>NC_064569.1:1522500-1827000 GCF_937001465.1 Orcinus orca | reverse complement strand
CCAGGACTTGACCTCCACCCACGGTTCCAGCCAGAGTAGCATGGAACTATTCTAGGTACTTCAGTGGGTTATTGTGGTGTTGTTGTTACTTCACTAAGTTCATCTACAAAACAGGAAGTTATATAGTTTTTAAAGAATGGTTTCATAATGGAAAATTCGAAATATAATCAAAGTAAAGAGACTTACTTGTGTAATGAGTTCCCACGTACCCATCTCCCAGCTCCAGTGTCGGCAACGATCAAATGCTTGCCAGTTTTGTTTTACCTGTTTCCCTCAAGACTTTTTTCTCTGAGATGTTTGAAAGCAAATTCCAGTTCACCCGTAAATACTTCGGGATGCATCTCTTACAGACGAGGACTTAAAAAAACAAACAGACATAGCCAAATGTGTGTACCACCCGGATCACAATACCAATGACAAAACCCAGTAAATCCTTAATATAATCTAATATTCAGTGTATATTTAAATTCCCTTATTTCCCCTTATTATCAAAATGCATTTTGACAGTTGGTTGATTTGAATTAGGATCCTAATAAGGTCCAGACGTTACATTTGCTTGTGTGTCTCCTGAATCTCTTTTTATCTACAAATGTTCCTTCTTCCTCTTTGAGTGTCATTTTTTTGTTGAAGAAACTGGGTCAGTTGTCCTGTAGACTGTCTCACATTTCTGTCTGTCTGACTACCTCCTCATTTTGTCACTTTCTTATTCCTTTATCTTCCTTATTTTCTGTAACCTAGAAGCTAGACTCTGGCTTCGTTTGCTTTGGAGGGTCAAGGGTGTTCCGATTGGGGCCGAGCCCATCCTGCTGGAGGAAGTGCTTTCAGTGATGCCAAGCCTGGGGAGTGGGCTCAGGGATGGTCAGCCTGACCTCCCCGCTACAGAGATCCCCATCGACGTCTCACCTCATGATTTTAGCCTCTATTGATGACCGTTGCTCAGATCCATTATTTCGTTAGCGCTTGTGAAATGTCCATTTTTTATTCCATCCTTCCTTTCGCATTTAGTAGTTGGAAGTCTTCTATAGAGAGGAACGGTCCCTCATCAGCTATTTGGTTATCCTGGAATGCGGTTTGATATAAAAAGCAGGATAAGTGCTTATCTTTCATTGATCAATTTTCAAAAGAATAATAAACTGGTGCCCCAGCAAAGGAGGATAGATCTTTAATTAATTAAACAGATATTACTGAGTTCTTACTATGTGTTGGGCATTTTTCTAAATCCTGATGATTCAGCAGTGAACAAAACGTAAAAATCCCTGCTTTCTTGGAACTTACCTTCTAGTGGGGAAAGACAGGCAATAAAGGAACCTGTTTGTATGTTGTGTTAGCTGATGACAAAGGGAAGCAGGACGGGGCCCGGGTGTGCTGGAGGGTGGGAACTGGGTTAGCAATTTTAAACAGGGTCAGGAAGGCTCAGGAGATGGTAACATGTCAGCCAAAACCTGACCAAGGTGACAGATGAGCCGTCTGCATGCTGGAGAGGAGCCTTCCAGACAGAGGGGCTGGTGGAGTAACAGAGGAATGGCAGCAGCCAGTGTGGCCGGCATGCACCTGGAGAGATCGGGAGTTAGCAGGAGAGCAGGCCAGGGGTGGGCGCAGGGAGGGACAGATCACGTAGGGCCTTCCAGACCATTTAAGAACATTGGTTCCCCCCCTGAATGAGCTGGGCAGCCACTGGAGGATGTGGGCAGAGGTATGGTATGACCTGGCTTATGATGGAGTAGTTAGGTAAGGGTGGAACTGAGTTTAGACAGAAAGGCAGAAAGTGTCCTTCCTTCTTGGTAAGGGGGGCCAAAGGGGCTTCATCTGTTTGAAGGGGACTCTGTGCATCAGGCCACCAGATGGACTGTAGGAAATGCTTCTAATCCATACTTAAATGTGCCTAAGGGTAGCATTCTCCTTGGCACTTCGAGTGCTTCATACCATCAAATCCCAGGCATCAACCTTCCTCCTTCAGGCTCCAGACAGAACAACTATCTGTCCATCATCCCAGAGAAATGGAATTCCATATCCTCCAAGGTGGAATCCACGGGGCAGTGCCTCTCCTTGACCCATTTCCTTGCTTGCTTGGCTCTGAGTCTGTTGGAACATCCTCACCATTGCTGAAGGACTGGTGTTGGCTAGCCAGGGATGCCCAGTGGGGGTTTCTGATGAGTCCAGAGCTAGGCCAGCATTTGCCGTGCCACAGGCCATCCACCCACCCACCCATCCATCCACCCATCCATCTATCCATCCACCCATCCATCCATCCATCCACCCACCCATCCACCCATCCATCCATCCACCCATCCATCCATCCACTCATCCATCCATCCATCCACCCATCCATCCATCCATCCATCCATCCACCCATCCATCCATCCACCCAGCCATCCATCCACCCATCCATCCACCCACCCATCCATCCATCCATCCACCCATCCATCCACCCATCCATCCATCCATCCATCCACCCATCCATCCATCCACCCATCCATCCACCCACCCATCCATCCATCCACCCATCCATCCATCCACCCATCCATCCATCCACCCACCCATCCATCCATCCACCCATCCATCCATCCACCCATCCATCCATCCATCCATCCATCCATCCGTCCATCCATCCGTCCATCCGTCCATCCACCCATCCATCCGTCCATCCACCCATCCATCCACCCATCCATCCATCCACCCATCCATCCATCCACCCACCCATCCATCCATCCACCCATCCACCCATCCGTCCATCCACCCACCCATCCATCCACCCATCCATCCACCCATCCATCCATCCATCCATCCATCCATCCACCCATCCATCCATCCACCCATCCACCCATCCGTCCATCCATCCATCCACCCACCCATCCATCCATCCACCCAGCCATCCACCCATCCATCCAGGGTCACCACTGTAACCACAGCGAGGGTAGGCTTAACAGCGTAGGCTGGACACCTTTTTGCTTCCATCCCCTTTCCCAGGCGGTTGGAGCACACCTTTTCACGCGTGCTGCCTTCTCAGCATCAAGAGAGCCTTTTTTGTGGATGAGCATCTGTCTTTGCCTGTGAGTCCTGCCCGTTACAGGCTGCTTAGGAATTTCTGGGTGCTTAGCAACCAGGAGAGGAGAGGATGCAGGCAGCCTGCACGCCTGTCAAGTAGCTCTTCCCTTCTCTCATCTTCTCCTCTGGGTTTGTAGCTGCAGTGAAAGCAGCCAGAGAGAGACGGAACCTCAACTTAAATAGTGACTTTTCACAGTAAAAACCCTTAAAACCGAATCTCGTGCGAGCAGGTCTTGCCTCGAAGAAAGCTCGCAAAGCCTCCCTTGTCCTCCCCGTCGCCACCTCGGATGCTCCTCGGTCACCTTCTGAGGCCTTTCCCGCAGGCCTGGCGTGAAGTGGGGGACACACCAGGGGAAGAGAAGAGGTGGGAGAGGCCAGGCCCCCGCATGGCAAGGTTCCTCTCCAGCTGTGGGTTTGCAGAGACAAAGCGACGTAGTGAGGGAAGCAGGTTCTCCAGAGAAGGGACTTAGGAAGAGGCGCTCTGCCTCTCGTTAGGAGGAAGGCCGCTGGCCGCGGGAGGCGCAGGCGTTTCAGATGGGTGGCCCTTGGCCGCTGCCAATACCGTGGATGCAGCAGAACAGACCTCTAGAGCCCTCGGACCCGGAGGCGTCCCGAGGAGCCGGGGCTGGCGGGAAGGGAAGAGGGAGCTGCCATGTTTACTGTGTCTCCCGGGGTCACAGTTTTTCTTAAAAATGCCTGGGAGGCGTGGTACTGAATCAGTGCTGCTTGTGAGCTGTGTCTGCAGGCGATGCAGGGCCGTGGAGGCTCGATGGAGGGTCTGAGTTGGAATCTAACTTGCCAGCTGACTTGTGGTGTCCGGGCACCCGTGTCTGGGGGGCTGGACGCTCAGACCCGGAGTTTGGGCCCCTCCAGGTTGTCACAAAAGGCTGAAAACATCTCTCAGCTCCTGGAAATGCCCTTTTTTTTCCTGGCTCCTGGGAGGACCCGGCTACTTCCTTCATGACGTGGTTCCCCCCAGGGAACCTTTCGGGCTGCTTGTACCAGATTCTTAGAAGGGCCTGTGGGCGTGCTCTTTTTTCAGATAAATTCGCTGGGTTCCGAGAGGAAAATGAAAACATGGACGCAATGGGGGTCTTTTCTTGGCTGGAACAACCTAGCACTTGTTTAATGGATTAAACAAGCATTAGAATGAATGTTTGAGGATTTGGAATTCAGTCTTTTATGACAATCTGAGCATTCTCTTGTCTCTCCAAACACCCGTGACCGTTCCAGGCGTCCTGCCAGGTGGAGCTGGGGTACGGTACAGAACTAAGGGGGTGGTGTGTTACCAAGGACTCAGAAAGCATCCCCTGGGCCTGCTGGTGGTTGGCTAGTGAACTGATGGTTTGGGCCAGATTCTTAATCAAGTGAGTTGTATGATGAAGGGAAAAAATAAAACCTATCAGGGAGGTCAGCACCTTAGACTCATAGACTCTTGAATGCCGGAAGGACTTCTGAGGTCCTTCATCCAGCCCCTCGCCCCCCGCCGGGTGCTGGATTAGTAGTTGGCGCAGGGACTCTGGGCTGTGCACCAGCGTTGACCCAGTCCCGAGTTATTTGCATAGAATCTAGTACTGCAGTTAGGACCGTGCACTAGCGTGTGAGCTCCAGACCTGAACCCACAAAGCAGAAGAGATTCAGGCACAAGGGCGTCCCGAGGCAGCAGCAGACTCTGGTAGAGTGAGGACGCCCACGTGGTGGGTGAGCGGGTCAGTGAGATCCAGGGAGCAGAGCCTCACGGTCACGGTCACTGTGAGTGTCAGCGGGCGATGAGAAGCGTCCGTGCCTCACAGGTGCGAAGTGCGAGTCTTTTGGGGGAGCCCTCGCCCTCCTGCCCGTGGTTTCTTCACCCCCAAACCGTGTGCACCCCGGGCTGGACTGATCTCCCCGAGCCTCTGGGCCCGATTGGCTGGGGGACGAGAGCCACACACGCCCCGTCTCAAGGCCCCCTTCCTCCGCCCGGTCGTACGGGCTTTGGGAGCAGGGTTCTGCGTGCCTGCCCTCTGGGACGGGGGCATGTTTCCCAGGCCCTGTCACCTCTGGTAAAGTCTGTCACACAGCGAGCATGGGGTAAATGAATGCACGAGCGCAGCCCATGTTCTGAGTGCAAAGTGCACATGTATGTGCGTGCACACAGACATGCCACACGCCCTGGCACGGGTGCAGGGGGAGCGTCCCCCTCCTCCTGGCGAAGGACAGAGGGCTGGAGAAGGGACCGGGCTGGGAGGACGCAGGGATGCCGAGGTCCCCTGGAGCTGCCTCGGCCAGATGCCCAGTGGCCGAGCGCAGGCCTGGCACGGAGCCTCTCCCTCGGCAGGGGGCACGGGAGCCGGTGAGTCATGCGGAGGAGGGGCGGGAGGAACGCCCCTGGCCAAAGCTGTCGCGGGTCCCGTATGTGGCCCACGTTTCTCGCGTGGACGTGGGCCTGGGGCCGCGGCTGCTGTGGCTGAGTGCCCAGGTGTGACGCCGGTGCTCTCCCCTGACGGCCCTGAGCACCGCCTTCTCCCAGGAGGCAGGCGGTAAGGTGAGGGGCTGAGAGGCTTGGAAGCCGGGCAGTTCCCGAGGGTGGCCTGGCTTTGTCATTTCAAAATGAGGGCTGTCGTGAGTGTCCAGAGAAGTCACGTGTTCGTCTATTGTATGAGATTTTTCGAGGACCGACTGTTGTCTGGCCCCGTGCTGGGCACCAAGCGCGTGGGAGTGACGAGGTCACGGCGGGCACGCGGTGCCCGCAGGCATGATGGCGGCGGTGGCAAGTGAGCACCACCTCTGTGGTCCTCGCCTCGCGGTTCCCCCCGAGCAGCCTCGTCTCTTGCACCCCAGGGTCCCCACCTGTAAAATGTGGAGCTGAGTCAAGGTCATCACTAAGGGAGTCCCCGCGCCTCTAGTCTGGGGCTGACGGTTCTGAGCTCATGCGTGTGTTACTTAGAGAAGCTCTAGACACAAGCAGAGATACAGCTGGGGGGACAGCCCGGGCCTTCAAGCGGGGCCAGATGGGCCAGCAGGTCACCACACACCAAGTCAGAGACTTAGATTCCCAGACTCAGTTGCCCAAACAGGTGATGGGGGAGGCCAGACCCGAGGGTGGTTCACATGGAAAACACCCACGTGTTTTGTTCTTGTGTGACTGGAGCTGCTAGAAACGGGTCATGGCCCTGGGCTGCATCCACAGTGAGGAGTGAGGCGTGTTCGGCCAGGGGATGGTGGCTTGCGTTTTGGAGCGGCTGTAGACCCGGAGACCAGCGCAGGATGTCATTTAATTACAGCGTATCACTTACCCCGCAGTGACCACATGGGGCTGGTATTATTATTATTACTGGGACCGTGTTGTAGGCGAGAGCACAGAAGCTTAGGTGAAGGGATGGATTTGAGGGATGCTGTCCGTGGACCTAAACAGCCGCTGGAGGCGTCGAGCAGGTGGGCTTTTAGGGGGTCGGGAGGGAGGGTAGGCTGATCGTGGGTTGGTAGCAGGGGACTCAGACGGTGGTGGGCGCTGTGGAAGGAGCTCCCTGGGGACAGAACCCGTTGGGAGGCCGCAGTTCTCCGACCCTGAAAGCGGAGCTGGGTGACCGTCAGAGGTGCCGGGAGGCGACCAGCCAGATGACTGCCAGTTCTGTCCACAGACAGGTGGTGGTGGCGCCTGCCCTGAACCCATGCCATCGCCCTAATAACACGCCACTGAGAGTGGCGGCGAAGTGATCCCGGTGGGCCGTGGGGGGCGTGTAGGCAGCGGTGCGACAGGGTCGGTGGGGGGACGACTCTCAGGGTTCCTTTGCTTCCACCCTCCCCTCTCCAAGGCCCCCAGGTCTTTCTTCCCCCAGGACCTACTTTCCTTCCTCCGACGCCACCTCGAGTCCACTCGCACCAGTGAGGGCTCCTCGGTCTGTGTGGCCGCCGGGCACGGTCACTGCTAACTTGTCCTGTGAGGCCGCGTGCTGGCGACGTTCTGGGAAACGGCGCCCCCACGCAGCGTTTGTAGGGAGGGCTGCTCAGCTGCCCCAGCTCCCCCCTCCCTTAGTCTCACTTATCTGGGAACCATCTGTCTGGTGCCCACGATGGACAGAACCGAGCTGGGCCAGAGATTCATGACGCCTGGGGTGAGTCCCCGTGGGTCCCTCGGAGCAGGGGGTGGGGAGCGGGTGGGGGGATGGCGGGGACTCCCCCGGGGGGGTCACTGGTGGGTTTCCCTGGTGGCGTCCTCGTGAAGAGAGGACCTTGGACGGGCCCTCCACCCGCCCGCCGCACGCTGTGTAGGTGGGCCGGTGCCGCAGTCTTCGGGGCCTCTGGTGCTCCGCCTCTTGAATGGGATGATATTACTTCCTTCACGGGGCTTCTGTGACAGTCAAGGTAAATGAGGGCATTTGGGGAAACCACTTGTCTTAGCGCCTGGCTCAGTAGAAGAACATCCTCTTTCCTTCCCGACTTTTTTTTTAATTAATTAATTAATTTAGTTATTTTGGCTGTGTTGGGTCTTTGTTGCTGCACACGGGCTTTCTTTTTTCTAGTTGTGACAAGCGGGGGCCCCTCTTCCTTGCAGTGCGCAGGCCTCTTGTTGTGGAGCACGGGCTCTAGGCGTGTGGGCTTCATTAGTTGTGGCACGTGGGCTCAGTAGTTCTGGCTCATGGACTCTAGAGCACAGGCTCGGTAGTTGTGGCGCACGGGCCTAGCTACTCTGCGGCATGTGGGATCCTCCCGGACCAGGGCTCGAACCCGTGTCCCCTGCATTGGCAGGTGGATTCTTAACCACTGTGCCACCAGGGAAGCCCTCCTTCCCGACATTGGGGGAGACCCTGAACCTGAGGCCCGTGGTCCCTCAATCCTGGTCACTGGTTGTGGCCAAGCTGGACTTCAGAGCTTCTGTACGAACCTCGGGTGTCTCCCCTGGAGGTTCTGTCTCAGTGAGCGTGGGGAGGGCCTGCACAGGGGTCTGTAAAGTTCCCCACGTGATTCTGAGGCACAGCTAGGTTTGGAGACCTGCTGAGAATGTATGCAAAAGAGTGCGTGTGTGTGTTTTTCCAGAGAAAGGCTCCTTGGTTCTCATCGGAGTCTCAAAGTGCTTCAAGGTCCCACAAAAACTAAGAACGACTCTCGTGTGCCCAGTGCTCATGGGCTCAGAAAGTGGGTGCAGGACACGGCCCTCCCTGAGGTTGGCACTGCCGGGCTCTCCTCCTCGGCCCCTCACTCCCCAGGGATGCAGGTGGTAGGTGATCTGGCTCTCTGGCAGGTGGGGCAGCGTTTGGGGCGTCTCCTCAGTCGCCTCTAAAGGTTCTTAAGATACTTCGTTGTAACCAGCCTGGAAGGTTGACATGGAGAGTTTCCGTCTGGTCCCCGTAAACGTGGAATCTGTTAGGAATTACGTGCATCTGAGAGAGGGAGGGAGACAGGCTCGGTGCGTGTGCGGGAGAACCAGCTTCCGCGCAGTCGGAAAGCGTTTGCAGTGTTTCCTAATTGGCCTGATCCTTTGCTGTAACGAATGTCCTGTCTTTTCTCCGTCCCGTCCCCGACGGCCTGCAGCTCCTGACTTCCTGGCAGGGACGTAGTCGTCCCCAGGATCTCAGGTGTGTGATGGGAAGAGCAGGGGGGCTGCTCTGGGTGGGCTCCGGGTTTGGCAGTTACGGGGACCTGTCTTTCAGCCTCTGAGCTTAGGAGACCGGGGCTTTTTTCTTGTCTTCTGTATTCTTGGCACGTCTCCTAGGATGCGCCGTGCACGGCGGGGCCTTGTGTCGCTGGCATTGACCCACGTGGCCTCCTGGTCAGGGAGGGGCTTCCTGGCTTCCATGGCCCACACGGGGGTACTGGAGTCAGGCTCCTGCCGGGCGGCCAGGAGCCGGGCGGGGCGGTGGCATCCACCCCACCCCTCAGACGGCCCTCAGGCAGTGGGGCCCCTTCTGCCCAAACAGGACTTGGACTGACTTATCAGCTTATGTTTAAGGAAAGAAGGAAGGAAAAGAGACGAAGGGCCCTAGCAGTCAGGCTCTGGGAGAGACCAAGATGGAGACAAACTCAGAGCAGAAACACCGACAGACAGAGAGGCAGGGCAACAAGGGGACAGGAGATGCCAGTGGGAGGGGGAGGCTCTGGAAGGGGCAGCAGTGACGTTGCTGTGACGATTGATCCCTGACTCGTGCTGGGTGAGGTCTGGTGCTCACCAGGCCCGCAGGGGCATCCTTATGAGGAAGGGCGTCTCTGTGACAGGGAGAGGGCTCCTCGGCGATGACACTGGCCCTGCAAACACGACCTCCCTCGGTCCTCGGGGCAGTCCGTGTGGGGCCTGTCACGGCCCCGTCGGTGCAGGGTGCGTGCGGCGAGAAGAGATGGGCTCTGACACGCGTGCCACCACCTCCTCCGCCCTGGCTGCCCCAGCCCCTCCTCTGCATCACAGACTCCCTGTGACAATGTGTCCCACGTTTCTACACGTTCAGAGCCTCCCCCGGACGTCGCTCTGTGAGTGGACGGTGGGGTCTGCGTCCTGCGGGAGGGACATGAGGCCCAGCGAGGGTGGGCGGGTCCCGGCTGGCGCCCCTCTGAGGGGCCGTCTCCTCCACGGCAGCTGCCCCACCTCAGGAACTGCTTCGCCTGGGGACTGAGATGGGACGGGGGGAGCAGGGGCCGTGGAGGCCTCGAGGGACAGAGCAGGCACACGGCACCTTCCATCTGCGAGCTGGAGCCTCTTCCCAAGAGGAGCGTCCGGGTGACGGCCGCGTTCATTCCCGGGGTCCTGAGGAGTCTCCCCACTAACAAAGCACAGGATGGTTCTTCAGGCAATTGGGAGATGGCCTCCCCTCGGAGGGTGTGTGTCGGTGATGCGCAGGCCAGGGGACGGGGCAGCGGGGACGGGGGCGCGGGAGTGGCGTCCTCAGGGGCGGGATGCCTCCCTGTCCTGCTCGTTCGCCTCCTTTAGAGAGGAATGACTGAGAAAGCCAAAGTTGATGCCCCGTGGTGGCCCGTCCTGGGGGGGCTACGTTCCTCACGGTGCAGCTGAAGGCCTCCTCCCCACCCCAGACATGCTGTCCTGATCTCTGAGGGGGTCTGTTGAGCCCCAGAGGCACTGAGCTGCCCCACCTGCACTGCAGCCAGAGGGTGCCCGGGAGGCCCTGAGCTTGGTAGAAGCAGCAGCAGCAAACCCGGGGCTGCTTCTCCAGGAGCCCCGCTTGGGCCTCAGAGACACAAACAGCCATCAGAGCAAGCAGCTCGCAAAAGCGTCATCACACTCAGAATTAGAAGAAAAGACAAAAGCAGAGGAAGTTATTAGCAGCATAATACCCGGGGGCCATCCTCCCCGGCCCGAGGCCCCTGATTCTGGTCGTTCTACCCTTCAGCATCTCAACCATCTTAAAATGTATCCAGAAACCACATCGAATTGAATATTTTTGCTGTAACGAAATGAGAGAGAATGATTGTATTTTTTATGCTGTTGAGTTTTATTAAGGATAAATTATTCATTTTGGTCTTGTGTCATAAACTCTATTTTCTGATGGATAGCTGTTCATTGAGCTGCATTTCACTAGTCGACACGTTGTTAGGTTTTGTAGACTTGGAGTTAAATATGCATTTTGATTTTGCAGTTTTCTTTTATATTTTGGACCCAATCTGGTTTTGTTTTGCTTTTACATTTCAAGTGTTTTTCTGGGTCAGTGGAAAGCTCGTGGGGTGTAGACACTGAGCCTCTTGGGCCTGATGGATGAAAGCTCTCTGTCCCTCCGACCCCCATCCCCACCCGCAGAGACAGGAAGAGGTACAGAGACGGCTTTAGCGAACTGATGTTCAGCCTCTAGTTGCCCTGTCTTCTCTTTGGTCTTATTTTTATGACAATGAAATGTAAGAAGTGTTCTCTGGGAAACGCAGAACCTTTCTAAGTATCCCAAGCAGGTGACACATCGCCAGTTACTGGAACACTGTGGTGGGGGGAGGGAGGTAGATTCTGGCCGTGAGGGTCTCTGCCAGCTCAGGTGAGGGCGTGAGGAGGGCTGGCTCCTCCGGAGCCTCCAGTGGGCACCTGCCTGTGGCTCTGGGTTCACGTGGACCCTGGATTTCTCCCCGGCTCCACAAAGAGCCTTGCGCTGGTACAGCCGTGACAGAGGCGCCTCCAGGGCTGTGTGTGCAAATACTGAACGCCGGGGGTCTACCAAGGAGAGAGAGAACTCAGTCCGTACAAGGAGAGGAAGGCCAGAGGGTCCAGTCCATGGAAACAGGAGGACGCTCTGCCGTGCAGGGACCGAGCTGGGCTCTGGCTGTGCTGCCCAAGACGAGGGGCTAGGTCTGACTTCCAAAGGGCGACTTCAAGAAGAGGGATGCTGACCAGCTATCAGCACGTTGAGGGGAACCTGTGGGGAGAGCAAAGAAAGGGACACCTGGCTGTCCTCGACCATGGTGACTTACCCGACATAAGAATGCCCAAGGAAGACTGCAGGAAACTGGGACCATTAAGAGCCCAGGTAACTAGTGATCATTAAAGAAGAAGAAAGAAAACACTCACAAAATGACCCTGGAGCTCTCCTGCAGGAAAAGGAAGTACAGATCCTTTCAGATCCGTGATCTAAGAGAGCAGAGGCGGTCTGGGAGCGGCTGCCTTGATCAAGGTCAGAGCTGGAGTCTTCAAGGTCGGGCAGTGGCACTTTGAAACCCAGGAGGAGCATCTTGGGGTCATGCCTGGCGTTTCTCCATTAAGGGAGCGGTGCACTCAACCAGAACCGGCTCTTTGTTAGTGGAATAGGATCCCCTTTCTACACTAAAAATGAGATTACGTGAAACCCTTGAAAATGGATTTGAACAAGGGAGGGCTTTTCGAGGAGGATGCATTACCATAAAACGACACTGTCTTACTCCTTATTGCCTGATTAGTAATATTGTACTTCAGTGCGAAATGGTATGTTTAAACGTTGCCAATCGATTTAAACAAAGGATTTCAAAATACTGTAGGAAGGAGCACTGTGGAAATTTGCTGTCAGCCAGCGTCTCCGAGGGTACGGTTTGTCACCTCCTAGGGTGCCTGCTCAGTGGGGACATAGCAGAGGAGCGAAGGGCATCCCCATTCTGCCGTGTTTTCTGGTCTCAGTTCCCTTCACCCAGGGCTTAGATGGTCCTGGGACTGTTGTTTTTAATTAATTTTTAGGGTATTGTAGTCATACGTTGGGCTCAGATGGGCTCTGTCATTCATTCATTCATTGATTCATTACACGCTTAACAAGACAGATATAAACTGTGTTCTAGGCGCTAAGGGCACAGAATGAGTATAATGCAGCTCCTTTCCTCGCGGAGGTCAGCCCGGAGGGGAAGCAGGGGTATTGTGGGAGATCAAAATACACCCTGGTAGGCGAGGACGGCGGTAGAGAGGTGAGCACATTTTCACGGCAGCCTTGAGAAAGTGTATTAGTCAGAGTAGCCTATCTGCTGTAACAAATATCCCCCAGTTCCCAGTGGCTTAACGGGATGAGGGTTTATTTCTTGCTCACATCGCAGCCCAATCTGGGTTGGCAGGGTGGCCATAGGGGTTACTCAGGGACCCAGGCTTCTTCTGTTTAGAGGCAGTGCCATCCCCTTGGGCCCGGAGACTTTCCTCTCGATCCCCTGAATCTAGCTGACAGATCTGTGATGAGAAAGAGGGCATGGAGGGGTGCACCCCACGTTTTAGGGTCCCACTTAGAAGTGGTGCCCCCCGTTTCCTGCCTGTCCCCCTGTCTAGAGTACAGTGCATGGTGCTGCCTCCTGCAGGGGAGACTGGGAAATGCAGGCTCGCTGTGTGCACAGGTGGCAGAGAAGCAGGTGTCTCCCGCCCAGGGGCAGGCAGGAGCCACCCCATCAGAGGGAGTGTGGGGGTGGGTAGAGTTTATGAGTGAAGACGGGTGCTGGGTGCCAGTGAGGGGTCAGCAGGGTGTGAGAGACATTCTGAGCAAAGGAAGTGGACCTAGCTTGGGTGTGTCTTCAGATAGAACTGGATTGAAGGCTTGGCCCACAACCACTGGTGGCGCGACCTTGGGCCTGGTGCGTCTTACGTGTATGTCCCAGGTGTCACCTCCAGCCCTCATCCCAGGTCATCTCCGAGATGCGAGCGTTACCTGGCATCTCGCCCTCTGCTGTCACCACTGGCTTGAGTCTCACCGAGAAGCGCTTTCTCTGGCCGACCCCTTCTCTGCTGTGGATGAACCCTGACACGGACCCTTCTGCTGATTCACACATACATGGGGGTTTTGTGGGTGTATCAGTCTGTACCCAAGTTTTGGGAAGATGGAGGGAGATCACATCATGGTAACGAGTATTGAATGTTGGAAATTTCTGTGCCTGAAGAGTCCCTCCGGCATTTTTCCAGCCTGGGCTCCAGCGTTTTGATGTATTTCTTACGTTCTCACCTTCTCCGCCTTTGCTGCTCTGAACAGACACCCCTCCCCGCTGTCATTATGCAGAGCAGTTCAGCTCCTACTGGCCCCACACCCAGCCTCAGCTCAGAGCCCCCCTCTCTGTGTATCCCCTATGTGCCTCCCCCCATGAGGGGCCCTTTCCTGCTGTGGGGAAGACTGAGAGATTCGTGTCCCCATTGCTTGGAAGGCAGAGGTAGATGGGGTCAACTTTTTTCTTTGTTTTTCTAATTAATTAATTTATTTATTTTTGGCTGTGTTGGGTCTTCGTTACTGTGCGTGGGCTTTCTGTAGTTGTGGTGAGCGGGGGCTACTCTTCGTTGCGGTGCGCGGGCTTCTCATTGCAGTGGCTTCTCTTGTTGTGGAGCACGGGCTCTAGGTGCGCGAGCTCAGTAGTTGTGGCTCATGGGCTCTAGAGTGCAGGCTCAGTAGTTGTGGCACACGGGCTTAGCTGCTCCGCGGCATGTGGGATCTTCCTGGACCATGGCTCGAACCCGTGTCCCTTGCATTGGCAGGCGGATTCTTAACCACTGGGCCACCAGGGAAGCCACTCAACTTTTGTGTTAAGTAACTTTTTCTTTCTCTTATATTTAATTTCACTAAGGTTCAAATGGGAGTGTTGACACCAGAACTGCAGGGTTGCTGCAAGGATCACATAAAATAATCTATGAAACTGTGTAGACGGACCCTTGGGGAAGAGGCAGCCCCCCCGCCGTCTCCCCCGGCCCTCAGGGTCATGCTTCCCCATGGTGGAGCTGCAGACAGAGCGTGGACCCCACCAGCTTCTCGGGGAGAACAGGCCTTCACCCACTGTGTTCCGAAGTCAGGACACAGCACATCAGTTAGACACGGGAGGAGAGCCTTTGAAAACTGTGGTCTGTTACAGCACAAGTATTTCCTAAGATTCCAGATGTGGCTTCTGGGAGGTTTGAGTGTGCAGGGCACCCCCAAGAAGCTGACCCTGCCCGGGAGACCTGGCCTGAGCTCGCCCGCGGAGCTGCTGTGCGCGAGGGACCCCAGGGGAGAGGCTGGGGGGTCCCTAGGCGGCTGGGGCGGGGGTGTCCACCCTGACCTCTCTTTATGAGGCCGAGGGAGAGGGTCCCAGCCTAGCTGGGTGCTGGCCCGAGACCTCCTCTGTCCTGCACTTCATGGTCTCGCCGAGCAAGGAGGGTCCCGGGGCCCACCTGGAGAGGGGCCTTCTCCTGCTGGGTCCCGGACAAGACAGGCCGGGGCTTCCTCCCGCCTCTGCCCGGTACCTCCAGGCATGGAGTCCACTCGGGGAGGGGGGTCTGTCGTCGCAGAAGGGGCGTCCTTAGAGCTGCTGCCTTCCTCTGCTCCGCGGCTTATTACTCTGCCACCCGCAGGGAAGGAAGCGTCCTAAGTCGGCGCTCAGGTGGCGCTCGGTCGTCCTCCTTAGGTCAGCCACCCTTCTCTGCTCCCGGCCCCCATCCCGCACCGCTTCTGGGCTCTGCCGGCTGCCCTCCGACTCACAGGTACTGGCGGCTGCTGCTCTGTTAGGGGCGGTTCCGTCCCCTCCTCCCTGCTGTCCCTCCACGCCACGCCGTTACTCCTCTGGGGCCTTCAGGGAGCTGGGACTTCTCTGTCCTTTCCCACGTGTGCGATGGTCCTTCTCTCAAAGCTTTCCTGCCTAACGTTTCCCGTTGACTCACGCTGTCCCTGTTTGGGTCCCTTGCCTCCTTCTCGCCACTTCCTGCTCTGTGACGCTCTTGTTTACTTCCCGCTGTGGACATAGAATGTCCACGATTGGAGAGGTTTGGTCCTCATCTCCTTGATGAGCTTCTTTCCCTGAGAACCCTTGTTCCCTCTGTGTCCGCCCATTTTCCCACGCGGGGACATCTGACCCCTAAGTCATGACCGCGCAGTTGATCACCTGGGGCAGGCGTCACAGCTGGGGGAGGCGTCCCTGGGTTTCCTGCCCCCCAGGGGCTGAGCATCTATCAGAGTCTACCCCGCATCTCGCACTGGAATGTTTGAAAAGCCATCAGCATAGAAAGTGGGAAAGCTTTCCGAACGAGGGTCCTGTGAGGACACTGGGGACCCTTTGTTCCCACGGCAAACGCCGACCAGGACGTCTCTCCGGCTGTGATGGGATCGGGTAGAGAAGTTTCACCAAAATAGAGAGTCTGTTGAGCTGCTGTCCTGCGAATGCCCAGGGACATCTCTCTTCGTGGAGGGAGAGACATATCTCTTTGTACGTCACTGGTGGCCATGGCAGCGATGGCGGGGACGTGTTTCTGTGCCCGCACCGCCTCTGCCTTGCCCATCCTGACGGTGGGTCCGTGTGGCCAGTCACAAGGTGGAGGTGCTCATGTCCCAAAGCTTCGGGGGGTCTCAGACCCGCCCTGACCACTCGGCTGCAGACCAGAGAGTGGGTTAGACCCCAGGACCTGCCCCTCCACCTCGGTGGGAGCAGTTATTTCAGAGACAGTTTCCTTTGGAAAACATCGTTGTCACAAGAAAAACAAATTGCTTTCTATCAGAATGTCTTCTGGTCTCGGACAGAGTGATTGAGGTCAGTGCCAGAGGTAGGAAGCGGCTTCCACAGGAAGCAGGGTTGGGTATGAGGGATCAGATGGGCCAGCAGCCTAAGGTGAATAGGACCACATGTCCTGACCCTGCCCAGCACTTGGAGCTCGCTGGAGCTGACGAATGTCTAACCAGTAAGGATCTCGGTCTCAGCCGCACCTCAGACCTTTATGTCAGATCCCAAAAAGGACCCCAGTGGCCATTCAGTCCATTCAGTTCAGCATCCGTGGAGCTCCCAGCGCTTGAAGGAAAGAGACCTCTGAGACCATTGGCTCAAGCTCCCAGGGACCTCTGGGAAGAGATTTGAGATCCGGTGGGCTCCCAGTCCGTGCCCCCGCAGTGTGCTCTCCCCGATAAGTGTACCTTCCAGAGCGGACCTCGGTAGGTAGAGCAGGGCTTTCTCCGGGAATGTGGAGCTTCCAGTGGCTTCTGCTTTAGAGGTGGTGAGCTGACTGATGAAAGCTCCTGAGACTGACTTATTTCTGTGCTGCCGATGGTGGGGCAGAAGTTGGTCGCCAGGCCGGTTTAATGCGGTGTTCCTGGGACGAGGGGTCGGGAGCCCTCCCATTGCTTTGGGAAGCCCCTCTTGTCCATCCAGGCTGAACACCTGTGACTTGCCAGTTAACCCCCTTCTTAGTGGGGATTAAGGAATCCAGGACTCTTGTTCCTTCCCAGGTGATAAATCGTGATAAAGTACAATCACTACTTCCTGGCAAGACTCCCTAGGGATAGAGAGAGCCTGAATGAGGTCCCGTTGGTAAGATATTTTGAGTTTTTCCACAAAAAATTAACTTCTAGACCATCTCCAACTTTTGAACTGTTGGAGCCCGCTGTTACCTCCCTCTGCCTTGAACCACTTTTGGGAGGAGGGCCTTCAGCAGTTCCAGCCAGAACGTGAATGCGTTTACGCTGAAGTGTAAGAGAAGGATGTCAGATTGCTCCTTACTCAGATAAGAGGGAGGTGGGGAAGGAGGGGAGGCTCCTGGGCTCTACAGCGCAGTCCCGGGGGGGCAGCAAAGCAGCGGCCAGGCTTATTTGTAGCCCTGGTGGTCCCTGTAAACATTTCTTCCTTGATATTTCAGGTATCACACGGACCAGCCTGTCCAGAGCGGATAGGAGCGAGGTGGGGAGGGGGAAGGGAAGACCCCCGGCGGCTAGAGATTTGGGCAGGGCGGACCTGTTGGCAGCTAGCTCAGGATGGATGGGCTGGAGCTGCCCAACAGAACTCAGTCTGGCCCTTTCTAGGTCAGCAGAGCCTGCACAGCTCTGGGTCCCGAGCCGCCTTCCTGCCAGGTACCTGCCGGTCCAAAGCATCTTCCTCGGGGCGCCCCGTCCTGTTCCTCTAAGGTTGGGGCTGAAGCTGTCGGAACAGGGAGGTGGATGTGTAAATCCCAGTACCCCTTTGGCTGCTTGTAAACTGAGATTCCAGACTTAGGAATGTATTTGTTCTTCCTTGGGTGGACCCCCTCTCCTGCTTCCCTGCATCTGTCCACTAGAGCCACTTACTGACCACTGAAAGTGCCCCGTTAAATCCGGAGTGCTGTGAGACCTAAATTCAAACTGAAACCCAGCACATCGGCCCCAGTCTGTGTTTCCCATTGATTAAAAAAAGTTAAGACTCAGTGATCTAATGTAATTCAGTATTATGCAATAAAAGCCTGTCATGGATTGTAATTTTGCCGTCACTAACTTAGTTTTTCTTATTAGTGTTCATTTAAATCTTAGCCCATTGTGTGTTCAATACTACAAGGAATAAAACCATTTTTCTTTAAAAATCTACCATTTGGAATTTTTGCAGCAATTTAGAGGAGACCCCCTCCCACCTCTTCCTCCAGAAACGTTCAGATAAGTGAGGTTTTCCTACATTTAAACCAGTGATTGACCAGAACCAAACTGGAGGATGATTGGTTTTTGAACCAAAAGCACCAAACTGAAACAAATTTTATTAATTTCAAAATCTGACATTTTGAAAGCCCTTTACTAGGACCAGGGCTTCTGTAAGTAACCTCCCAGGGAATCGGTTCAGTGCAGACATGAGCCCTGTCTTGAAATGCAACGTTAAGATCATTTTCAAACCAAGCTGTAGGTTCACCGGGAATGTGCCTGATTTACAATTTATTTCCTCCTAAATGAGTTTTTACTACCGGAAGGCCCATGTATGGAAATGACCCTCTGACACTGTGTGGTCGCCTGCCCTAGAGGGCGAGGTGGCCTTGGAACTGGAGCCCAGGCCAGGGCTCGGGCCTCCCGCCTCGGCCTCCCCTGGCTCGGGGGCTCTTAGATGAGTCCTGGGCACAAGGATGCCCGACCTTCAGCCATTCACTGCAGCTCCTGAGATGCGGTGCGTAGGGGCCCGTGAGCCTCTCCACATCACCAGAGCGTGGGGACTTCAGTTTCAAAAACAGAAATTGAACCACATTTGAGGAAAAGGCAAATTCCTACAGTGTCCTTGATAGAGAACCTCTTCCTGTCCTACCCTGCAGCTCTCAGGCTGCACCAGGTGAAGCCCATGCTGGTGGGAGAGTCAGACTGGGGGGAGTCCTGGCGTCGGGGGTCGGGCGGGCAGCCGGCATGGAGCACGGCTGCTCAGGCCCCTCAGAGGCCACGCCCAGAGCGCTGCATTGATCTTACGTGATTTTACTTCTCAGTGAGGGATGCATTCTGAAGCATCTTAATTGTTCTGAATCCCATATTGTGTTTCTTATCCAAAAATCTCTTCTGACTTTCCCTGAAGCCTTTGTATGTTAGGTACCGGCTGCGTGAACTCATCGGATCCCGACGTTGTGGCCAGTTTGTCCCTCTTGTGTGGTTCCAAGTTGTTCTGTGTCATGCCCATCACATCCCGATGGACCTTGAGGCCTGGTCCTCCTGGTCTCTGTGCTCTGCCATCTTCAGGGTGGCAGCACTGTCCTGAGAGAGCTTCCTGGAAATCACCGGACGGCTGTGGCCGGTCCGGACATTGCAGGGGGAGCAGCAGTGTCCGGGGAATGTCCTGAGTGTCTGTCAAGAGTGAGGAGACCTTTCCCAGAAGCGTCCAGCTGACGCCTACCGCGTCTCCTTGGCCACGAGTTGGTCGAATGTCCCTTTAGCGAGGAGAATGGGATCATCCTGAGCGGTTTAGATGAATCAGGTTTTAACTTGATCATTGGGAGAGAGGGGTGCACACCCAAAGGGGACCCAGGCCTTCCAGCAGGGGAGAGGGAGCCGTTGCTTCAGTGGGGCAGCGGTTCCGATTCTATCCTTCGTCTTCCTGACAGGGACTCAGAGAACCCTGAATGTTTATGTTTTTTTAGTCTTTCGTCACATGCAAAAAAAACGTGTGTTTTTATTTATATGTTATAATGACGAGGGAAATGATGATTTGATGACCTCGGGCCTCGTTTTGCCTCTTCTGAGCTGGACCTGGGCAATGCACGACATGGCTTTTGATGAATTGGGTTGACCTACAGGGTCTTAGAGTTGGAAGGCCCTAAAGCTCCATCTTTTTTTTTTTTTTCTTTTTTTTGCGGTACGCGGGCCTCTCACTGCTGTGGCCTCTCCCGTTGCGGAGCACAGGCTCCGGACGCGCAGGCTCAGCGGCCACGGCTCACGGGCCCAGCCGCTCCGCGGCACGTGGGATCTTCCCGGACCGGGGCACGAACCCGTGTCCCCTGCATCGGCAGGCGGACTCTCAACCACTGCGCCACCAGGGAAGCCCTAAAGCTCCATCTTTTCATTTTACAAATAGAGAAACTGAGGCTCAAGCTGCCGGGGCCGCGGGAGGGGGGCGTCCAGGACCTCGTAGCTCGTTTAGCTGAAGCCTTCGGTGCCTCAAGTCTCTCGTTTTGTGGCTTTTTCCCACTCTGGGGATGCCTGGTCCCCCCTCCCCTCCAGGCAGTCAATGCTATTGTGCACTTTGAAGTTGCTATCTCTGTTAAAACCTGCGCAAGAACTAGGTAACAGTCATTCATAGCCCAGCACAGATATGGGCTATTTCATCGTTTGTCTTCTCTTGAACCATTGTAAGACATTTCAAGCTTTATCAACAGGCGTGGGGATTATTTTGGGGGGTAGGAGACCTCGCATTCTCTTGTGGCTCCTGCAGGATCTCACTGTCTGGGAGGCGTCTCTTCTGCGCTCTGTCTCGGGGGGAGGGCAGATCCCCCCACCAGCGGCTCCACAGCCGCTCAGAGGAGAGAGAGCCTGCTTCCCCGGGGAAGAGCGTCCCGCCCGACACCACGTGGACCCTTCCTTTCCTTGTCATGTTTTGTGAGTGAACTCAGAGCTCTGCTGTCTCCCCCGAGTGGAGGGTGAGAGGAGGCTGGTGCCTGAAGGGCCGCAGCCCCTCGGAAGGTGCCAGGCCCCCAGGTGACGCATCTGGGACAAGTCCCCTCGTGCCCTGCCCGGGACACCCTTCTCTCCTCCATGCAGAGAAATCGAGCGCGTGATCACAGAGACCTGGCGGGTGGCTGCTTCTACGCCGCAAGTTTTCCTTTCTCTGTGCACGTCGTCGAATCATCCCGTCACAGGCCCCTGGAGTGTCGAGGGAGTGACTTGATTTCCACACTGAGGGTGGTTTGAAGTGTGGGACGACAGAGGAGCCGTGCTGGGGTGGGTTTGGGGCGTCACGTCCGCCGGCCGGTTCTGTGTGCCCTCCCCCCAGTGTCGCCCACCGGATGAGGCGTCACAGACGTGGTTCCCTCTCCAGGGGCTCTCCTCCGGTGCTGTTGGCACCGGGCTGGGACTGTCCTTCGCTGGGGCCGTTCCCCCCCCTCTGGGGGGTCTGGACCCCTGGCCTTTCCCCGAGTCAGTTCCCCTGCCAGGCTGATGGCAGGCAGGTGCCCCCTCCCTGCTGCCGGCTGCTGGGGGACGCCCTGCCCCTGTGGGAACATCATCAGATGCAGCGCCAGTTAAGGGTCAGGACGCTGGCGCCTGACCTGGTCCTACGTCTGAGCCTGACCTTGACTTCCTCCGTCTTTAGGGCCATTTTCCGAATTTCCTTTATATCCACCTGGGCCAACACACAGGGTTCCGTCAGCAACCGTCGGGGTGAGTGAAGATTAGCCCCTACCTCACCTCCCCCGCTCCCGTGGACCCCGCATCCTCACCACAGAGGGACCGCCGCACAGAGCCAGGGCGGCGCGGGGCTGTAGGGTGTCCGCGGCAGGCCTGCTCGTCACGCCCCCCAGGCCCGGGCGCAGGCTCCCTTCCCGGAGCTCTGCTCTACACCACGCCCTCCAAGGGGACGTGGGGCTGCGGAGGCCTGGCTGTTTCTTAGACATCAGGCAGCGCTTGCGAAACAATTGGTGAGTTAGGGATGAATCAGGACCAGACGGCTCGCGTTTTCCCCCGAATCTCTGCCTGCTGAAAACCTCGTACACACACCCACGCCAGGAACACTCCCCCTCCCTGGGGACGGGGGCTCGGCCACGTGTGTAGGGAGCCGGTGAAGCCAGCGAGCTTCTTGCCCACAGGACGCACCTGAGCTCTCCTGTCCCTTCCCTTTCCTGGCCGCCACCCTTCCTAGAAGGAAGGTCGCCCATCAGGGCCCTTTACAGGGCTGGGTGACAGCAGGCAACAGGCCCTGCCGCGAGGCTGGGACGGCTGTGTGTCCAGGAGTTCAGAGAGGTGGGCCGCACGCCTCCGGTCTGGAGACAGCCTGGCAGGGGCCTGGGAGGGGCGGAGACCAGAGGCGCCACTTTCAGTTGCTTTCCCCTCCTCTTCCTTCTATTCCAGCCTCGCTGAATGTCCCCAGGCTCCCATTTCCAAATCCTCTTCCCTGTTATAACCTTCTGCGTTGCCCTCACACTGCTGTCTCTTACAGAACCTAAAGTTCTCTTACAGAACCATGTGTTTGCGTGGGTGGCTGTCAGCCCAGCGGGTCGTCCGCTGTGTGAGGTCGAGGACCTTGTGTGGAGCCCCCAGTGCTCCACCGAAGCTGCGGGAAAGAAGCAGCTGCGGGACGCGCAGGCGGTGCTCGTGCCGCCTCCTGGGTTTCTGTTTGGGTCCCTGGACCCCCTTGGGATCACCCTTAACTGGGGGGTGTTTAGGGAAGCAGGAGGGGGAGTTGGACGGTTCTAGTTCTTCCCATTTAAAATAACGGGAAGCTGGTTAGCATCTCCCGCTGGATATACGACTTTCGGGCCCGGGGTTCGGACGTGTTTTCCACACGTGGTCCCTGTCTTCAGGGAATATATCGTCTCACTGGGATGATTAGATGAGCAGCCAAAGTCGAACTTTCACGTCAGGAACGTGGATGGGGTGTGGGATGTGCCATGGCTGCGTGTCTAGATTCCAAGGAGATGAGGACATGCTGAGTCCCCGGGGGAGGTGAGTCCAGAGAGGGTTCACGGAGGCGCCAGACCCCGCGGGGCCTGGGGAGGATCTGGGGGCAAGTGAGAGTTAGAGTTTCAGGTTGTAGAACGTTCCTCCAGTACCTCCAGCGCCCGGGTGTCGTGTTCAGTATAAAGCAGTAATCGGAGAAGCATAAAATGTCATGAGATGCTTTCTGTCTAAGAGGAATGACAGACATGCCTTGAAACGTCGAGCACACAGCACAGTTAAGGCAGAAGAGCTTCGAGGTGCTGAGAGGGAGGGGCCAGACCGAGCGGGTAGGGGTGGCGTGTGGACCCGGGCGGCCGCGCTCGGGGGGACTGTGCTGTGAGTGGACGGTCTCGGGCGAGACCTCGACCAGGGCTTCCCGTGTCGACAGCAGCTGCAGGAGAGCCTCTGCCCTGCCGGCTGGGACCCTCTGCTGATTCCAGGCACGGTCCAGGGCCCTGGGGAAGGGGCTTTTGGGAAACGAGGGGCAGTGGTTGTTTACCGACCGGTAGAGACGTGTCTTCATGTTTAGTGATCAGTTGTACTTTCATTCCCAGCAGCTGGAGGTCAGTGTAAACTAGGACCGCTGGGAGGGTGAACGGTGAAGCCAGGGGTGCAGTCATCCACCCTCCGTCACCCCAGCCCAGGAGAGGTGATTTACCCCACAGCGAGGGCCGGGTTGTTCTCTGTCGTTGCTCCACCTGGCTCCGCCTGGGGTCTCACTGTGGCTGGCGAAGCCCACGTAGAAACGGTGGGGACCCCAGTGCCTCTGCAGCCACTTGAGCCATAGAGTTACTCCAGTCCACGTGCCTCCCCAGCCCCTGCCTCCCGGCCCCCGCATCCCGTCAGCGGAAGGTCCGTGTGGAGCAGGGCGGAGGGCTCAGGACCTGGGCGGCTCTCCGGGCTGGTGGCGCCCATCCTGGCGGTGCGCGGCCCTGAGTGTCACCCTGGGCCCCACTGTGGTCTTGTTTTGGAGGAGGTGTGTCGTCAGTGGACTTGCTTTCATAAAAGTAAGGATCGAACACCTTTAAAAAAATGTTAAGCATCATTCTTTGTTCAGTACAGTTCAGAAGAAAACCAAAAGGTAACAGACGCCAATGACCCTCATGAACAAACAAATGAACGGAACAGTCAGAAGTGGGCGTCTGGCGGTTGTAATAATAAGAAATTCACTGGGAGGTCATCGTGGGCCTGAAATGTGATGGCTCTCGAGACAAATGGTGTCCCATCTGTGTGCATCCGTGTGTGGAGAGATAGAGACAGACAGAGAGACAGAGACAGAGAGACAGAGGCAGAGAGAGACAGAGGCAGAGAGACAGGGGGAGGTGTGTCTGTGCTGCTGTGTTGTGTGGGTGTTGTTTCGTAGGATTTTAACTGACTTGCCCCACCGTGTACACAGGGTCCTATTAGCAGTGTAAGTTTGACTAAGAATAAAAAATCCCTAATTATATTTTGGAAATAAAATGGAAGGAGCTGGAGTTTAAAATAGCTGTCTGGAGCTTCAGAAAACTCACAGCTGGAAACCATCCATGGAAGGATATTTGGGTCCTGAGAGGGTCTCACAGGGCAAAAGGCAAGTCAGATTTTTCTGCATTTCAGACAGCGGCCTCCTGCAGGGTTCCTCGTGCGTTTCTTCATAGCAGCGATCGCTTTGCTTCTGAAGAACCAAGGCCCATCCAGTCCCCCAGGCAGATTCTCCATGGAAATCAGAAGGTTTAAAATCCAGTGCCTTAAGGGCTGTGTCCTCTTCAGTGTGTGTCTGGTTCTGTGGACAAGCAGCTGGTTACAGACGCAGCAGGTCGGGCTGTATATAACTCAGTGCCGAGCCAGACAGGAGACGGTGGAGAGACTGATAACCTCGCCTTCTCTCCAGGAGAGACTTGTGCGTTTTACTTTCAACCCGTTTCTAAAAATGGCAGATGCAACGTAAGAAAACAAGTTTATCCATTGTAGGAAGGAAGGCAGGGGGCAGAGGAGTCAGCTTGGTGATTTTATTTTTATCTTTCGCTCTTGCAACAGAACATCTGGGGGCTGGTGCAGAGCTGGGTCTGCCTGGGTTTCAGCAGCTTCATCGGGGTCATAGTTAGACACTGATTTCACCAGAACCAGCAAGGGAAACATGAACTCTGGGAAGCTGGGAGTTAAGAATGGGGTGGGACGGAGGAGTGACGGGCAGCGGGGGGGTCCCGTGGGATGGTGACGGTGGTGCCGACGGCAGCTTTGGGGTTCGTGCATCTCCCTTCCAGGCCTGCAGGCAGCCTCCTTCCCTTTCCCGTGGGGAAGCCTGGGCCTGGTGGAGGTGCCTTCATTCTGAGGCCCGGGAAACAGGGTGACCCCAGGGCAGGGGCGCACTTCACGCCAGTCCCCGCAGCGCCGGTGTGCGACCTCAGGGTCAGCGACAGGGAAACAGGGTGACCCCAGGGCAGGGGCGCATTTCACGCCAGTCCCCGCGGCGCCGGTGTGCGACCTCAGGGTCGGCGACAAGGCAGACGTGACCACCTTCAGGCCGGTGGCATCTCTGGGAAGTGGCCCAGGTTTCTAGGTGTGGAAGCAGAAAAGAGCAGTGAGTTCATTCAGTCATCCACACGCATGAGTGGACCTGCCGAGGGGCACCGGAGACTTGCCCGGGGCAGGTTGGAGCCGGCAGTGGGCTCTCCTCTGGAGTAACTCCTTTCACTGGGGTCTGCAGCTGTAACTGGGTACTTGCACCACAGAGAAGGAGGGAAGTCTACAGATGGGCAGTGAGAACAGACTGGGATTTTATGTCTCACGATGGCTGCGTGGTGATGGCAAGAGCTGTCTCTTGGGGCGCATTTCAGCAGAAAGGAGCGTCATGTTTTCAGAAGAGCCCTGCTTGCAGTCAGTGCCAGGACTGACTTTTCCATTTGGTTTGTGGTCAAGTGAGGGCGCTGCTGGAAACCCGGGGGTCCAGGGGGGTTGGCATGCCGGCGCCCAGCTTCAGCGCCGAGAGCAGTACAGGCAGGTCTAGCCGAATCAGGAGCCCTCCCATGGCTGTTGCTCGTGGACGAGCGTCATTTGGGGTTCTGTAGCTCCCAGGGTGCTACCCCCCTTCCTAACACTCGTAGAAACCGCTGTTCAGTAGCATCGCTGGGTTGGTCCCGGTGTCCTGACTCTGGGAACATCTCGTGCTGCAAACACATGGCCCCTGCGGTAGGTCTGGGGGTCTGCCTTTGCATCCATGACCTTGAACCTCTCTCCAGAGGATGCTAAAAGCAGCCTTGATGCCTATCGTGTGGAGTCTTGTTGGAAAACCCCGGTGCGTGCATGTCTGTAACTCAGGAGAACCCCACCCACTGCCTCTCAAGAGCGTAAATCAATGCAAAGGGCTTTGGTCTTGCTCGGAGGTTGGGATTCAGGGGATGATCAGCCGGGTTTGCTCTCAAAGCCCCAGTCATTCCTTGGCTTCTTCCCCTGACATCCCCTCTCTGTGCTACTGCTGGTTATTGGTGCCGGCTCGGGGGATCGGCGGCAGGAACTGGCATGTGGATTAACGGCTGCATAATCCAGACAGTCGAAGGACCGGGAAAGCATTTCCGTTTTGTTCTGGGTTATTTATTTTGGTGGGGTGCTGGTGAGAGAAAAAACGACGTTAGTGTCTCAAGTACGTGCTTCTTGCACCGCTATGGAAATCAGCTACTGTTTGCATTTGCTGAGTGCACGTCAGTCGCGGCGGGGAGGGATCTGCAGCGTGAGTGTGGCAGCGAGGGGAGAAGCCGGGAACTGAGGTGCTGCTGTGGCTTCACTCGAAGCACAGATTCTAACGACCGCAAACTCTCTGAATTAAACAAGTCACGCTTAGAAGAGATTCGGCGGGTCTGCGTTTGACAGAATCCTGTCGTTAATGCTTGTAGAGGAAAGTACTCCCAACAAAGTTCTGGACTTTAATCGATCTGATTGGCTTAAAGCATGGGGCACCTGTACACGGGATAAATAATTTCTTTGAGAATAGAGACCTGGATAGGGGGTAGGACTTAGTTCTTGGAATGCAGAGCTTAGCACGTTACAGGGAGGGGCATTTTGTCCTGCGTAGGTATTTTTACTGTTAATATCTTGCTGCTCTCCCGGAGTGTGGCCTCTGCTGTATTTGAGTCAGTGGCCGCCCCCCTCCCTTTGTTCAGTGAGTTTATCGTGTGCTGTGTCTGCGGTGGCGTGGATGCTGGGGTTCGGAGGGTGAACAGTGAGACGTGATTCCTGCCTTCTCGGAGCCCAGAGGCTGGCGGGGGAGATGGGAGGAAGGCACCTTGCACTTTCTCCTCCGATGCTCTGATGTCAGAACCAACCTGGAGGACCCTGGAAAAGACCCCGTTGCCGCCCCTTGGAGCTGTTTACAATCCCTCTGTGATTTTTATTGTTACGATACCTTGCTTTTCGGAATTAGCGTCATGATGGCTCTACTGGTCTCACAGCCGTAAAAGGAACCGTGGACCACCCAGGCTGCCCGATCCGGGCTCCTGACTCCCAGGAACCCCTCTGGGGCCGGGGCCTCATTAGGTGTTTTCTGGGAGGAAAGTGGTCCTTGGGAGGGGCACCCATGGGCTCCCGTGCGCTGAGAGCCGAGGGGCCGGGTGAATCCCGACAGCCGGGGTCGGCCTTGCTTCGGGGGGAGCTGAGGTTGAGGGGAGGAAGCACCCCGCAGGCTTTGCGAGGCAGCGTGTAGGTGTCACTTGCCCCACAGGCCGGGTGC
Source organism: Orcinus orca (assembly GCF_937001465.1). NCBI lineage: Eukaryota > Metazoa > Chordata > Mammalia > Artiodactyla > Delphinidae > Orcinus > Orcinus orca. The sequence goes on along the minus strand of NC_064569.1, from coordinate 1,800,054 downwards.
CCCTCCTGGCCCTCCGCACAGGGGATGGGAACAGCCATGGGGCCTGCCTGGGGAGGAGGTGGCGAGAGCGCTTCCTGTTACACACGGACGCGGAGACATCGCGGCTTTATTTTTAGGCTTCGCTAATTCTTGCTCTTCTCCTAGTTCGCGGCTCCCTGGCAACAGCTTGTTGTCATGGCAATGCCCATGTTAATGCGTGAGGCTCTCGGCGTGTCTGTTCCACCTGGGCCGGGACAGCGGCTCTGAGTGGAGCTTTCGGGCCCCCAGAGGCTGTGCGCCGACGCCAGGCTCTGGCCTCCCAGGGGAGGGCTGGAGGGAGTGATGGTTTTGCTCATACAGTGCTGACTTCTCCTCGGCTTGCAGGTGGCCCAGGCACCTCTGGCTGCGCCGGTTTAGGGCAGCTTTCCTGCAGCTGGTCAGCAGAGCCCCGAATCCTGAGTCCTGAAGGAGGGGGAGGTTTGGCAGAGGGAAGGCTGAGAGGCAGTGACCCCACCAACATGTGTGCTAGAGGCCAGCGTCCCGGGGCAAGGGCAGGCGGGGTCCCTGCAGCTTCCTGGGGTCTCAGCTTTCCCATCCCGAAGGCTGCTCGAGGCTGGGACCCTGAGTCCTCCCGTCAGCCGACTGAGAGATGTGGGTGAGGCCCCCGGGCTCCGCTCCCCAAGTCTGTCATGCAGGTGGCTTCCTGACCACGCCCCCCCAGGCCTCCGTTTCCTCGCCTATAAATGAAGGATAATAATCACATGACTATGTGTCAGGAGGTTAGAGCAGTGTCTGGCATAAAATGATGGTTCAGTGCATATTAGCTGTCCTTCCGTCTGGTCATTATTTAATCTCCGTGCTCATCTTGTGAGATAAGTACCATTGTTCTTCTTTGATTACAAAGAAGTAAACTGAGGCACCGAGCAGCTGTCCTGGTCACAGGAGGTGGCGGGTGAGAGTGAGGGAGGTCAGGGGTCTGGGGGGGAGGACCCGTCCTGCGTCTCCTCTAGCGAGTCCTAGAGATGGGCCGCGGCCACATCTTCGGAACCTGTTCCCTGTCGCTGCTGCCTTGAAGGACGAGGTCATAATTCCCTTAAAGACGGAGCAGGCCTGAAATGCTCCCCTACCTGCTTACTCACATCCACGTTCCTTCCAAGAAAGAAGCAGCTCTGAAAGCACTGTTAGAGATAAAAGGCTGAAACTGGAGGAGGTGATGCTTGGAGTGGGTGTTTCTCAGTTGAAATAGAATCTGTCCAACAACTAGGGTAATTGACTAGTTATCAAACTCTTTTTGCTTTTGATGGGAGAAAAAGAGAGAAGTTATTCGCAGGAGAGAAGCTATTGGTAAATAAAGAGAAGGGCGCCCAAATAAGGAGAGTTTGAGCAGTGAGTCTCACTCCTGCAGAATTATCCAGGGAGGGGCTTTTGAAACGCATCCGCTTCCACTGCCTCAGCCCAGAGGTTGGAATTCAGAGGTCGCCGGCGGGGCCCGGACACAGTGTTTCTTACAAACACCTCTAGGGGATCGCACGGCCAGGTTGAACCACTGGTTTAACGACAGAAGCGAACTTGCAGACCCCAGTGTAGAGTTCGCTGTTTTCCAGGCCAGGACCAACAGAAGACTTTTTCTGCTTCTAGTCTGCAGTGGCACCTTCTGAAATGTACTTCAGGAATTAAGAAGTTTAGGTGCTTCTTGAACAAACTCTTTGTACACCCACGTTCACAGCAACAGTAGTCACAACAGCCCCACATGGAAGCAAACCAAGTGTCCACCAGCAGATGGTGGACAAACACAATGTGGTCGATACGTGCGATAGAATGTGACTCGGCCTTAAAGAGGAAGGAGGTCTGACACCTGCTGCACCATGGACGGACCTTGAGGACATTGTGCTCAGTGAGCTAAGCCAGACACAGAGACAACCACTGTGTGACTCCACATGTGTGAGGTCCTTAGAGGAGTCGAATCCAGACGCGGAGAGCAGAGGGGTGCTTCCGGGGCTGGGGGAGGGGGTGAGGAGTCGTCTGATGGGGACAGAGTTTTTGTTTGGCGAGATGAGGAGGGTTCCAGAGATGACGGAGGTGCTGGCCGCGCAGTGATGGGAATGTACGTGATGCCTCTGTGCACAGTGATGGGAATGTACGTAACTCAGGAATGGTGAAGGTGGTAACGGCTATGGCGTGTGTATTTCACCATAATTTAAAACATTTAATTTCAGATTAATAAGAATCATCTGTTTGTTTTCATATCTTGGAAAAACAAATTTATGAAGAAGAAAGTTTAAAAATCACCACTTGGTATTTAGACGTGTTCTTTTCTCAGCGTGTGTGTAGAGGTGCGCACACACACACACGCGCGCGCGCACACACACTCATGCACGCACACACGGCATCTCACTCTACCCAGGTTTCCTTTGGACTTGTGATGGTTTCACGCTGTTTCTCAGTGAAGCCCTTTCGGGCGAGGAGAAGTGAACCACTTGTTAGCTGGGTCACGTGGTACCGTTGAGTTTGGAGTCCGAGTTGCAGCCCCGGGTCGGAGCCCTCTGACCCGCCCTCTTCCCCGCCCGGCGTCCCCCAGGCTCATGTGCCCGCGCCCTGCCTCTGCTGCGGGTCCGTGTGAGGTCAGGAGGCCCCGCTCCCCACCGCCCACATCTCCCTGCCGCCTGGACGGCCTCGCTGCAGCAGGACCCACAGGGAAGGCCGCCCGCTCCGCCCGGGAGGCTCTCCTACCCTCTCCCTGGACGGCGGGAAACCAAGCATGAGCGTGTTCACTGTTCTTGTTCATTTATTTGAAAAAGGACAGAATCCGGGGTTTTGAGGACCTGCTGCCCTCTCGGGTGGCACGTGGAGGTGGTCGACTGTGTCTCGCGTCCAGCATTTCCCATCAGCCTTCCAGGGTGGCCTCCATCCTCCTCCAGAGCCAACATGGCTTTGTCCCTTTGCGGTGATGCAGGTTCTACAGAGAAGCTGTGACGGCCCCTCTCTGGGTCTCCCGGCTGTTCTCTCCCGCACACACTGTATCCACGTGGACGGTCAGCGGCTCTGCTCAGGGTGGGTGAGGACACACAGCTATCTGGGCTGCTGGCCCCGGGGCCAAGGGGACCCAGGAAAGCAGCTGTCCTGGACGCTAGGCAAACTCTAGCCATTGTCACCGACGGGAGGCTCCTCCAGGGAAACGGTTCTCTGCCGTAGGAGGGATTTCCTGCTCTTCGGAGGTGGAGGGCGGTGGTTCTTTTTCTCTTGCATCCCGGCTCAGCAGGAGAGGGTGGAAGAGGCCAGGCACTGGGGTCTGCGGCAGCAGGGTCCGGGCGCCCAGCCCTCATACTGCATCGTGGGCCCCCTGGGCCAGCGTAGGGGGCCGCGCATCAGGAGTCAGGAGGGTATGCGTCGGGACCCTGCTGGGGCTTGTCTGCTCTGGGTTCTCGGTGGACCCCTTGGCCTTTGCGAACCCTGGTTTCCTGATCTGCAGGAGTGGGGCTGGAGATGCCCAGAGAGTTATCTTTATGGGTTCGCGCAGGTCGGAGGCCGGGTGGAGCGCTGGCTGCCTGCCAAGGGCTCAGTGGCCGGCGACCCGCGAGGGCCAGGGGCTGACGTGGCTGAGCGCTGCGTGCCCTGCGCTCGTGACCCAGAGACCTGATGTATGCATTTCATGTCTTTGCTTTTATTCATATGTTGAGTCCTGAACTTCTGAAAACCAGCTGTACTGCCCCATCCACGTCTTACTGGACTAGACAATTGAAACCCCTCTAACATGGAAACGCACGATGACACACACTCAGGCGTTTTCCTCTACGTGGTAACTTCTGAGGGTAAAGTTTTCTTTCTGTGTTGAAGTGACTTTCTAATGGACCAGCTTTTGTGTTTCGCAGCATGAAAGGATCCGTCCGAGGCAGGCAGGCTCGCAGCTGAGCCCTGGGTCTGCTGTTTCCGCTGGTTTTGACCGGCTGTGGTTGAGGTGCCTCTTGTCTTTTCCCTGGTTTCCGGAAGGCAGCGGGTGATATTTGACGTGAGATGTAGCTCTCACGTCATGCTTGGTCAGGGCAGCACTGCAGTTCCTTTGTGGGCGTTCATGGACTCAAGTGTTGACTGAGAACAGCCCTGTGCCAGGCCTCTGATGGGCACCAGGGGTGCGGTGTGAGCAGGAGTTTATGTCCTCTGTGTGTGTGGGGAGGGGGGAGGCAGAAAATTTACAAGCAGGCAAGTCAGTAGATAAGAGATCATCACATTATGGTCTGTGCCATGGAAAGGAATCTAAGAGAAGCAAAGCGATGGGGCAGCATGACCGTAGGTGGGGAGCTACGTTAAGCTGGTGGCCAGGGAGGACCCCTCTGGGACCTGGATCGCAGGAAGGAGCTGGGCTTGCAAAGAGAGAGTAAGAGCCTTGGGGGTGGGGGGCGGGAACAGCATGTACAAAGGCCCTGAGGCAGGACAAGCTTGGTGTGTGTCAGAGACAGAGGAGCAGGGCGGGCACACGGCGAGTGCCTGGAGGGGGGCCGGCGAGGAGGTTAGAGGGTGGGTAGGGGCCAGATCAGGACTTGTAGGAGGGTGACGTGGTTTTATTTTGAAAGATTATTCTGCCTGTGGATTAGAAAATGGACTTGGGAGGGGGTGGGGGACCAGTGGGGAGGCCAGTCAGATAGGGGGGATGGAGGCTGGGACCAGGGACCACAGCGGAGGTGAGACACATGGACAAGGCCGACCGAGACCCAGGCCATGAGAATAGTCGCTCACTTTGGAGGGGAGTTTGGGAAGAAGTTCAAGAGCCTCACTGTTCATTCCTTTTGGTCCAAGAATCCGTCCCATGGAGATACTCAGAAATACACACAAAGACTATGTACAAGTATTTCGTTGTAATTTTATTCATAATAGAGGCAAAGTTGATATAATTCCCTGCTCTCTTCTTCAGTCTCTGGGGGCCTGGCTGGTGGAATCAGGTGGGAGGTGCCCACGTGAGAGAGCATCCTTCAGGCGATAGCCTGGGAGGACAGTGACAGCATGGAGAGATGGGAATGGCACAGCTAAGGGAAGACTAGATCGTGGCAGGTTGTCTGATACGATCCCAATTTCACAAAACATAACCTCGATTCGCGTCTCATGTAGGTCTAGACAGAGTGTGCTCTGTGCTGCTAAGGGCATGTGTTAGAGGGTTAAAAAGGAGCCACTGAAGGGGATGGAGGACTAATCATTTATTACGTTCTCCCAATATTTGTGATTCTTCAAAAAGTTTTACGATAAACATTTTGAAACAAAAAGTACAAAAAAAGTGTTATTTTTAAAACCCAGTGATGGGTGGTTTCCCTGTGCTGAGTGCAAATTGGAACAGAGAAGAAATCGTTGAGCTAGTGGCGCCCCGACACACCCAGCCTTACACAAGGCAGCATTTGTGTTCAGAAATGCCGAGAAAAGCCTTGGATTTGAGTCGGGGGGGCTGGGGTTAGAGTCCTCACTCTGCCGTTTCCTGGCTTTGGGTCTCGGACCTTACGCTCAGGCTCTGCCACACGGATCCCGGGCTTCTTCAGTTCTGAGGTGGGAGTGAATGATGGGAATGATGGAAACAGCAGTAACATTTTCATGGAGTCATGAGGATTGAATGATGGGCAATGAGAAAACGTTCTGCAGGGGCAAAACACAGCGTGAGGATTGCTATTCCGGGGCCGGGGTCCTCACACACTGACTCAACCACGGGCACAGGTGTATCTGGGCGGGTCGCGCGTGGGGCGTGCATCTCACCCAACAGGGACCACGCTCTGGCCACGAGTTGGGCCAGCCCAATTTTGAGCCCAAACTCAGAGGAAAGCGAACAACCTGAACTTGGGTACCACCAGCTGGTCCTGAGTGGCTGTCCTGCGAGGACCGCTTCCTGGTCCCTGGGAGGCTGTATGAGATGCCGGCCCCACAGCAGCCGCGCCAGACCCTTTGACGCATCGCCCAGCTGATCTGTCACGTGAACCTCTTGGAAGTGAACCTGCATGGGGTTGAGTGGAGGGAGGTACCAGCCAGAGCCGGGGTGAAGGAGACACGCGCCGCCCCCCACATACAGGAAGCACTTGCTTTTCATGGGCCCCGGACGCTGGGATGTGAAATGGCGCGTCCTTAGTCCCAGGACGGACGTGCACAGGAACCTGGGTGATCAGCTAGCAGGCCCTTGATCTTTAAATTCTCAGCTGGCTCAGGCCGGGGACACATCCTGCTTGGCTCTTCAGGCGCCAGGGTGTCCCGGCAGGTGGCGTCCATGTCAGGACTTCTTAATGAAGAATTACCCTCCAAAGAGAGTGCGCTAGAGAACAGGTCCGGGGCTAGAGCAGAGGGACCGAAGCCCCTGCTTTCAGCTGGCACTTCTGGGAAAAGGGAGGCGAGGCGTCCAAGCCTGACCAGTCGTCTCTCCTGAGGTGTGTTTCTGGGGACTCCCAGCCCCACCGAGGTGTGAAAATACAGCTCACACCAGGGACCACAGGGTAACTGCTAGTGAGAGGGGCTGCCCAGCAGTGCCTTCCGACCCTGCAAGGAGACCCCTGACCTTGCCGTGTGAACGAGCGCCAGGGGCTGCTGGCTTGTGCGTGGTAGAGCAGTGCCTTCTGGGGTAACGGTCGCCAGTGCCCCTTCCGCCTGTGGGTAAGACGCACAGGAAGGATCATGACAGTGACCACAGCTGCTGTTAACGGGCATTTCCTCTGCCCTGTGAGCCCTGCAAGCGTTTCACAGGCATCGTGTCCCTTGATCTCGCACTGACCCCGGGAGGTGAGTGTCGCTGCCCCCATTTCACAGAGAAGGAAGCTGAGGCCACGTAACCTGCCCAAGGTCACAAAGCTGCAGAATCACTAGCCTGGGGCTTGAAACCAAGTCTCTTTGCTCTAAGTTTTATGCTCTGAACAGCTCTTCCTGAGTTGTTTTTCCAGCACTAGTGATGGTTTTGAATTCTCTTCTACCCCACATATATATTAACACGGGCCTCTTCTGTACTAGGGGCGGCTCAGGGACAAAGATGAATAGACTGTGGTTCCGCTCCTCAGGAAACTTACATATATTATTACTTTTAAGAGTTTACCGTCTATAGCAAGAACTCAATAAATAATTACTATCAAATAAGCAACAATGTGTAAGTACAACCCTGGCTGGGTTATGACGCATCTCATAGTACATGGACACATCAGATCCTTTGGGAGTTTAAAGAAGGGAGAGAAGGCCTCTGTCTGGAGAAATCAGGAAGAGAGCAAGTTGAATGTAACATTCGAAGCGGGCCTTGAAGGATGGTGGGGATTTGGCACATAGAGCTGGTGAGGATTATTTCCCAGCTGACGTTGCCCTTTGGATTGTCAACCGAACCCACTGCTGCACGGATTCTGGCCCTGCACGCTGTGGCCCTGGTTTGTTTCTTTTCATAATTCCGCTTCTCAAAGACGTTCACCACTGAGAACTGGGAAGTGGAGTTTTTATTATAATGAACGTGGCGGGTCTCAGGAGACGACGATGAGCAAGTGTGATCCCCGATGTCCCCTCCGATCACCTGTACATGAACGGGTCACAGTCGTTGGTTTGTTTTTTATAAGGATACACTTAAAAAAATTTCTTTTTTTATTGGAGTATAGTTGATTTAAAATGTTGTGTTAGTTTCAGGTGTACAGCAAAGTGAATGAGTTATACATATACATAGATCCACTCCTTTAGATTCTTTTCCCATATAGGCCATTACAGAGTATTGAGTAAAGTTCCCTGTGCTGGACAGTAGGTCCTTATTAGTTATCTGTTTTATGTATAGCAGTGTGTATATGTCCATCCCAATCTCCAAATGTATCCCCCCCCTCCCCCTTGGTAACCGTAAGTTTGTTTTCTACATTTGTGAGTGTTTTTCTGTTTTGTACCTTTTTTTTTTTTTTTTAGATTCTACATGTAAGTGATATCATATATTTGTCTTTGTCTGACTTACTTCACAGTAGAGAGTGTGACAGTCTCTGCTTCCATCCATGTTGCTGCAAATGGCATTATTTTCTTCTTTTTTATGGCTGAGTACTAGCCACACTCAGTACGAGTCCATTCTGTACACACCACACCTTCTTTATCCATGTCTCTGTTGATGGACATTTAGGTTGCTTCCATGTCTTGGCTATCGTACATAGTGCTGCAGTGAACATTGGGCTGCATGTACCTTTTCGAATTATGTTCTCCTCAGGACGTATGCCCAGGAGTGGGACTGCTGGGTCCTAGGGCAGCCCTATTTTTGGGTCACAGTCTTTATATTAGAACTCTCTGCGGCACCTCTGACCAACCTGGCTGGGCATCCAAGCAGTCTCGGGCTCCAGTCTAAAGCAGGATGCACTACCGTCCCCATCCTCCCGTCCGCAGGAGCCTGAGCTCCCCAGCCACCTGCTGTGCCTGACACCTCCTGCGGGAACGAGGATGGTCAGCTACACCGTATTTTAATATTAAGGAAAGGTGGGCAGTTGGTCCACAGTCTGGTGTGAAAGGTGATTTGTAGCTTAGGATCTTTCGTTGGCTGCCTGTGGGACCTTGGGTAGTAACACAGTTTGCCATCATCTCCTGAAGAAGGAGAGACAACTTGGCTCCCCTGAGCGAGCAGGTCAGTGTTGGAGATGATTCAATCACAAAAGACCTTGGGCCCCAGAGACACGTGGTCTTCTGTAAGCACCGCTGTGCAGCCGTGCCGTCTCGGGGGGGATGAAAAGGTAATATTTGCTTACAAGCTGGCTTTCTGATGTTTGGCCGGAAGAGACAAGACGTACGTGAACCAGCCCGAGAGTTGTTTTTCTCCCAGCACAACGGCAAGGTGCTTTTTGTCACACCCAAGGTGTGCAGGCCCAGAGAACGTGGGTGTTGGAGGTCGTGGCTTTTTAGAACGAGTGAATAAGCAGCATCTCTCCAAATTGAGGACGGAGAGGGCTGTCGAGCCTCCGTCTCCGATTTGCTTTCTGTTCGCGTGCAAGTCCCCTCACCTCTCTGCTTTTCTGTTTCTCCATCTGGGAGCCACTGCTCACTTTGCCAAGATATCTGCAGTCTGAATACGATAACGTGTGGAGCCCTTTCAGCTGCTGCACCATTAAGAAAGCATTTATTCAGCACTTACGTCGTGTGGCACGAAGAGAATTACGAAGACTAGAGCCCTGCCCTGCCTGCGAGAGGATATTCTAACATCTTCCCAAAGAGGCAGAAACTCAGCAGCTAAGGGGAGCAGCTGCTCAGAAGTTGTCTCCTGTTATGTGGCGCACGGAGCGGCAGCGCAAATAATCAACAAGAACTGACACGGAAAGAAGTCTGGCCGTCAAGATGGAGCGTGTGTCAAAAATACAGATAATCGATGGGGACGTTCTCACCTGTCTGGAACCAAGTCCTGCAGGAACCTTATTTTCCGTAAATGAAAATGCCAAGCATCTGGGACCCACGCAGGGAGGAGGCTCCGGAGTGGGGGGTGTGGGCTTCTGGGGAGTTCTGTTTGGGATTCTGGTATTTAGGTTCCTATCACTGCCTCTTCTCTCCCACTGCAACTCAGACACACACGAAGTCCCTGACCCTGAAAGGAGGCAGGCCCGCCGTGTATGGGCTGCTCCGGGAGCAGGCGGCCGTCATCCCATCCTGAACACAGCGGTCAGCGCATTGCAGGCCTTCGTGAGAACGAGATGGAAGCCAAGCTGGGTGTGGATGGAGTCCCGGGGAGCCAGGCCACTGTACGGAAGCCACTCCCGGTCCATCTGTGTATTGAGACCTGACGGTTGTCTTTGCACAGATGGGGAAGCTGGGACTCAGAGGTTAGGAGACCTGGCCAAGGCCGTGCGGCCACTGTAAGCTGAATGCGGGGACCGGGTCTCCGAGCTGCACTCGCCTTTCTCTCTGGAAGAGCTGCAGCATTCTGCAGCCACCCGTGTCTAAGGACACCTGCCAGTGACGACTTTTCCAAGGAAGATTTCAAGCCCCATCTAGATACCTGGATTGCCTCTCAACATCGCACATGTTTGAAGTATTATTCTTTGTCACCATGGTGCGCAGTGTGGTTAAAACCTGCCTCGCTGCTGCTAATAATTACAGAATGTCATCGTTTCCTCCACGGAGACTCCAGCTGAAGTCGGGAGCCCGGGTTGCCCTTCACCGTGCTTGGGTCCCGAGCAGCTAGTAAACGCCTGGAGCTTGACTCCCATCTCCCTGCTGTTCTCAACTCCCTCCCCGATGTTTTCCAGCAAGGGTTTCAAGTGTGCTTTTGCCATTAGGAGGGCTCTTGGAAACGACTGACCGGCATAGCTCAGATTCCTGGCTAATGAGCACACTGTGCGAGCCGGGGGTCTCTGGGCTGCATCTGGGTCTCTGTCCAGGCGGAAGATGCTAAACTTGCCCAAGGCCTGCAAATGCACCCAAGACTCGTGACCGAGGATTGGTGAGATTGGTGATGGCGCTGCGGTACTTCCTGCCGACGCTGCCCACGTGTGCAGGGAGGTGATGAGCCAGCGTTCAGTCCCGAAAGCCGGCCCGGCCACTGCCCCTCCTTCCCTCCCCTCCTTCCATGGTTGCCATGACGTCCTTCCAGCTCCCCTCCCCCGCCCCAAGACCAGCTTCCCAGAGAGACAGTTCTTGCCCTTCAGTGTCAGTTTTTCCCAAGGACAGTAGCATTTCAAGACTTTAGTGCTAATTGTGGAATCTCTGGGGCTAAAGGGGTTTCCCAGGTGGGCAGCGTAGCCCAGTGACTCGCCCTGTGGGATCTGTGGTCAGACGGCCTGAATCTGAATCCCAGCTCCACTTCTTACCACCCTTTGGCAGCGAACCCTTCTGAGGCAGCAGAGCAGAGCTCGTGATGCTGTCCTGCTGTCGGGCTCACACGCGGTCACACGCGTGCTCCTGGATGCCCCCCATCCCGGCTCCGTCTCTCCCTCCTGAGGACCCCACGAGGCCTCTCCTGTTTGAGGCCCTTCGGCAGAGTGTGACCAGGCAGGAGAAACCGAGGTCCTCTTACCGGCAGGTGCCCGAGAGGTAAAAGGGGTTGATTCACTGTATTTTATTGACTAGTTGATTCTGAGACACACATTTCCGCCTAAACGTTAACGTCTGTAAAATCAGGATGCACGTTACACCGGAGGGTGTGTCGCAGAGCGGTTGGCAGCGTTTTCTCCTCTCTCACTGATCCGTAAGGTGGTGGGCATGTGCTTCAATCTGCGGCCCCTTTAATTGGATGCAATACGGTAGTCATTTTTTAAAATCTGGGTTTAAGTCCCTTCAACTCAGGTGTCGAACAGCTGCCTGGACCTGGTGATTCTTGATGCAGGTGCTTCCCAGGCTCCTGGTTCTGGTCATAATGTCCAGTGTCCCCAGGAGGCAGGTTGCTGCCCGGGTAAAGGAGCAGCAGAGGAAGGGTCTCTGGGCGTCGGGGACACGGTGACTAGGTGTAAGTGACCCCCGGGGTTGCGTTTTGTGTCAGAGCCCAGGTGGCTGCAGCAACTCTGTGTCTGTTGGGCCCCGAGATGCCTTTCCAACATCTTCCAAAGGGAGACCCTCCACCATGTCATATCCAGGCCGGGCTTTCTCACACTTAGTGAGCACGACTGTGTATCAGGCACAGCGTCAGGCACTGGCATTTATCAACTTATTATAATTAACTCATAACGTATTAATTAATACAATAACTCTAAAAGCAGACGCTGCTCTGTCTGGATCTTGCAGGTGAGGAAACAGGCTTGGGCGGTAACTCCCTCGCCTGGGTCTTGAACTCAGGTCTCTCCAACTCCGAATCCACAGTACGGATCCCCTGCCCTGCCCTCTCTCCCTGCCTCAGCCAGCAGTGTGGTCCTGGCCCTCCCCCGCTCTGCCTTAGCCGGCGTCTTGATAAAACAGCATCACAGTGACATCTGCGTTTGAGTTCGCTGAGAAGCCGGTTGACCCGCCACGTGCTGAGGACAGAGGCGGATCCTGGAGGTCGCGGGATGGAAGGGGAAGCTCAGGCCAGACTTGGAACCTTTGCAAGCGGCTTCAGCCCCCTCCTCTGGCCACCCCGTCCCATCTCTCCACCTTGTCCCGCGTCAGCACGGCCCCGAGTGGCACAGAGGCTGGGCTGTTGGTCTCTCTGCCAGGCCAAGTCGGCCTGAGTGGTCCAGACTGCAGCCCAGACTGTGGTCCAGATTACGGTCTGGGCCAGGATGCAGCTGCACTGGCGCGGCCACAGCAGAAGCGTGGGAACGAGACGTGCCGAGGGCAGGCGGGCGCTGTGGCTTTATGCCTGGGCTGTGCCCGAAGTGGGGGGTGCTGAGAACCCAAGAAGAGAGAAAGGACAGGTGCGCGTGTCCGAGCATCACCCTGTCCCCCGAGAAGGATCTGCGGCCCTGGTGCTGAGAGTCCCACCTGAGTGTCCAGAAGGCTTCGGGAGGGCGAGGGGGGCGAGGGGGGCGAGGGGGTGGAGGCCGTTACACCCGCCCGACCATGGGCAGCCTCCGGCCCGGCCTGTCCACACACACCTGGCCTGTCCTCTTTCTCTCCTGATCGCTTGAGGGGATCTGCACTTTTCTGGAACAAAGAGGGCTTTGTAACTAGAATTTTCTCTTTTGATTTGTGGGGTTTTTTTTTTCCCTACTGTTAGTCATAAAGCCATGAATACGTTTCCCCACAACGAGAACAAAGTAACAACAAACCCGTACGTGGTGCCTACGTACTTTGTGCTAAGTACTGAGTGCTTGATTTGTACCAACTCCTTTAATCTTCAGGACAATCCTGCCAGGAAGCTAGGTTATTATCCCCATTTTGCAGAGGAATAAACTGAGGTTAAGGACCTCAGCCAAAACCCATAGCTCAGAGGTGCTGGGCTGTTAGTCTGCCACCTGCTCTGACTCCGGAACCTTCTTGCTTTCCCCTGTATCAATCCGGCAGTCATGTGTTCTTCATCATGTGGAATTCTGTGAGGGTGTTTTTGGAAATCACTTGGTACAGATACGCACGCACAGAGGAGCTGTGTGCTCGCGAGGGGAGGAGGGAGCTGGCTGCGTCCTTTTTCTCTCCCGTGTCCATGTGGGTGGTTTACTGGCCTGGATATCACCCCCTCCCAAGGCTGCAGCGGCATTCAGGCTGAGACCTGCGTGGCATTCATTTTTATATTCACTATAGTGTCTAAGCCAATCCTTAAACACAGTAGGTGCTCATAATTTCATGTTTTCATGAAAATATGAAGTCATTTCTAAAGTTGATGGATGCATTTGCTAACCAGTTCTCACTGAAGCTATTCATTTCTAAAAACAATGAAGAGGAGAACATTTAAATACGTGAATCATAAGCCGGGGTTATGGTTGAATCAGGCTTCGATGATTTTCCTTCCACGCAGTTGATCACATCTCGCCTTCCTGCCAGCCCTGTGAGGTGGCAGGACATGTTGTTTTCCCAATTTAATTACGAGAAAACCGACTTCAGAGACAGGTGATCTGCCCAAGGTCACAAACACTTTGGGGGGGGGGTTCTTTTTTTTGTTTCTAAAATCAGAGCCGAGATCAGAACCACTGTGTCCTGGTTTCCTGTTTCGTGAGCAGTGTCCGTCCACACACCTGCTGGGTTCGAAGCTGGGACGCAGGACCTAATGACGTGTACTAGGCTTGAGCGGCAGGTGTTTCGATTCCTCTCTCTTTGGTAAATGGCAAACAGTCTAGCACGGCGCTCCTCAAAATGCAGTCCCCAGCCAGGAGACCAGGTACCAGTCTGTGGCGAGATCAAAGCTTGCAACAGAATATGCACATCAACTATGTCTGTGAACGCTGCTGAGTTTGCCTGATTGTTTTCCTTTTTACAATTACTTCAAAATAATCTCAGGCTTCCATAAAAGTTGAAAAACGCTATAGAAAGTTCCCATAGACCCTTCCCCCAGTTCCCTCTAAGGTTAGCATCTCACACGATAATACAAGGATTCAAACTAAGAAATTAACCGTTGGTCCAATTCTTCCGATTCAATTCCAACTTCATTTTGATTTCACCAGTTTTCCCACCTACCTCCTTTTTCTGGCCCAGGATCTAATGGGGACCCCGCATGGCCTCTGGTCACCCTGTCCCCCGTCTTCCTTCTTTTCCTGACTTGGACACTTGAACAGGACTGGCCGTTATCTTGCTGCATGGCCCTGGGTGTGGGATTGTCTTTTGTTCCTCGTGGTTCGGTGGCGGTCATGCATTTTTGCTTACTGGATACACGCATCGTTTCTGAATATCCCAGAAGCCACCTGTTCTTCACGACTTGTTACATTGGGACAAATGATGTCGCTGCGTCTTTTAACTGGTGCTGTGAACCTTCATGCCTCGGTGAAGGTGGTGTTTGTTGTTTCTTGACTGTAAAGCTGCGATTTCCCCATTTCTAATGAACAGATCATTTAGGGGAGGTATTTTGAGATGATGCAAACATCCTGTAAGTTCTGCTCCGTTTTTGCTCACAACTTAGCCCACGTTGTGGGTAGCGCCTGCAGCAGCTCTCACCATGGCGTTACCTCACGATGGTCGTCCTCTGGGCCCCTTTCCCTCTACATCTATTAACTGGGATGCTTTTTTTGCCGGGGGAGGGGGCTTGCCCTTCATCCCCAATTCTGTCTTTACTCAACTCTTAGTTTTCATCACGATCCTGCTTATTTTGCTCTGTGGGTTATGACCCAGTACCTCTGTTGCTTGTCTCCTTGCCCACGTTGTTCCAGCCTTGGCTGTCGGGAGGTCTTTCAAGATTGGCTCCTACCCTCCCCACGGCGCCCCGCCTCCGCCTTTTTCAAGCATTTTCTTGCTTTTGGACCACAAGATGCTCCAGGATCATCTTGAATTTTTCCTGCCCGAGCCCTGGAATCAAACACCTCTCCCAGGAGCCCTGGTTCCTTTTTGGAGAAGGGTGTTTTAAAACCAAGATCTGGGTAGCAGGTATGCTCACGGCTGCCCCGGGCTTCTTTACGTCAGTACTTCCATCTTGAAGGAAGCGGTGTGTCCATCTGCATTGTGAAGGGCAGTCAACCAGCTCCTTCTCCTGTCGTGCACCAGGAATACTTTGAGGCCCTGCCACCTGGAGGCTTAAGAATCTATCACTCTGTCTGTGTGACCCATCTGGTGGCAATTTAAAATTCTATTGAATTAAAGTCAGTGGTACGCGGTCACGATGTGCCAGGCCTTGTGTTAGGTGCTGGCTTTACAGTGCTGGGAAAGTTCTGCTCCCGAGGAGCTTGTCATGCAGTATCTTCCATTCAGTCCAGAAGACGGGACTCCTTTTTCGGTCACTGCAAATTAGGAGAACTCATTTCAGACTATTCAGCATTCTAAAGCTTTGCAGATTCAGCCTGGGCGGGGCGTTAATTTTGGTTTTAGATTCAGAGGCTGTAAGACTATGAGCAGCCCGCTCCCCAGCCCAGGGCCTCCTGGCGCCGGGAAGACCTTTGCCGGCGACTCGGTTCTGACATGTAGGTGGCTGACTCCTTTAGGCCCCATGCAAGGAAGCTGGAGGTGTATTCTCTGACCCGAAAAGACCTTTGGAGTCCAACTTCTCCCTCTAAACATCGTGTGAAAGGGCATCTGCTGACAGGAAGGGAGCGGAGCTTGCTGCAAGAATAGACTCCATCTCCAGGGCTCCCTCCCACGGGGCTGGGCTTGGGGGACCATCCTCTGTAAACTCACACCCCAAAAGGACCCTCTCAGCAGAAGTGTGTTTGCAAAGATTCCGTTGCTTGACTTCACTCTAATCCGCCCACGCATCAAGCTGGATCTGGGTTCAGACTGAGGAAGACTGATGAACAGTGATATGGGTTGGGTCGCTTGGACGTGTGTTGTCCTCACTCCCACCTCTTAAATTTCCCATCTGGTTTCGTACAGTCTGGGCTTCTTCCAGTGCTTCCTATGTTGGCTGGCTACTATTACTATTTCCTTGATCTTTTTGAACCTAAATGGACTAACAATCCCTGTCACAGCCCAGAAATGTGTCCTCACACCTAGGATTCTGCTGGTTGGACAACGCAACCCTTTCAAACAAGTCAGTTGTCAGGAAGCATCTGTTGGTCTCTCTACTTTGGGGAGAGTTGGGGGATGCTGAAAACTCACTGAGGCCTGTCCCCCCTTCCCGTTGATCCCCTCTGGCACCTGCTAATTATGAGTCTCCCTGAACAAATGCAAAGTGTACACGCGCGACGGCCGGCTTCCTGCCTGTCCTCGGCAGGAGGGGCACCTCGGGCCGTGGCAGGTTGATTGCCGTGCACTCAGGTTGGAAGCAGGAAGGCACCAGGGGTCACCTGCGTCTGCCTCGGGAAGTAACGTGGGATCCAGGCATCTGAGGACATCTGCCAGGCGTGCCAAAGATGGACAAGCAGGTAGACACTCCTTAGCCCTGGAGCCGTCCACCAGGCCCATCCTCCAGCCTCAAGCCTGGCAGATGACCAGGGCCTGGTACATCTTAGTGCCCGTCTCCGTTTTTGTTTGGTGCTTTTCCCAGAAATGTTTTAATGCACAAAATCCAGTTTGGAGAACAGCCTTGTATGCTCCATCCCGTGTGGGTGCAGCGGTCTGCCCTTGAGAATTTTAAATGAGCTGACCTACATAGCTTAACTATTTCAATTAAAAGTGACAGAGAGTATAGCTTGGCGAGAGCCGGAGGGGAAGATCCCTCCCAGGAGGAAGGAGAACAACAGGAGGAACAGGAGATTGTGGGCGGGAAGCCCGGACACCCCGACACCCCGCAGGGGCTGAAGTCCTTGTGCAGGTGGCTTCTTGGTGGCCCTCGCCCGCCGTGGACCCGTCGTCCTCGTGGGATTGGGGCCGGCTCCCCTCCCTCCTGGGGGAGGATCATTGCAGCATCCTTCCTGCATCTCCACACCTGACCTGGGTGCTCGCCCCCTCCAACCGGGTCCCGAGGGAAGACAGGGAGAAGAGGTGCCGCTCACGGCACAGGGCAGCCGTTCTTGTTTCCTTATTTTCCACTTTTCCCTACTGATTCCGCAGAAATTCCTAATTAACTCAGTTGCTCTACCAGGACGACGAGCTCACATCTGGAGCTACCAAGGCAGGAAAGCCACTTGGCCTGCATCCAGCGGGTTTTCTCCCCTTCGCGCCCAGCTTGGCGGCCAGGCACTGCACCAACCTGGCACTGCAGGGGGAGGATGCCAGGGGCTGCGGCAACTCAGGGCTAACTGTTTCACCCAGAAAATCATGGGTTAGATATTTTTAGATTGCTGGCTTATTTTGAAACTTTCTTTTCTGGTGGGAGAACAGGAGATGGTGCGGTCACTGAGGTCTCCCTGTGCTGTCTATACGATGCTCCTGCGTGGTGCCTGGGGCTTACTTAGGGCCTTGACCTGCTGAAGCATCCAACTCTTCTGAGTCTATCTGCACGGCTCCCTGGGCGTAGGGTACAAAGCAGGGTCATGTCAGGTAGGGGTGAGGACAGAGGAAGGAGCTGTGAGCAAAGGACTGTCTCTGTCAGGCTGGAGGGTGGTGGTCAGGTGCACAGCGGATGCAGAAGTCACTTCCGGCTCTGTTCTGCAGGTCTGGTTCACATCCATCCTGCCGTCTGTCTGCTCACTGACCGTGTGCAGTGCTCACCACGCGACTGGCACGATGCTGAGTGCCTTACATATATTTACTCACGCGGGGCTCACAGGACCCATGACGTTGGCATTGCTGTTACCCCGTCTTACAGCTGAGAACTCGGAGGTATTGAGAGGTTCGTAGATCTGCTCCTGCAGCGCGGGTTCGAGCCCAGGCACTGGGTCTGCTGAGCAAAGGCGCTCGCCGGCCGCGCGGGCCCCCTTCTATCCCAGCCCCACGGTTTTCAGGGAAGGCAAATTCCATGTCCCTCAGGACGGCGCCTCTCAAACCTGAACTTGCATGTGCAGCATCGGGGGTCTCGGTAAAATGTCGATTCTGGTCCAGGGGGTCGGGGGTGGGCCCTGAGACTCTCATTTCCGGCCACTTCCCAGGAGACACCTGTCCGTGTGGGCTGACCCGTGGTCCACACGTGGAGGAGGTAAGGCCTAGACCATCGCGTCTGGCACTCGCCGTCAGATTGTACTTAGGTAGCTGTGGTGGAAACCCGGCATTTAAAGAGAGGCTCTTTCAGCAATAGGGCAGCACCAACACTAATTTAATGAGTGATCTACTAGAAAAGCAAAGGACCGAAGTGTAGGGAGTAGTCAAGTTTTATTTAAAAACTAATTTTCTTGGACCTTAATGGCAAATAGAGCGTGTCCTCCTCTTCCATGTCTCAGCCAAGGACAATGTCTCTTGTCCTTGGGCTCAGCCCGGCGCTTCTGGGCTAGTCTCAGTCCTCGTTGTTTTCTGAGTCACCTTTATGTACAGCTCTCCCAGCCACACCCTAGCAGCGCACGAGGGAACCACACACTCAGCCAGATCCCATCACAAAGCAGAGTCACCATGGCAACCGCATCCTTGGCTCTGCGAGCGCGCCCAGCAGCCTGAGGTGACCCACGTTGCGCTCCCGAGAGACGGGGGGACATGGCGCCCTGCCCACGCTGGGCGGCGGGAGCTTCGCCCGTACAGACGGGGGCTCCCCCTCGCTCTGAAGACTGCAGACACTCGGAACCTGCTCCCCTCCCTGGAACCCTGACATTAGCTTCCAGGTGTTCCTAACTGTCCAGCACCATGAGACGCTGCGATGCTTTGCACTCTTGTTCCTCTGGTTTGAGTTTTGGTGGGTCACCACCCCCGAGTCTCGCTGTGTTAACATGTCGGTATTCTGGTTTGCCTGCTTGCTGGTGGTGTGGGGCATACGGCAGATCCAGTAGTGAGGGGCCGGCAGACCAGACGCCCATACGGTGGCCTCGAGGGGAATCTTGATCCGAATGTGTGGAACCGGTGAGAGCGTGGCTTTCTGGATCAGGGCTTTATTTTATAAGTTAAGGCCCAAAGCTACCTGCTGTCACTCGGAACAGTCTCCCCTTCCCCTGTGCCCGTCCTGCCCTCCCCACACCCCCATCACTCAGGGGACGATGGTGTGGGTCCACTTTGTCCTTCCCGTTTGGATGACGTCATCGGAGAAGCACTCTGTCCCGCCCCCCCGAGACCCAGGAGATGACCTAATGTTTGATGGGGCTGAGATAAAAGAAACCAAAGTGGCCCAGTAGGACCTAAGTGCTGGTTCCGGTGATGCTTGCTGGGTAGAAAGAAGGCAGTGGATCAGCGGCACCAGCTTGGCTGCGAGACTCCTTGGAAGCCTCCTCTTGGGTACGGACGCGCGTCAGCGGGTGCTGCCCAGGGGTCACTGGCGGACCTCTTCTGAGACATTTACAACTGGGAAGGAGAGATTGGCCTTCTTGTCTCCTGTGGAATCTCATTTTCAGTGATGCTGCTTGGCCGAGGTGTGACCTGAGGAAGGACTGGGTACAGACGACGATTTTAATCTCACTCACCTTTGCTCTGCATCGAATGCCTCAGCTTCAAGAAGCCAGGTTAGCTGACAGCACTGTTCTTACCACTATGCAAAGCTTCAGGAAAGAGCATCTTGGAGAGAACATCATGAACAAGTTTGCTATCAGTCTGAATTAAGACCTACACTCTTCCCTCTGCCCTCCCAAACTCTGCTCAGACGCACTGACACCAGAATCCCTTTCACTGGTATAAAAGTGACAACGGGGCTTCCCTGGTGGCGCAGTGGTTGAGAGTCCGCCTGCCGATGCAGGGGACACGGGTTCGTGCCCTGGTCTGGGAAGATCCCACATGCCGCGGAGCGGCTGGGCCCGTGAGCCATGGCCGCTGAGCCTGCGCGTCCGGAGCCTGTGCTCCGCAACGGGAGAGGCCACAGCAGTGAGAGGCCCGCGTACCACAAAAAAAAAAAAAAGAAAAGAAAAAAAAGTAGTTCCTGTGAAGGAGTAACCAGGTAACTGGTTGATTTTGACATGACCTTCCCACAGAAACAAGGGTGCTGGACCAAAGATAAACCTTCCCCGAATTTAGAAAGAAGCAGAGAAGGGCCAAACAGTGTGTCTCCTCGCCCTTGCCTTGAATGGGATCTGGGGCTGCAGACCCAGAAGTTTCTCATAATCCATTCTCTGGCTGGCATGTGGTGAAGGGTGAAGGCTTGGGAAATGGGGAGGGGTTGCACCCAAATCACACTGAAGGTCATAGGAAAATTGGAAGGGGATCAGTCAGTCCGACTCCTTTGTGAGTCAGATTCAGCGGGTAGCTCTGATGGGACCTTGAAGGTCAAGTTAATGGCGACCGACCTTGGAGTGGATCCAGGAAGTGCTCTGGAGGAGGAGGATTGGCTGATCTCGGAGAGGGGCGGGGTCTGGGTTACTTGGTCCTTTGGGTGGAAGGTCACTGTGTCCAAAGGGCGTCCTTGCCCGTCCTCGCTGTCCTGGAGAAGCAGAGTATGGAGGCTGTACTTGTAGGAAGCAGAGAAGAGGTGATGTTAGGGGAAATCTCCCTGGCGGTGGCTGCAGGGCGGGATTTGCTGATCCACAGCGGCCATGAGGCTCTAACCCTGCTTTGGGGGCAGAGTCGCTTGTTTTGACCAGCTTGGAACCTCAGCTTTCTCAGCATCTTTGATCAAGTGCAGAACCCCCTGGACCTGACGGTGAGGACGCTTGTGCTAGGAGGCCAGCGTGGAGTGACACATCCCATAGCACTCGTTACAGTCTACAGGTTACCGTTGCTGCTTCTAATTGTGTTACAGCGTCTGGTGGGAAAAGTCAGCGGGGCGGGAGCAGGGGCGGCCGAGCCAGGCGGGATGGACATGGCGCAGTGGGAACAGGAAAGCATAGAACTGTCTGGGGGAGTTGCCTCCAGAGCGCCCAGCTTGGTTCCATCCGCCAGGGACCCCTGGCCTCCGGGGTGGGGGGGACCCATCTCCAGGGTGACACTGCACATGCATGCCCCATACCCCATTCATCCTGGAGGGGCTCTTGGTTGGGGAGACCACCGCTGGGCGCGGGGAGGGGGGATCTGTCGGGCAGAGGTCCCTCGCCAGGGGCTGGGGAGCGAAACAGGTGCAGAGTGTTTGGCCAGAAAAGAACCCACGAGAACACCGCTAGTGGGCTTCCCTGGTGGCGCAGTGGTTGAGAGTCCGCCTGCCGATGCAGGGGACACGGGTTCATGTCCCGGTCCGGAAGGATCCCACATGCCGCGGAGCGGCTGAGCCCGTGAGCCATGGCCTCTGGGCCTGCGCGTCCAGAGCCTGTGCTCCGCAACAGGAGAGGCCACAACAGTGAGAGGCCCGTGTACTGCAAAAAAAAAAAAACGCCGCTAGTGGGTCATACTTACAGGCAGAGATCCCACAAACGTCCCTGCTCTCTGTGGGTCCTTGGCCCTGTCCAGGGGAAGAGGGCTGTCATCACGCCTCCGCTGTTACATGGAAGCACTCAGGCATGTTGCCTCGTGTGCCCCAATAATCACTTTTTCTGTCTCCTCCATCAGTAGAACAGAGAGAATTGCCATGAGGGCCGTGGGTGTGCTTGTGTGTTTCCCCCTTTCCCAAACGCGGAGTCTCCCATACCTGAGATGTCTTGCTGTCAAGGTGACCCTCTGGAAAGCTAAACAGTAGGGAGGGGTGTCTGAGTGTGTGTGCGTGCAAGTGTGCCCATCTCCGTGTGTTGTTTGTGCACGTGTGTGTGCCTGCGTGTAGTATGTGCGTGTGAGGGCAGAATGGAGCTCGTGTGGGGGGGATGTATGTGTGGTCAGTCACACGGCGTGAGAAGCCTGGAAGGGCAGGTCAAAGGCGTGCCAGGACGGCTGTCTGAGCTGTAATTCGCAAGCCCGTCCACCGTCTGGGAAGATTAATGAGTGGGATTCTGAGTTGCTCTGTGCTTTCAAGGGCTGAGCAGTGTCAGGTGAATAGTTCTTAACCCTCACCCTTACCTCCCCCCTCGCTGCTCAGCGGCCCTCGGGGGGAAAACCACCGACTGGGCCATTTGTCTGTCTGCCCTTGCTCAGAAACACTGATCCAGCGCTCTGGGCTAATGGGCAGAAACATTACGGGGTTGAGGTGTGGTCCCTCCCCGCCCGGCTGTGGGCGCCATGCAAGCAGGGACGTCGCGCCTTGGTTTATCCCTGTTGTGTCTCCGTGCCCGGTCCCCTGTCCCTGAGTCCCCACCCTCACTCGAGGTCCTGGCTCCATCCCGCAGCCTCACCCTGGAGCCCAGCTTCTCCCCTGTCGGGCAGCTGCCTGCCCTCGTCACACACCCCTCCCTCTAGTGGCTCCCAGCCCCACTCAGCTCTTGCTGCGGTCCTGACGCCCGACCTCCTGGGAGTCGCTTTGTCCGCAGCTCGGAGGTCACAAAATCAAGTGCCTCCAGGAGCTAGACAAGAAAAGGTGCACAGGTGAAGCGGGCCTGTGCAGGGGGCGGAGCTAGACAAGAAAAGGTGCACAGGTGAAGCGGGCCTGTGCGGGGGGCGGAGCTAGACAAGAAAAGGTGCACAGGTGAAGCGGGCATGTGCAGGGGGGAGCTAGACAAGAAAAGGTGCACAGGTGAAGCAGCATGTGCAGGGGGCGGAGCTAGACAAGAAAAGGTGCACAGGTGAAGCGGGCCTGTGCAGGGGGGGAGCTAGACAAGAAAAGGTGCACAGGTGAAGCGGGCATGTGCGGGGGGGCGGAGCTAGACAAGAAAAGGTGCACAGGTGAAGCGGGCATGTGTGGGGGGCCGGAGCTAGACAAGAAAAGGTGCACAGGTGAAGCGGGCATGTGCGGGGGGCGGAGCTAGACAAGAAAAGGTGCACAGGTGAAGCGGACATGTGCGGGGGTGGGGGAGCTAGACAAGAAAAGGTGCACAGGTGAAGCGGGCATGTGCAGGAGTGGGGAGCTAGACAAGAAAAGGTGCACAGGTGAAGCGGGCATGTGCAGGAGGGGGGAGCTAGACAAGAAAAGGTGCACAGGTGAAGCGGGCATGTGCTGGGGGGGAGCTAGACAAGAAAAGGTGCACAGGTGAAGCGGGCATGTGCGGGGGGGGAGCTAGACAAGAAAAGGTGCACAGGTGAAGCGGCCATGTGCGGGGGGGGGAGCTAGACAAGAAAAGGTGCACAGGTGAAGCGGCCATGTGCGGGGGGCTGGGGTCCCTTGCCCGCAGCAATGAGCTCATCCCCGTCATTGTGTGAGAGCAGCGATGCAGGAATAGTACTCAGCAGCTGCTGACCCCGGCCTCCGTGTTGGAGCAGCAGAGGGGCCGGGGTCTGAGACAGACTCAAGAGCACGTGTCCCCACAGGGGCCGCGACGACAGATTGTCACCGCGAGGGGGGTCTACCTAGCGTTACGAGCCCTTCTCATCTTTTAAGACAGGAAATCTGGATTTTAAGTAGAACCTACTGCTTCTTAAATGTTGGCTCAAAACAATTTTCTTAACTATGTCAGCCAAATAAAACATCTGTGGATTGCATCGGCCCGCTGGCCTCTGGGGTGTGGCCACTGCACCAGAACCTTCCCGGGTCACTGAGGCCCAACTGGACTCCCCCTTCCTAAGGGCTCCTGGCGCCTAGAGACGGCACCACGTGGCGGAGAGGCCTGTGCTTTGGTCCCGGTCCTTCCGCTGCCTCAGGAAGTGGGGGCCGGAACATTGGACCCGTCCAGAAGGATACTACTGTCCAGTTGCTTGACGTAATTCCAGAGTGCTTTCATGTGCGTGCTTTCATTCGACCTTCAAAACAACCCTGTGCGGAAAGCTTGGAAAGCGCTATTATTCTATTATTCTTAATTTTTAAAACTATTATTCTTAATTCAGTAGGAAAGAACTGAGGCTCAGAGGGTGTCTCACCCAGGATCACACAGCTTGTGGAGAGCTGGCCCCAGGGTTTGGGTCTTTGGTCTCCTTAGTGGTTTGGTGTTTTGTTTTTTGAACCTTTGGGTAGGTGAGGCCCTCTGTCTTGGTAGGTGCCGTGTGGGTACCTAAGAAGGATGAGGGAGCGCGTTGCCGCGTGAGCTGTTCCTAACAAGGCAGGTGCTATACGTTTCCGTGGCCCTTTTGGTCATTGACCTTGGGCTCTTTGTTGTGCGGTGACCTTGCTTCTCTGACCAGATTGACCCTGGAACAGGGATGGGATCCAGTGCAGAGATGCCTGCAGAGGCTTCGGGAGGAAGTTACCGAGAAACTGAACGGAGGAAAGAGGTGATGCCCCCTGAGTGAGAACCACGGCCGGAAACGTGGGGATAGCAAAGCGGCCTCGTGTGATCGGGTGGAGGCTGAATGAAGGACCAGACACGAGTACGGCCGCCTGGCGCCTGGCGCAGACCAGGGGCCCCGACGCCGTGCCCGGCGTGGTCAGAACTTCTGCTCGGGCCACGCTCCCGTGGGCACCGTGGGTCAGGTTTGCCAGGTGGGGCACTGAGCCCCTCACTGCTGTGGTCAGTGGGATTCACTCCATCCAGACCTTCCTTTATAACAGGACCTGGAGGAGCCTTTCAACTTGAGATTTTACGAAGACAGTGAAAATAAGCAGAAAATGACTAGGTCTACGTGATGGAGAGAGAGGGTAATTTTCAATTTACTTACATTTAAGGCCCAAACCGTCCAGGACTGTGGACGTGTCCTGATGAAATCCCAGAGCCTCCTGACTAGGAGCGGCCGGCAGGGAGGAGGGTGGTCTCTGTAGCTCCGACAGGGGCGGCCCAGCCCTGACCTGCCGGCTGCCCTTTGCCAGGGTCCCCTTTCCTATTTGGGAGCCCGGATGCCCGTCTCCCTTTGCAGCTGGGCTTTTGCTCCCAGATGCCTTTCACGCGGCCTCATCAGTCACATCGTGAAGGGGCCTCGGCGCCCAGGCTGCTCTGCAGAGGGTGAGTCATGCCCTCTGCCCGTCACTGCCGGCCCGGGATGTGGTGTGGATGCCGACAGAAGCCCTTAGGGCCCGTTTCCTTCCCCAGGCGGGGAAGGTGGTTCCCCGGGGGTCCATGCATCACTCCTGGGCCGGGCCACTCCCGTGCACCGCGGAGACCGACCAGCCCCCCGCACCACCCGGGCCCAGCTGTGGGTCAGGCTCGTCCTGTCCACCGCCTGTGCCCTCCTCCGTTTAGTCGTCCCTTCTCCCCCTCTGTCTGGGGTCGGCAGAAGGGGTGCTGGGGGGTGCTGCCCGCTGCAGGGTGCGCTCAGGGCCCCTCGGGGAGCCCCTCCAGGAACGCGCTGAGGATTATTGGTTAATGGCAGGAAAGCACTTAGGCTATAAATGTCAAGTTTAATGTTAATAAACGGGCGATTCCGCTCATTTATGCAGAAAGGCGCTCTCCTCGCAGCGGACAGCGGGGCAAGACTTTACTTTTATCAACAAAAACAAACAGAGTAAACCGTAAACCCAGACTCATCGCATCCGAGGCCTCTGTCTGGTTCCGACCCTGGCGTTCGTGCTGGATTCCTCTCGTGGCTGTAAACTGGGTCCCACCGCCAAGATGGTGGCCCAGTTGTGTTTGTGTGTTTGACGTCTTTGGGAACGGAAGTGTTGAAAGGGAGCAGAGGTGGCCCAGCCGAGCGCAGAGGCCACGCCACGAGTGGTGTCAGAGGCGTGGCACCGCCTCTCGCCGTCCTGTGGGCTTTACGGGGGCTGGATCCGTTCCTGCTGCTTTCTCGTCCCTGCTCGTGCAGGACAGGCCGGCGGGGAGAGCTGATGCTTCCACAGGCCGTCCTGTGGGCTCTGCTTTCTCATCCCTGCTCGCACAGGACAGGCCGGTGGGGAGAGCTGACGCTCACAGAGGCCGTCCTGTGGGCTCAGCTGACGCTCACACAGGCCGTCCTGTGGGCTCAGCTGACGCTTCCACAGGCCGTCCTGTGGGCTCGGCACTGCTCTTGCTGCTGCGGCTTCCCTGCCCACGCCAGCCCTGGGAGGTGCCGCTCTTATCCCCATTCTGAGGGGAGGAAGCTGAGGCAAGGGGCTTAGGTGGTTGGGTCGCTGCCCTGGGTCCCATGTGTAGGGAGGGGAGGGTCTGTGATGAGAACCCAGCCGCGTGGCTGCCACTTCTGTACTCCACCTGCTGCCCGGCCTCACCCCGTCTTCCCACAAACCCCACAGACCCCACGGACGGCTGCGTCCTGGGCACGGGGGACCCCTTGAGCACACCGTTCTTCGCCTGGAAAATGCTATGGTGGCGGAAGGGGAGACCGAGGCACATCCAGCAGCAGGGGCTGGGGTGGTGCCTGAAGCTCACGACGCGATCACTAGGGAATGTGATCAGATACCTCCAAGGGGACCCGTCCTCCTGGCCGACAGCTCCCTGCATGCATGCCGCACCCGTGCTCCCAGCTTCCTGTCTGCTCCCACGCTCACGTCTTATGTACTAGGTGCCCTGGAATAACTCCCTGGCAGGTAGAACTAACGTTCTTCCAAAATTAAGAAAGCTAGAGCTATAAGTAAGAAAGGCTACATCAATTTCCTTCCTTCAGCCTTCGACTCCTAAAAATCGGTGGCCCCCTGTAATTCACCCTGAGTTTGCCTTTTGCAGTTTGTACCCTGATTATTCCAGAAACAAGTCGTTTTCTTTTCTTGGACCGTGCTGGCTGTGGGGTGGTCTTCTGTGCCCTAGCTTGTGTTCCGGGGACGTGGGAGCCCCTCGCGGCGTCCCGGGAGCCCCCGTGCGTGTGGCCCCTGCAGCCCCTCTGTCCCGTCAGCCCCGCTGGCCCTTTTCCCAGGAAGTCTGAGGCTCCGTGTCCTTCATTTTCCGGGTGGGTTTAATGAGTTCAGACGGCATGCGTCATGATGAGGGTATAACCTTTGCTGGGAAGCTCTCAGGGATTTCCGGGTTGGGGGAGCACAAAGGCACCCCATTTGATGGACCGTCCCAGGTAACAGGACGTGACCTCAGGCCT
Organism: Orcinus orca; assembly: GCF_937001465.1. Taxonomy (NCBI): domain Eukaryota; kingdom Metazoa; phylum Chordata; class Mammalia; order Artiodactyla; family Delphinidae; genus Orcinus; species Orcinus orca. The sequence goes on along the minus strand of NC_064569.1, from coordinate 1,773,369 downwards.
CTTCCCCCTGGCGGGCACTTTGTCCTGAGGCCAGGCTCCAGGCTTCCCGGGTCTTCCTCAGTTCGCTGCGGGATATGATTTTGCAAAGGGACAAAGGAAATCTTTGCTGAGACTTTTTAGGTCTTTAATCTCTTGTTCTCGTTTTTCTTAGCTTCTGAGCCTCTTTGTCTGTCTTCCTTTAATTCTGTCACCTTCACGTACCCTTGTCTCACCTGCTGCTGTTCCTGTTTGTCCCCAAGGGAGGGGAAGACAACTTGGATTTTAGGGACAAAGCGAGAAACCTCATGGGGAAGGCAGCAGCGCCGTGACCCCAGCAGAAAGCGGGCAGGTGCTTGAGGACCTTTGTAGCCCAGGAGAAAACGCTTCTTTTCTCGCCGTTTTCAAAAAAAAGTTATTTCTAAAATTGAGCTGGGTTATTGGGTATCTTTTTCCACTGAGACATTTTTAACTTAAAAGTTCTATGCATGTGTGTGTGTTTAAGTGTGTGTGTTTCTTTTATTGAGTGGAAATAACTCAACATAGGTCTCCTGGGAAGGCGTAGCTGAAACGTCCAATGTAAAGTCGTTAGGCAGCAACCCTTCTCTGTTCTGTTCACACACTGTACACTGTACTGTACAGGCTGCTATAGCAAAGTACCGCAGACGGGGGGGTGGGGGGCAAACAGCACACCTTCATCTCTCACGCTTCTGGAGGCTGGACGTCCAAGCTCAAGGTGCCGCCAGCCTTTGTTCCTGGTGAGGACCCGCTTCCTGACTTGTGGAGCCCCCCCCCCCATCGCCGTGCACCCACGCCCTCTCCTGGTGCACGTGGGAGGAGAGGGGAAGCTCTGCTGTCTCGTCCTCAGCTTATAAGGTCACTAATCCCACCAGTGGGCGCCCCCCAGCCATGATCTCATCCAAACCTAATCACCTCCTACAGGAACCATCGCGTTGAGGACTTGGGGGCACGTGGCACCTGACGCCCACATCCTGGCTGAGGGACCTTGTTCACAGACACGGTCGGGGGTGGGGGCGAGTCTCTCCCCGCCCAACTCCCGACCAGCTAAGGGGGAGCAGAAGAGCCGTGGTCCTGGGGGCGTGCCGGGGGTCTCCGTGCTGCCCCTCCCAGGAACGCCCCTCTCCAGCTGAGCTGAGGCCCCAGGGGAGCCTCCTTCCTCTGGGAAGGAGCAGGGCCCATTCCCCGTATTTCTAGTTAGGAGGCTGGAGTGAGATGTTGAGCCCGTGGTGCCGTAGAAACTGACAGGTGGTGCTCGTTGCTTAGTGACGTCCGGGAGATGCTGCGGAGAGGGGCCGGCTGCCACGGGAACAGAGTGGTCCCTGCTTTCTGGGGGCGGGCAGGTGCTCACGGGGCCACAGCCTCGGTGGGTGTGAGCTCTTGAGGACACTGTGGAGAGGAGCTCGGGGAAGAGTGGACCAAGGAAGAGAGAGACACAGCTTCAGGCCGCGGGCCCAGTGGGGTGGAGGGGAGGGACTGGGCCGGCCCTGGGCTGACAGGCAGGCTCAGTGACAGCCCTGAGGGTCACCCGCTCTGGGACCCTGAGCAAGTTCCTGCAGCTGCCGAACTCCGTTTCTCCGTCTGTAACAGGAGGTCACAGGAGCACGGGGCATAGAGCTGGGCCCCCAGTAAGCTTGTGCTGTTTTATGTCACATTTGATTGGCATCTTGCTTTATCTAGTGGTTATTACGCGTCCTTACGAGCGTGCCCGGGGGGAGGCGGGCGTCGGCAGAGAGGCCGAGAGCACAAGTTCTGGACCCAGTTGGCCTCTGTCTGGATCCCAGCGCTGACACTCACCAGCTCACCAGCTGTGCCTCCTTGAGCAAGTCCACTGACACCTCTGGACCTCGCTCTTCGCATCTGTGAAACGAGTCCTCGTGGCGCTCTGGTGCGTGAATGTATGTGAAGTTGAGGTTGACAGACCAGCAGGCCAACGGCACCCCCACTGTGTTTAAATAAAGCTTTATTGGCACACGGCCACGTGTGTTCATCACATGCTGTCTGTGGCTGCCTGTCTGTAACAATGGCAGAGCAGAGTGGCTGCGATGGAGACCATCTGAGGCCTGCCCCCTACTCTTCACGGGACACGTCTGCCCTGGTCGGTCGTGGGCCGGGCGCAGAGGAAAGGCTAGAAAAGTCTCCAGCCGTGAAGCTGCCCCACCCAACCCGTCCAGGCTGGTATTTCCGTCCTCGGGGGTTTCCCACCAGCTCAGGGACTGTGCAGCGCCTGCCGTGTCCCCTGCCAGTGTGAGGCAGGGGCGTCTGTGCTGGGCCAGCGGAGCCTCTGTCCACAGTGGTGTCGCCCTGCAAAGCCTTGCGTCTGGGTGTGTGAGTGTGAGCGTGTGTCCCTGAGCGTGTGAACACCCTCTATCGCTTAATCCCGTCTCATCCATGTCCGGGGGTGGGGGCTTGAAACCAGCCCTGACGTTTCTGGAGAGCAGAGGAGAGACTGGAGCCGTCTACAGCATCACCAGGTCGCGGGGTGAAGGGCAAAGGGAAGTCGAGTTTTGGGGGAGAACGTGGCTCATCTGATCGTCCACGGCGACTGCTGTCCAGCACGAGGATGGTGGAAGGCTAGCCAGAGCCACCCCGGCTTCGGCGACAGGAAAGGACGCGGCCGGGCCAAGGTGAGGGCCCTTCATGAGGAGAAGCAGGCGAGCTAAGGGGGCTCTCGGTGCCGGGGGGGTCCCAGCAGAGGCTCCCGAGAAGGGAGGCTGAGGCCCCCAGAAGCAGCTGGGGGCCGACGTTGGCCCACGTGGCCCGGCTGCGGCCCTGAGCCCCCGTCACTGACCTTCCTGATTCCCAGACCCCGTCGGTGGGACCAGACGCAGCCCGGCCACGTGAATGAGTGCCGCTGACGTCCGATGGGAAGGACGAGCATGGCTTTGTAGCCAGAGTCCTCCTCTGGCTGTGTGTCTGCCCGGCACAGATAATCAGAAGCAGCTGCCCTGCCGTGCTCCAGAGGCTGGGGTCCCCCCGCTCTCCATGAAGCACGAACACTTTGGAAATAGATGGAATCAGGGCTGGGGGGAGGGGTGGGCTCCGGGCGGACGCAGGGCAGCCCCTCCCTTTGACCCCCCAACCCTGCCCTCTGTCTGGCCTCCTATTTCTGTATCTGTAGAACAGACTGGAGAAGGCATCTGGCCGCAGCCCCACACGCGGAGCCCTACCCCCCGCGGGCCATGGCGCAGCCCTGGGGGGCAGCATGGGGGTGGTCTCGTGAGGGGGCCGTGCAGCCCACGCCACGACTGCCCCCCTTTAGGAGTTGTGTTGTCACCGGTGAGGGAACTGCTGCCGTTCAGTAAGGCCTGAGACTCCTGGGCGGAACGGGCGCCGTGCCCCCATGAGTGGTGACTTCTCCACCAGAGGCGGCGGCTCGCATGAATCTCTCCTCTGCCGGGAGCCCATGCAGGGCCTGCTCCCGGAGTGTAAACACTCGGGCCGCCCACGAAAGAAAGTCCAAAAAAGGGCTGGTTTACTCTGCATGGCCTCTGCCATCTGGCCGCAGTCCTCAGCGCAGACTCTGTGCACAAGCGCTCTGGTCCCCGGGGGGAGCAGGACAGTGGGCGTAGGGGGGCCGGACAGGGTGCGGGGGGTGGAGGAAGCCTGCCTGAGAGCCACAGGCAGTGTGGGCTTCTGTGCGGCCCGTGGCCTGTCCTCACGTGGGCCTCACTGCATATGGGGAGTGGGGTACAAGAGAGAGATGGCCCCGCGTATCCAGGCTGTCCCTGGGGGTGGCCGAGGCCCGCCTTGTCCTGCAGGTGATTCAGATTCTTCCCCGAGCAAAGGCCGGGTGGGATCCAAGTGTTTGCACAGGGCGGCTGCGTGCCGTGTTACAGGCCTGCTGTCAGTCCCCCCCTCCTCTCTTCTTTCTAACCGCCTATTCCTCCCCAAGACCTTCCTGGCTCCTTCCGGGGCCTCCCGTGTCATCACTGAGAGCAAGTCCCCGTACGTGGTCCATGGATTACACTCACGCGGTGTGAAGACCCTGATAACACCACCCCACCCCCCGTAGAGGGGGCACTTGTGCTCCTTGTGCCGCATGGATGGGGGAGGGAGTCTGCCCCACATCCCTGGAGGGTCTGCCCTTGACCCCAGCCGAGAAGCTGGTTACCTGACTCAGGAGTTGGGCGTGGCCCCTCCTGGGACTCTCTTGAATCTGCTTGTCCCCAGAGAAGGGTTCCCCAGGCCCTGGGGCTGCCTCCGGCCTGTGGGTCGGGTGGGTAGGTTAGTTCTGGGTGAACTGTTAGGCGGCCCTTCGTAACCACGTGCCTAGGCCGTGTCCTTCTGTTTAGAACGTGTGCCCTTGCTTACAGTCTGTGTGGCTCCTGTATATTCCTTCTTAATTGGTTCTGAACTTGAAGGGGAAGAAAGGACTGTTATCTTTGGGACCACCCGGAGCCCCAGGACTGCTCCTCGATCGTTGACTTCTGCTCGTAGAGGCCCCCTGAGGGGCTCTGGGCATAAAGGGGGCCATGGGCCGTCTGCAGACCCTCTCCCCCCCGAGCGCTCTTAGAATTCACCAGAACCTAAGTCTATGGCTCCTGTATTTTGAGAACACCTGCTACAGAAATGTTATTATTTCCCTGTTTCTCCATCTCTGAAACGATGATGCCTGCCTGACAGGAGGGCCTCGAGGATTCAGTGAAATAACACGTTTGCACGTAGTAGGTCGTTACTGAATGCCGGCCTCCCCCGCCCCTTGGCTGCCTGTGTCCTTGCTCAATGGTGCTTCTGTGTAAGACGCGCCTCTCTTGCTGAAATGGAGGCCGCTTCTTTGATCTCACTGTGAGCAGGTTATAAGCTTAAAACATCATGGGAAAACCTCACATGCCATAGACCTGATTTTTAGGACTATGGGAGAGAGAAAATTCCAAACCAGTAGAGAGAAGCGAGGGGCGTGGGCTGAGCGGGAGGACCTCCAGAGAGGGCGGGGTGGGGCCGAGGGGCTTGGTTTCTAGCATCAGTGGACACGCTGTGACGAGCTGTGGGGTGTCAGCTGGCCTGCCTCCCCTGGGCGGTCCTGAGTTTGGCTGTGCCTTATTGAGAGCAAAGATCGATACGGTCCAGAAAAAGTTGCTGGAGGGATCTTGTGTTAACGTAGTTTTCTGTCACCAACTTGGAATGCAGGACCCACTCATTGTCCTGGAGCTTCACCGCGTGTGTCCAGCACAGAGTCAGCTGTGGAACCTCCAGGCAGACACCCCTGTGCCTGGGGCCCTCAGCTCCTGGGCAGGAGCGGGTCAGCACAGACAGTATCTTAGAGCAATGCGGACGCCGGTCCGCAGTAAGCGTCTGGAGGGTGTGGCTTGAGTCTGTCTGTCTGTGCGCCCCAGCCTCCAGGGCAGCCTGTTCACTCTTCCCTTCCCTTCCCTGCCTACCCTGTCCTTCCTCCTCCCTCCCTCCTTCCTTCCAGCTCTGGGTGTGAGCTCCGAGACTCTGCCTTTCTGCTTTCTCTTAGTGCAGGAACAGAGATGTGGGGTCCGGTGTCCCCCTGCTCCCTTCTCTCCATCTGTGCTGCAGGGACCTGGCTCAGGGCACGTGGCTCCAGCCGCTGCTGTCGATTCCCCGGTCAGGGCTTCTTCTGCTCACCTCGGCCCCCTTCACCATTAACACCTACCCCGGAGGAGGAGGGGACAGGAAGGTGCAATCAGATGGGCCCACATGTCCCTCACTGTGGAGCCAGGGTGGACGTTGGCCTGGTCGACTCTGCAGAGTCTCTGGGGAGGGGAGGAGAGAACTGCGGGAGAGGCCCATCAGATGGGCTGAGCCCCACTGCCTGCCGCATCCTGAGACCTGCAGGCCCGTTCCACTGTCAGGAGAGAGATCCTGTGCTTTCCCCTCTCTTCTCTTCACTGTGAATGGTGACTGAGGAGCGGTCCCTCTGAAAGGACCCACCCAAAGGCCTTTCAACAAGACAGAGCCCAGCTCGGTGTTTCTGTCCAATGGGGCCACAGCCTGAATCAGAGCAGCCGTGACTCTGCGTCCACCTGAGGCTCTTGATGCAGAGCCTGGCTGCCCTCCCTGGCTCCACAGCTGACCTGCTGTGTGACCTTGGGCAAGTCACATATCCTCTGTGTTTGCCGTCTGCAGACATGGATAAGACGCCAGCCCCCCACTGCTCTCCCCGAGGCACTGAGAGAGCAGGTGTAGTCGTGGAATGGAAGCTCAGAGTTGTGCCTGGTTCTCAGGGGCATGTCCCCCCAGGTGCAGGGCCATCCCGGGGCGAAGGCAGGCTCCCAGACAGGCCGGTCTGCCTGCTGCTGCCCCGGCCCTTCTGCTCTGCAGAGAGAAGGGAGGTCTGGGTACAGATGGTCCCTGGCAGGGCGAGCAGACGTGGCTGGACTCCTCAATTAGGACTCGGGGCAGATGGGTCTGAGGCAGCCAGGGGGACCCTTCCAGTTTTCTCGGGTGTGACGGTGAAGAGCTTGCAGGGTTCTTGGGTTGATGAGATACGCCAGTTATCCAGCTAGAGATGAGGAAAAAGCGGTGTAGGACTAGGGCTGAGACGTCGAACAGAGGAGGGTCCCGCCCGGACATCTAGTGATGGAGATGTTGGTGGGGGCAGGCTCACAACCGCATTCTGTCCGGCCATCCCTTGATCGCGACCTGATGACCAATGTCTTCACCTAACAGAGGAGGTAAAGAACGTCCTGGGAAGAGTCAAGAGTTCGGAGTGGGGCGCAGGGGAATCTGTCCTGATTGAAAAGCTCCTCCGGTGGCTGTGAGGTGTGTTACCCAGTTTGGGGACCAGAACCCTGTCTGTTTCAATAGGGGACCTGTGCTCTTTCCCTGAGTCCAGCTCTCCTCTGGGCACAGGACCTCAGCTCCTCCGTCCGTGCCTCTATTATGTGTGCCGTGTCGAGAGCCGAACCCTGGAACTGCAGTGAGTTCTTCGGGCATTCAGGGAAGTGCCCTCAGGCGCTCGGTGGCTCTGGTCCTTGCTATTCAGGGGCCGAGGCTTTGCTTCCACGTTGCCCGGGAGTTGGTACTCAGGGCCAGCCCGGCAGAGGGTGAGCAGGGAGGCTGGTGGTGGCTTTTCAGGGCCAGACCTGGAAGTGGCCAGGGGTCAGCCTGCGGCCACACTGTCTGTAGGCGCCCTGGGACCTGGGAGGAAGGGCCTGTGTGGTGACCGCCCCCCAGCACGCCCCTCCTTCTGCAGCCTGTCCCAGATGCTTGAGCGGTGAGGGTCACAGCTGGCTAAGGCTGCACAGAGGGCCTTGAACTTGTGTGTCCCCCACACCTGCCCTAATCTCTCCTCTTCCTCTGCTGCATTTGGGCTTCCTCTCAGGCTAAACCATTGAAATTTGACCTACACACCTGGCATTTTCATGGGGTTCAGTGGAACATTAAACTCTCAACTTTCTCCTGCGAGAACCCTAGCTGGAAGTGCATTCCTGGTCCATGGCAGGCGGACTCCTCTGAGAATCAGACCCAAGGGAAGAGAGGGAAGGTGGAGCCGGCTCTCTGAATGAAATCGCATCCCCTGATGCATCTGGGGTCCGCTCTGTCCCACACGTAAGTGAGGGACGTCTCACCTCTGCCTTGAACCTTAATGATGGCATCTTCTCTCTGGTTACCTGCTAGAAGCTTTCACATACATTATCTCATTTAATTGCTCTGAGGAATCGGTTTGTTTCCGCCTCTCAATTAATGAGATAATGAAAGTTAGATAATAATTTACTTATTTAGCTTAACTGCCAGGAGACTTGGGCAGGCCTTGAGGATTAGTCAGAATAATTGTACTATACTTTTGGTTGATATATTTTTAAATATATATTTTACATATCAATTTTTGGTAGTTATTTTTGTCTCAAGTGTTTTTTTTTTAAGATGTGAAATTTAAAAATTCTCAAGTCCTTTTTAAAAATGATGTGGGATGAAACAATTTTAATTCTATCATAACAACCTTTTGAGGGAGCCGTTATTGCCTTCATCTTACATATGTGGAACCTGAGGGTCATAAGAATTAAAAGATTTTTTTCTGAGCCCGCCCGGCTGCTTGGTGTGGTATCTGGGACCAGGCACGGGACCAGATCCAGCCCTGCTGCTTCTTCCTCTCTACCGGCTGCCCTTTCCAGACGGCCCTGTATCACTTTAATCTCTTCCCTCTCAACTTCACATATTTTAAGAGACTTGAATATTTTCTATCTTATTTATTATTATAGATGCATGAGCACCATCTAATTAAAAGGATGTCACTGTATATTTTTTTTTCAATCAAATTCTGGTGAGTTTTGTTTCATTAAAATGAATTTTTAAATTTTCAGAAGAGAGGAAAAGAGGCAAAACCCTTTTGAAAAAGTAGATTTGGGAGATGGATTATGAAGCAAGGTTATGAATTCAGGATAAATTAACTTGCATGTGCTTTTAAATTCCAGAAATCAGTGGGGGAGATGAAATTACACTAGTGACTGAGCATGATTTCCAACGATGGCTTCTCCTACCTGGAAGTGTTTTACATGGGCCTGGGGGAAATCAGATAGCTCAGTATCTCCTTTACTTTCTTGTTTGTTCTTTTCCATCTGGAGGAAAAAAAATTTCAGGGGCCACAAAGATGCCAGGAAAGGTCGCTTCAAGCAGCTGCTCTCAGAATGTCGTCTAGAACCAGCAACATCAAAAATCACCTGGGAACCTATTAGAACTGCAGGTTCTGGGGCCCTGCCCCAGACGGCAGACCGACGCCCCCAGGTGGACCCAGTCATTTGTTCTCAGGAGCCCACCGGGGTTTTCTAATGCGCGCTAGAGTTTGTGACCGTTGGGCTTAAGCTAACCTGTGAGGTCAGTTGGAAGCCACTTTGTTCGGATATGAACTGGGTCCTTAAGATGACTCCGAGCGAATGAAAAATGCTAATGAGGAAAATTAATGACTTTGTCCTATAAGAACAAAAAACCCAAAAACTTAGGAGTTGGTGGTTAAAGCCCAGAAGTTGCTCTGAAGTGTTGGGTGAGAGCAGGACAGAATTTCCAGGGTCTCCGGATGAGAGGAAGTGGTTGGGAGCCTGGCAGGGCTGGGTTAAGAGTTATAGCAGATCTAGGTGTGTAACTTTATGTAATTTACAGCAAGGGTTGTACTCATTAAAAGTTTTATCGTAAGCAATTAGTCGATTTATGTTTTTTTAAAAAATCGATAGACAAATCATAAGTAACGGCAGTGTACGTTAAATTCCGGCTTTCTTGGGTGTTCTCACGGTCACACTCAGAGAATCCTCCTCCTGCTGGCATCCCCAGATTGCACGCTGTGTCCAGGAGAGAGTGCATCCTTGGACGCACGGGTCCAGCAGCCTTACCCTGCCCGGAGGGAAGCAGACGGCCTGCTCCTCCATATATCGCTGACCCCGCCATGCTGGCCACATGTGCCCGATGGGGCACTTGGCTGGCACAGTCTGAGGAAGGGGGTGTGGATGGCCCAGCCCCCAGAGGGCAGGACCTGCTTCTACCTGAGGCCACAGGCCGGTCCTGGAGTCAGTGCAGCTTAGCGGTCAAGAGCGTGGATACTCAACTGGTGGTCGGTCGCCCCTAGACCCGGGTGGAGCCCCTGCCCCCGGCCTCCGTCAGGAGGCTCCGCGCACGTGACCATCACCTGAGCCCCCCAACGACTTCCCCTGGCCTTTCTTTGAGTCCAAAAGCCATAGTGTGGGCAGCGGGCTCAGTGCTGCCTCCAGCCGCTGTGTTGGCACGGAGCTCGGAAGCCCTTCCACTTCGCCATCTATTAAACACCTGCTGTGCCTTCAGTCCCCACTCTGTGTCTCCCACCAAGGGGAGGAACACAGGACAGTGACCTGTCGGGGTGAGCGCTCAGACCTGCGGTTGCAGGAGCAACACCTGCCTCTCCAGCCCCGTGGTGGGCGTGTGCAGACGTAGGTTGAGCACGAGGGCCGGGGGCCGGGACTGAGAACCCCACCTGCGCCAGTGCCCATCCCAGCAGATCAGCATCCGTGGTGCGGTCAGCGCGCGTCTGTCTGGTGGTGGAGGCCCGGGGGCCTCATGGGACAGGTCCGGGTGGGAGTCTGAAGTGTGGGACCAGTGGTAGGAAGCCAGGAAGTCAGAGGCGGCGGGAAAGAGTGACAGCAAGTAGAAGATCAGGCACCCGGCAGATCTGGGAAGTGGCCTCTGCCCTGCTTTTGTGGTGTTCTCGGGTGCCTGCTGGAAGGGGGCTGCGTTCACCCAATAAAGATTTACTGAGAGCCCGTACGTGCCAGGCACCGTTGTCGCCGTACCAGTGTTACACTGACGGACAAAACAGATGAACGGCCCTGCCCTCAAGGAGCTTACACTTCCTTGAGGGGAAGAAAAGAAAGGAAAAAGTAGTCAAATATGTAGTATTAGGTCCGGAGGGGGAATAAATGCAGAGACGGGGGCAGGGTGCTTCAGGAAGGGGGTTCAGCTTAAACAGAGGGGTCATTGACAAGATGGCGTTTGAACAGAGACCTGTAGGAGGTGAGGATGGGCGTGTGGGGTGTCGGGGAGGGGCGCTCGGGGCAGAGGGAGCAGCAGGTGCAAAGGCCCCGAGGGGGGCGTGTGTGCGAGGCACAGGGCGGGCGGGCCGTGGCCTTCGAGACCAGGCCAGCGCGAACAAGGACATACCACGGAGAGCCTCGTAGGTCATCGTGAGGGCCGAGGCTTTCCTCCAAGTGAAGCGTGGTGCTATTGAGGCTTTTAGGCAGAAGAGGGACGCGCTCTGACGATTTTTTAAAGGGTAGAAGGGGCGGGCGCTGGGTGTGGAAGCAGGAGTCAGGAGGTCCCGTCAGGAGGAGGGTGTCAGTAGCTTGGAGCAGGGTGACCACGACGGAGGTGCGAGACGTGGCTGCGTTGTCGAAACTCAGCAGAAGCCACGTACTGACGTGGTGGACGGCAGGTCTGGGGGGCTCTGAGCAGCCAGGAGGCTGGAGAGAGCAGGTGCCTGCATGGGCAGGAGAGGGCTGGGAATGGGGAGAGTCCGAGCGTGGGTTTGGACAGGTACGGGTGGAGGCATCCAGGCGGAGACGTCGAGATGACGGAGGGGTCCAGGCTGGAGCAGGAGAGCAGGACGTGACTGAGGAGGGCAAAGGAGGAGAGAAACACAGCAGCGGCTCTTGAGCCCTGCCCCTGGGTCAAGATGTTAAGCCAGAGCGTATCTCAGGCCAGCCTCAAACCCTGGGCTTAAAGCCCGAGAGCAGCGGGGGTCCGTGCCCCCTCTCGGGCCGCACCAAGGGAGGGCGGTGCTCAAAGCCTCCTTTCCAACAGGGAGTGGGCAGGGGGGTGCGGCCCTGCTAGGACTGGCTGTCAGAGCCGGGGATCCAGTGTCTCCTGGACACTGCGGGGGCTGCCCTGAGGGGTCCTGGGGGCCTTCTGGGGTGGATCCAGGCTCTGATTTCCCCAGATCCGACGTCTGGCACTGCTGTTGCCCTGGGCCTCACTTCAGATGACTGCGGTTATCCAGGGAGTTGGGATTGGCAGGCCAGAGCCCCTGCTCTGATTAGACCTGCGGCACGTCGGGACTGACAGGGAGAGTGTCCTGTCCAGCCGTCTCTTCTTACAGATGCAGGAGCCGAGCTCCAGGGGGTCACATGACCTGCCCAAGCTAGAAGTGGCCTGGGGCGAATCACTTGACCCCCACCACCGTGCCAAGCAGAGCAACTTCCCAAACGTGCTGGCCTGGAGACCCCCGTGTGTGCTGGGTTCCTCCTGTTCCCAACCCCCCTCCACAGGGGCTTTCACTGCCAGAGCGATCTAGAGAGTGATTGACAGCCCGAGGTCACCAGCCCTGTTTGGCAACCCGGCTGCCCCATCGGATGAGACGTGGATTCCTCTGCAGCCAGTACGTCCTCAAGAAATAACTTTCTTAAAATTGATGGTGCCTTTTTGGCTTTGCTCTGTACCAACGTGTTCTCCATCTGCCAGAGGTCCCCTGCCCTGTCGCGAGCCCTTTCCTCGGGTCTGCCCAAGCCCACATTCGTCCCTTCTGCTCTCTGCAGATCCCTCTGCCCTTCCAGCTGTCTGAGCTGCCTTCTTCTTGAGTAAGCCTCTGGATTTCTCCTTAAAGATCAGCTCCAGGACGTCTGCCTGATGAGCTGAGGTCATTCCTACCCTCAAGTGACCTGTGGATTAAGCAACAGGGGTTCTGGGACAGTGCGTTTGAGGATCAGTGGCCCTGCTGGAAGTGGGCAGAGGGACACTGACCTCCACCTGGGCCCTAGGAACTGCTGACAGTGGCCACCTGTCTCTCCAGGTGAGGTGCTCCAGCCTGCTCCCCGGCCAGCGGTTCAGAACTTGCAGGTGCCTCTCCACTCCTGTTTCACGTGAACACCCAGGCCTGGGGCTCTCTCCCACAGCTGCTTGGTGTCCATCCCAGGAAAAGAGGGAAGCACCCCCTCCGTCTTGTGCTGTGTCTCCCACGGCTCCCTTGCTGCCTGTCGGGGAGGTGGATGTCAGAAAGGGTGGGGACTCCTGCGTCCCGTCTTGACAGGGACGCTAACCTATTTCTTCTGTGGTTGCTGAGTGGCGCCCCCAGGGACCATCTTCCTGCAGACGCCGGGTGAGGCTGTGCTTCCACCAACAGTCCTTTCTCTGCTCCAACCTGCGGGGCAGCAGATGGGCCTGAGATGAGGAGAGGCCGGGGCACCCTCGGACCCCCCCTCGCGGCATCACCTGACAGGTTCCCGCTCACCTGGGCCTCTGTCTCCTCCTGAAGGGGGTGCTGGGCGGGCCTCTGGCTCGGGCGTTCTGCGTTTCTCTGGGTCCTCTTGTTCCCTGTGGGTCTTTGGAGGATCCTGTGTCCTTTATCTTGGCGTCTCTGCTCCCCTCCACGCAGTAATGACATCAGAACACCCACACTGCGGCTCCACCGCCTGATGAGACAGACGCCTTGTCCGCGGGCTCCGTGTGCACAGACGAGCCGTCCTCCTTCGCGCCATCAAAGATCTCGGGGAACACAGGCTGCCGGGGAGGGATGGGCGGGCACGCGGATGGCCACGCGCGTGTCGTGAGGCAAAGCACGTTCTCCCGGCCCCCAAGCCCTTGTTTTCCCCGAAGCTGCCTCGCTTTTCCCCTTCCTCTACCTCCAGAATTCTGCCGGAGCCTGCTGGCTTTTGAGGCTGTGCTGGGAAGACTGACGTCGGGCGCGTGTGGCCTCGGTACCCGCGTGGGGCTCCAAGTTGGATGCCCGAGCACCTGGCCAGGCCCTGAAAGTAATGAGGCTGTGCCCTTGGGTTCAGGGGGGCCGGGGGCCGGAGACACCAGCTCTCCCGCCCCTTCTCGTGTCTCTCCCGTGCCTGGAGCTCACCTGAAAGATGGGCCGTGGGACCTGAGGGGTTGGCGGGCTGGGGCTGGCGTGTTGTGTTTGAGTCGCTTCTCCCTTTATGGACCCGGGAGCCAGGAAAGCTTCCAAGAGAAGCCGCTGTGGTGAAAACGGCCCCGGCCTGCCGAGTGGGTGACCTTGGCCTCCATCTCCCCGTGCGCAGCAAGGAGGTGATATAGGGGCCCCTGGGGAGGCTGTGAGGGTCTGGTGAGGGCGGGAAGGCACGTGGGGAGTTCGCACTCAGTGTCACGCATGTGGGCTGTGGATTTGGAGGGAAGCGCAGGGGCTCTGGGGCTGGCAGGCCTGGGTGTGAGTCCCGCACGACCTGGGCTCACGTGCTCAGCTGTTCTGGGTTTCTCTTTACTCACCTGTGAACTGAAGGATAATAAACCTCACTGTCTGATTTCTGACAACAGAACGAGAGCATCTATTGTTTATTGAATGTTACCACGTGCTGGGACCCTCCTTTCCTTGCTTCCTAAAATCTCCGTTGCTGTGACTTCGTGGTGGATTTTTATGGGCTTGTGTGACGTCTCCCGAGAAGATAAGCGGGGTGGGGACAGGGCTCCGCCCGTCTGTGTACTGTTGGGGTCCCTAAGCCAGCGCAGCACCCGGCCCCCAGCAGGTGCTCAAGACATGCTCATGCAGGGGGGAGACTCTCCTTTAATCCCTACAGCACATCTGTTGGGTGCACACAGTTCTTATCCCCTTTTTAAGTATGAGCAGAATGAGGCCCAGAGAGGCTAAGTGGTGTGCCCAGGGTCACACAGCGAGGAGCTGGGGGAATCAGCCCTGTTTTCAGTGCCTGTTGGAGCTTCCTTGGATGTTCAGGACTAGGGTGTGGGCAGGGCTGGCTGAGGAGGAAGCAACTGGGCCCCCACCGGATGCACCACCATCTGCCACCGCAAGAAAATGACGTGCCCTGTACCCCTCACGACAGCCCGCAAGAGAGGTAGTTTAACGCCCTCTTCACAGATGAGAAACTGAGGCCCCGAGAAGGGACCTGAGGGCTGCCCAGTCCCGACTTGACGGAGCCCAAGAGAAGGAAGTGAATTTCCCACGTTCTTTCATCTCCGAGGGGATCTGCCCCGAGGAGGGGCTGGTAGAGCCGTGCAGGCCGGCAGGGGAGGGCCAGGCTGAATTCCTTCCCTGCACAGCGGGAGGGGCCCCTGCGAGGTTCTTGAGAAATCTTGACGCCTGGCCGGCCTCCAGCCTGTCTCTCCGACTGTTCTTTTGTTCCTGGAGCGCCCGCCAAACATCTGACTCCGCTCAGGATTGATTGCACGTAAAATGAAGAGTGCGGAAAACAGGGTTTTCTCCCCCCGTTGTCTAAGACAGGGTTTTAGGGCTTTGATTGTCTCCCAGAATCACGCTGAACAGCCCGTGGCTTTTACAAGAGGTCACTTTGCTTTCATTCGACTTGGAACCTGACTTGCTCCAGAAACTTTGAATCAGGTGGTCCTGAAAGAGGGAGAGACCGTGGGGTGACCACTGGGTCCCTCTGAGGAGCGCCCAGCTCGCAGGGTCTGGCAGGACCGGGCGGGGAGCCCGGGAGGCCAAGGTCACCGGCAGGATCTGCCAGGTCCCTGCTTGGGGCCGGAACGAAGAGCGCTGGGGGCCGAGGGGGCCCGGCTCTGCCGTGTTTGTTGATCGACTGTCCAGGGCCGGGTCAGCAGCTGCCTTTGTCCTGGAGGACGTCGTGGATTAACTCCCGGGGCTTCGGGCAATTGTTTCTTTTTAAGAAAGGGGAGTTTGGGGATGACGGAAAGGAAGTGCTCCCGGCAGGCTGAGGGCTGTGTGTCAGCGGGGCGGGGGCTCCCAGGAGGGGTGATGGGGCCTCTGGTGCCCACGCTCTTGAGCGGGTCCCTGCGGGGCCTCCTCCAGTAAGTGCTGCGTCTGGAGAGGGGGGCCCTGGGCGCCTGGGGCGGGAGCATCTGGGCGTCAGGCTGGAGCCCAGCGAGCCCTCGCTGGCTGGAGGTTGCTAGGAGCCGGGGTAGGTTTCCCAGGGAGACGTGGCTAGGAACACCGTCTGCCAAGGATGCGTGAGTCCCGGAAGAGGCGGGGGAGGAGCGAGACGGTCCTCTCTGTCCCAGTTAACCTTGGTTCTCTCAGTCGGGCCCGCATTCCTTCCCCGAGTGGACGAGAAGGCGCCCTAGGCTCTGGGCGAGCTGGGCGTCCGGTAGGAGGCGGCCACCTCCTTGCAGGTCGGGGCTCCCCTCGGCTCCCCCTGTCCCACCCTGGCCTTGTGGGGAGGGGCGTCATGGGCAGAGGATTAAATACTTGTGCTTTGTCAAAACGCTGACGGTTACAAGGAGCCTCAGCAACTGCTCTGGAGGGCGAGCTGTGAGCGGGGACTCGAACGTGTAGAAGCTGGTCCTTGGAGGCCGGGAGGGAATTGGCTCCGGAGCCAGGAGTGGGAGAGACCAGGAGCCAGGAGCGGGAACAGGGCTCAGCACTGATTTATGGGCCGCCTGAGGTCTGCTCTCCATGTGTGCGCTTAAGGACATGGGCCCGGTTAGGTTGCAAAAGCTTCTACTCTCTTAATCTCTTAATGGAGAGTAAAGCCCACCACCAAGGTCAGGGGCAGAGGAATCAGGGGCCCTGGGTCCTGGATTCAGAGTCACACACGGTCCTGCAGACAGTGCAGACAGGCTGACTTTTGGGAATTTGAAACAAGAGGAAGGCGGTTGCCTGTTCAGGACAGCTTTGGACCCAACCTTCCCCGGAGGCGGGACTCGACTCCTAGCCCCAAAGCACTGCTCCGTCTGTAACCCTTCCTCGAGCATCCCCGCGGGAGGTGGAGCTCCACACGGGTGGCTCCGCTGAAAAGGCCACATCGCAGGGCTTGTCTGCACAGGGATGAGGGGACAGCAAGGGTGTGGGGCGGCGCCTCTGGCCAGTGACAGAGGGGGCTGTTACCCCCCAGGTCCAAGGGAGGAAGCCACGTTGCAGCCGTGGGCCGGAAACTGGCTGTGCAGGGACGCGGCCACCCTCAGCACCGGGGCCGCGTCAGGTGGGCGTGGAAAGAAGGGCCGTGGCTTCTGTCCTTCCTCACCGGCCAAACCAAGCAGAAGCCGGGCAGCCGCGTCCACAGGCCTCAGTCCAGGTGCAGAGTGGGAGGGGCAGCAGGCAGCGAGAGCCTGTTTGTCCCTTGGCCCAGTTTAGCCGGCTCTGGACAGCTCTTCCGGAGCCCAGAGCTTACAGCGGTTACCCACCCTCAGGTTATTCTGTCCCCAAGGCAGGCTGCCTGCCCACCTAGCAAAACGGGTTGAACAAACCATGGTGGAACTCTGAAATGCGTCCCCCACCTCCCTTCTCTGAAATGTCTGCTTTCTGAGGGCAGGGACGGGACAGCCCCGTGGGCCCTACACTTCATAGAACCCGCTGGCTCAGGGAACCCTCCTAACACTTCGGGGCTGACGAGGTGGCCTGAGTCCTCCAGCGAGAGAAAGTGGCAGGCCTGGCTCCATGAGGCCACAAGCTCTCTACAAGTGACAGTACACCGACCCGGCTGAAGGACCAGCCTGCAGCCCAGCAGGACCCAGGGAGTCAGCCGTGTCCTTCTGGCTGAAGGCCGACCACGTCCACCCTCCTGAGCCCGTGAGATCCACCTGGCACTGGTCAGGGGGTGGTGTGTGGAATCATTAGCACCTCTGCTGGGACCAGAGACGGTCATCCCTCCCGGGCCAGGCCCTGGCTGGGTGAGGATGACAAGGCAGGATGGGCTCCAGGCACCTAGTGCCGAGGGCTGGTGGCCTGGGGCCTGCTCCAGGACGACAAGGACCCGTGGGGACACAGCATCTCACTGGACGCCGTTCGTCCCTGGAGTCCTGGGGCCAGCGGGCTCTGTCACCCACAACCTCATGGGGTGGCCGGAAGGGCCCGGGCAGGTGGCGTGTGGAACCCACTTCGTGTTTCCAGTGCCAGTTTGGATGAAATGCAGGTTTCCCTCCACTCTCGCTTCTCTTTCCCAGTTGTATCCCGAATGGAAAAAATGTCTGTGGATTGAAGTCCAAGGTGCAACCCTGGAGCCGGTATTTTCCCTTTTGGCACAAAACAGAAATGGAGGCTGCCCAGGCCTCGGGAGGGGCCCCAGAGAGACTCCCCCAAGGAGGCAGTGACGCTTCGGACCTCAAGCCGGGCCCTGAGTTCAAGGCTGCTGGTGCAATTGTAACCTCTCGCTGGGTGCCGGTTACCTAACGTCACAGTTCCCTGGTGTCCTGATCTGCAAGATGGGGACAGTTGTCATGTACACCCTGGGGACACTGGTATGAGGATGGGGGGTTAGAGCATGTGCAGGGCACTGCCCAGCTCCCAGAGGAGCAAGTGAACGATCGCTTCGTTCTCCCGAGGCAGCTCTCTGGGCAGGGCCTCCTCCTGGGGCTCTAGGGCTCTGGGGTCCATGAGGCCACCAAGGGGCCAGCAACCGTTGGACATCTCTTTCGTCAAGAAACCTCCAGTGTGGGCTTCCCTGCTGGCGCAGTGGTTGAGAGTCCGCCTGCTGATGCAGGGGACACAGGTTCGTGCCCCGGTCCGGGAAGATCCCACATGCCGTGGAGCGGCTGGGCCCGTGAGACACGGCCGCTGAGCCTGTGCGTCCGGAGCCTGTGCTCTGCAACGGGAGAGGCCACAACAGTGAGAGGCCCGCGTACTGCCAAAAAAAAAAAAAAAAAAAAATGAAGAAACCTCCAGTGGGTCTGCCTGCCTGGGGCGCGGGCTGGTCCCCCCACATCCGGCTCCCAGCCTGACCTGCTCCTTGCTGCGGACCCTTGGCCTCACTGGGGAAATATGTGGACCCTGACACCACACACTCACTTTTAGCGCAGGACTGGCATCTGTGTTTGTAACACTTTCTTAAGAACACGGAGGAAGGAGCCACAGAGATTTGCACAGTTGGATTTGTAGGGAGTATCGGCTCCAAGGGGTTGACTTCTCCTTTCTCCCAATACATCGTTATTATAACACATTCCAGATGCTGCGAGATGGCAGGGCCGGGGCTGCGTCTTCTGCCTCTGACTCTGTCTTTTCCGGAAACAGAGGCACGACCAGTGTGATGAAGTATTTATCTGTTGTATTGGACTCAGGACCTGAATCAAATAAGTCCATAGCTAAGAGAAGTCGATTTGCAGGCAAATAAGACTCTGACGTCGGCCCTTATGTAGACACTGATCCTGTCTCTGTTGGAAGCAGAGTGTCTCAATGGTACATCGGCTTGTTAACGCGAAGCTTAATT
This sequence comes from Orcinus orca, assembly GCF_937001465.1. NCBI lineage: Eukaryota > Metazoa > Chordata > Mammalia > Artiodactyla > Delphinidae > Orcinus > Orcinus orca. The sequence goes on along the minus strand of NC_064569.1, from coordinate 1,754,863 downwards.
GCTAAGGGTTATTTACTCAGATGACTTTTTGATCATCTCCAATCTAAACATCAATAGCCCAAAGTGAGGACCCCGGAGCCCAGGATGACCTTAAGGGAAGAAATAGAAGTGGTAGGGAAGGCGCTGGGCCCTGAAGCCTGCTCTGTCCGCAGCCGGGCAGCTCCTCTGGGGCTGCAGCAGGACCAGTGGCAGCTGGGACCCCAGGCACACGCTGGTTCCTTCAGACCTGGGGAGAGGGTCTTGCTCTTTCCTGGGAGTCAGATCGAAGTGAAACCAGAATAAGAATGTAGGCCCCTTGGAGTCGCTCAGCAGTGGAAGCCCAGACCGACAGAGGGCTGTGCATGGAGCTCCCCAACATGTGGCTGAGGGAGACACTTGCAAACCCAACAGCACCGAGGGTGCACCTGCAGAGGAGGGCGAGGACACCTTCCTGGCTGAGCTCAGGAGGTGACGGCAAAGGTGGACACGGATGGGAGGCCCGGGGAAGGCCTGGGTCCTGGGGGCAGCCAGCCTGCCGTGGCTCAGTCATGTGACCTCAGGCAGCTTGGTGGCGATCACGGTCCCCACCTCACAGGGTGACTGTAAGAGTTGCCGGAGCTCAGGTGTGTTACACGCTCAGGACAGGACCTGGCGCCTACAGAGTGCCCACAAGTTTTACTAGCAATAATAAGCATCATCATTATATGTTGTTGTCGTTCAGGGCTACTCAAAGGACATTCCACCTTCCAGGGTGAGCCCAGCATCTCCCATTTGCTTTGCTGCCTTGGCTGGTTTCCCAGCACCAGATGCTGGCTCTTGTCCTGGGGCCTGCGGATCCCTCAAACGCTGCCCCCCAGCCCAGGGAGGGTACGAAGCGGGTGAGCTCTGTGGAGAGCTGCCTCTGGCTGCAGCGGGTGAGGTTCAGGGAGGGGGTGCTCGGTGGAACGCCCCCCACCCCCCGTGAGCTTGTCTGAGTCCCAGCAGGAGCTGTGCGGGTTCTGAGTGGCGCGGGGATGAGAGGCCCCCACGGGGCCCCCAGGACCCGATTCTTCATGGCAGAAACTGGCAGGAGGCAGGGGCTGTTGGGGACGGGGACACACCGGCTGGAACGGGCTCCGCTCTGCCGGAGATGCTCTGGACGCTCCTTTGGGACGGGCCCGAGGGGTGGTTGGGCTTTCAGACCGAAGGGGGGGTCTGGGTGGGTCAGAGGTAGGCGGGTGGCAAGGAGACTTCCTCCCTGGGCACCAGGGCCTGGACATCCCGAGCAGGCGGCTCCATCCTTGACCCTGGTCAGCACCGCTGATGGACTCCCAGTGCGAGGGACGTGGGTTTACAGGGGGCTCTGGCAGCAGGAGGTGCCTCGGCCCTGGACTGGGGGTGACCCAGACCACTCTCGGGGCTCGGTCGGTGAGGAGGGTGCACCAGGCCTCCTTCTGTCGGCCCCGTTTCTAACCTGGACCCGCCCCTCCCAGCCACGTCAGAAGCGCTCAGGAGCCCGGGCATCCGCCGGGTCCCCACACTCCTCCGTAGTTTTAATAAGAACAGCCCCTGTTTGCATCATTTGTTCAGCTGCGAAGTAGATACCGATTCTTCCGAGCTGTGAGCGTTCCCTTCAGTGGACAGCGGAGGCTCTGGAAAAGGCAGCGTGAGCTTTGCCTCGTTGAGAGGGGCCCCGAGACGCTCCAGCCACCAGCAGCCTCCCGCATCCTCGCTGGGTTGGGGTCAGTTTGTGATGGCTCGGTCCAGACCTGAGAAAGCTGTCAGAGCAAAAACGATGAACACAGCAACCCTTGCCAGGGGTGGGTGTCTCACATGCATGATTTCTTTTCTTCTTTTTTTTGAAGTTTAGTTGATTTACAATATTATATTAGTTTCAGGTGTATAGCATAGTGGTTCAATATTTTTATAGATTGTATTCCATTTGAAGTAATTACAAAATAATGGACATAATTCCCTGTCCTGTACAATATATCCTTGTAGCTCATCTATTTCATACATAGTAGTTTATATCTCTTAATCCCCTACCCCTATCTTGCCCCTCCCCCTTCCCTCTCCCCTTTGGTAACCACAAGTTTATTCTCTACATCTGTGAGTCTGTTTCTGTTTTACTCCTTTATTAGTTTTATTTTTTAGATTCCGCATGTAAGTGATAACATACAGTATTTGTCTTTCTCTGACTGACTTATTTCATTTAGCGTAACGCCCTCCAAGTCCATGCACGTTGCTGCAAATGGCAAGATTTCGTTCTTTTTCATGGCTGAGTAATATTCCTTTTTACATCTCCATTCTTCTGCTGATGGACAGTTAGGTTGCTTCCGTGTCTTGGCTCCTGTAAATAATGCTGCAGTGAACATTGGGGTACATGTATCTTTTTGACTTATTGGGGTTTTTTTCAGATATATACCCAGGAGTGGGATTGCTGGGTCACATGGTAGCTCTATTTTTAGTTTTTAAGGAACCTCCATACTGTTCTCCATAGAGGCTGTATCAATTTACATTCCCAGCAGCGGTGCAGGGAACGCCCTTTTCTCCACACCTTCTCCAGCATTTGCTATTTGTAGACTTTGGTGATGGCTGTCCTGACCGGCATAAGGTGGTGCCTCTGTGTGGTTTCGATCTGCATTTCTCTAGTGATTAGTGATTATGTGCGTGGTTTCTAATTCTCACAACTGCATAAGGTAGGCATTCGTGTGTCCCCTTTTCAGACGGGGAGACTGAGGCCGTAGAGCTCCAGTACGTTTCCCAGGCCACCTAACTGGGAGCTGGTGGAACTGGAGGTCAAGCCGGTGGGGCAAGAGGCCGTGGGTTTGCTCTGAAGGAGCAGGGGAGGGGGGAGGAGTCCAGAGCTGGCCGGCACGAGGGCTCCTGGCTGGGCTGGGACACGCTCCCTCGGCCCCCAGTGCCAGGCATGGGACTGATGTCTCTGTTGCAAGACGTGGGTCCCCAGGCAGCGGCATGCTGGTGGCATTCCGGCCCCAGCATGGTGCCTTCAGCCTGCCTGGGCCCCTTGACAGGGAGTGACAGCTGGGATTCAGCTCCTGCGCCAGTGGCAGCAGGAACGCGGTGGAACAAGGGGGAAAAGACTGTAATTACCTCAGCACGTTGCCACGTTTCTCTGCTGTCAGGATGGTTTTGTTTGCTGATTTATTTTGATCTTCTTGGAAATTAGCTGCTGCCGTGCCTTTGGTGTGTAATCGTGGTCCCACTAGCTAGCAGTCAGCAGCGGCAGTGTAGGCCCAGCAAAGGTGACTTTCCTCTCCGTTTCCCAGTGTGTGTCCCCTTCTGTGTGTCGGGGCAGGGGGAGAGGATAGCTGTGCATCTGTATGTCTGTCCATCCCCTGGCTTCTCACCAGGACCCCGAGAGGAGAGTGTCTTGCAGGCTGCCACCTCCCAGAAGGTTCACGCCCGCACAGTTGTCCCTAGACTCGTCTGCCCCGGCTTCCACCCAGACTCCCACCCTCTCCTCCAGCCCACGGGCGGCTCCCCATCTGTTCCATCCCAGCCCGAAGCCCCCATGGGCCCAGATCCACCCTTGACCTGCCACCTCCATCTGCTTGCAGGTGCCTGGACCCACTCCCAGAGCTTTTGTCCATGGTACCCAGAGAACTGGGCCTGACACCCCTCTGCCCACGGACCCACTGCACGCTGTGCGTGCGAAGCTTGCTGTCTTACTCCAGCCGTGTAGCAGCCTTTCTCTCAGGTCAGGCCAGGAGAAGGGAGCCGCCACGTTGCCACGGAAGCTTAGGTGGAGGGGAGGGGCAGGCAGTGTAGACCGTGAGATGGGGAGGGAGCCGCCCTGTAGACGGTGAGATGCTTGGTACCTTGCTGGATGGGCGCTCGGGAGAGGGCTGCCGTAGTGAACACTCCGGAAACAAGAGTTTTAGAGCCAGAAGGAATCTCTGAGGTCCTTGGGGCCAGTGAGTTCATTATTCAGAGGAGAAAGCTGAGGCCTTGGGGGGGCGCAGGGGTCTGCTTGGCACTCAGCTGGTCGCCAGCAGTCCTGAGACAGGAACCCGGATCTCCGTGGCATTCTATCCAGTAGGGGGCTGGTCGGTTTCAGGATAGAAGTAGACGCTGCCCGGGTGCTGGGGTTTGGGGCATGTGCCCTTTCCTCCCTGGGGTTCTGCCTTTAGCACTGCCTTTTGGAGCACATTAGGGATTAGCAAACGTTTATTGCCAAAGAACCCTTTCTTCTAAGAAACCCTTCCACAGGACAGAAAAGGGCGGGGGTGCTTCGGTTCAGTGGTCTGTGGAGGGATGGATGGAAGGCCCAGAGTCTACCTGTTCGGCTTCCCCAGTTCTCCAGCGAGGCCCTCAGACGTCTCTCCAGCGCCGTTAGGGCCCCATGGGATACGCTGAGAAAGCAGTTAAGATTCCTGTTACCAGGCCGGTAAATTGATGAAGACATTCCCAGCTCTGCACCCAAGCAGGGATATGTTTGTCGGAGTAATTGAAAGCAGAGACCCGGACGATGGAAGAATGGGCTTCCCAACAGGATAGTTTTCATTAGGAGACGCTCAGAGAGAGAAGGAGATGTTTGCGACGTGGGAAGGGCAAGTTCAGCCGGCAAGACCAGAGAAAGTCTGATATATACGCTCTGGTTGCCCAGTGGCCTCACCCGGAGAATATACACCCTGCGCCCTCCCTCAGCCTGCACGCTTGTCCGCACGTCACAGGGGCTGCGATTCCCGGAAGAACGATAGCATTGAGCTTTCCTATCAGAGGCCACGCCCTCAGCTGATGCTGAGACTGACATTCGAGTACACTTGAGGCCGGGTGGTTCTCCCAACACCCCGTGAGATGCTGTGACTATTATTATTTCTCCTGGGGGCACGGATGCCTGGCGGTCAAGGCCCTCAGCAAGGCCCAGCCTGGGGGTGGATTCCAGGAACTCTGTCCCGGCAGCTAGTGCTGTCCACACAGGGCTCAGAACTGCACCCCATTTTAAATTCTAGGGGAAGAGAGCAATGGGCGGAGTCACCAGAAGCCAGATGTTTTCTCCTGGTTTTATATCCACCATTAATTTTTCAAGATGTTTTTGTTTACTGAGGTATCATTTTCATACGGTAAAATTCTCCTGTTTTAGGTCTACACTTCCATGAATTTTTTAAAATGGGTTTATTGAAGTATCGCTTACATACAACAGACCACATAGTTCAAGCGTGTACTTTGGAAAGTTTTGACCTGTGAGTAGACCCATGAAACCATGACCAAAGTCAAGAGGGTGAGCACAGCTGTCGCCCACAGAAGCTTCCTCGTGCCCCTGGGTGACCCCTCCAGCTCTGCCCTCCCCACCTCCCCTCTCTCTCTGTCACTGTGGATTTACGCTTTCCACAGTTTGATATAAATGGAATCTTGTTGTGCTTGTACTTTCTGGCTGACTTCTCTCATTCAGGATAATCACCTTGAGGTTCATGGATGCTGTCGGGCGTATGGATAGGTCATTCTCTTTACTGCTGAGCTGTGCCGTCTTACGAATAGACCAGAGTGTGTTCCCCTGTTGATGGGCATCTGGGCTGTTTCCGGTTCTGGGCTCTTTAAGTAAAAAGTCACTGTGAAAGTTTGTGTACTAGTCTTTTGTTTGGGCACATGCTTTCTTTTCTCTTGGGTAAATACCTAGGAATAGAGTGATTTCAGCAGGCGGTAGATGCATGTTTCACTTTGGAAGAAGTAGCCGAGCTGATCTCCAAAGTGGCGGCTCCAGACTGGTGGTTGCCGGGGGGAGGGGGTTGGGGGAGGGATGGAGGGGGAGGCTGAGGTGAGCAGATGTAGGCTTTTCTATATAGAATGGATAAACAACAGGGTCCTACTCTCCGGCACAGAACTATATTCAATATCCTATGATAAACCATCATGGAAAAGAATATGAAAAAAGAATGTAGGTATATGTATAACTGAATCACTTTGCTGTACAGCAGAAATGAACACAATATTGTAAATCACCTCTACTTCGATAAAGAAAAGGTGGCTGTTCCGTTTTACACCCCATCAGCAGCGTTTGAAGGTCTCAGTCCCTCCACCCCACCACCAACGCTGGTGTGCTCAGTGTTTGTCATTTTAGCTCCTGTGATAGGTACACGGTGGTATCTCGTTGCATTTCCAACTTGCATTTTCCTAACAGCTAATGACATCGAGTACCTTTCGTGTGCTTACCTGCCAGACTTGTATCTTCTTTGGTGAAGGGTCCGTTCATAACTTTTGCCCATTTTACAATTGAGTTGTTTTCCTAATGCTGCATTTTGAGAAATCTTTGTATATTCCAGGTACTAGTTCTTGAGTAGATACGTGCTTTGCAACTATTTTATCTCAGTCTTTGACTTGTCTCCTCTCTCTTATCTTTGTCAGAAACCAGTTTCCATCTATGTGTGGACCTGTTTCTGGCTCCTCTATTCTGTTTTATGGACCCGTTTGTCTTTACACCAAGAGCACACTGTTTTGATTACTATAGCTTTACAGTAAGTCTTGAAATCAAGTATGTTAGTTACCCGAAGGGTAACTTTGTTCTTCTTTGATAACAAAGTTGTTTGGATTATTCTAGGTCTTTTGCATTTCCATATGAATTTTAGAATCAGCTTGCCAATTTCTAAAAACAAAAAATATTTTTGCTTCATGTATTTTGAAGCTCTATTAAAGGTGCATAAACATTATGACTGTTACATGCCCTGGAAGAACTGACCCCCTTGTTGTTATGAAGAAAACCTTCTTTCTCCCTGGTGAATTTTTTGCTCTGGGCTCTGAGTTGCCTGATATTAATATAGCTTCTCTGGTTTTCTTTTGATTCATGTTAGTATTGTATAGCTTTTTTCATTCTTTGACTTTTAACCCATTTGCGTCTTTGTATTTGAAACACATTTCTTGTGAAAGCAGCATGTCGTTGGGTCGTTTTATCCAGTCTGATGGTCTCTGAGTTCTAATTGGGATGTTCAGATCATTTTTATTTAATATGATCATTGACATATGACACTAGATTTAAGTTCATCATCTTGCCATTGTTTTCTGTTAGTCCCATATGTTCTTTGTTTCCTTGTCCTTTTCTGCCTTCTTCTGGAAAAACAATACTCATATACTTTATTTTATTCTGTTTAATCTCTTTTGTTGGCTTACAAGTTAAAATTCTTTGTTTTGTCATTTTAATGGTTGCTTTAGGGCCCATCATATACGTTCTTAATTCCTCCCAGTCTACCTTCAAGTGTTATTTTATGACTTGACGTGTAGTATAGGAACCTTATAATAATAGTCTGCTTACATTTCTTCCTTCACGACCTTTATGCTATTGCTGTCATTTGTTATAAACATATACATTGTTTATAATGTTTGCTCATAATACCTTGTTGTTATCTTGTTTAAGTAGTCTCTTAAAGGAACACCACATGTACATTTCTGGTGCTCTTAGTTCTTTATGTAGATCCGCATTTCCATCTCGTATCATTTTCCTTCCGCTTTAAGGACTTCCTTTAACAGCTCCTGTAGTGAAGGTATCTGGTAATGAAATCTTTTGACTTTCCTACGTCTGAAGAAAGTCTCTCTTTTTCACCTTTATTTCTGAGAGATATTTTGACTTAGTATAGAATTCTAGGTTGACGTTCTTTCAGTAATTTTTGAGCTGTCCTTCCACTGTCCTCTTGCTTACATCGTTTCCCACGAGATATCTGCTGTCAACCTTGCCTCTGTTTCTCCACATAAACATGTCTATGCTCCAGCAGCTTTTAATGTTTTCTCTTTATCGCTGTTTTGAGCAATTTGATTATGATGTGCCTTGGTGTGTACACTTTTTAAATATATTTCTTATGCTTGATTTTCATTGAACTTCTTGAATCTGTGAGTTTAGACTTTCAAAATTAAATTTGGTAAAGTTTTGGCTGTTAATTCTATAAATTTCTTTTCAGTATCTCCCACTTCCCTATTCCTGTGGGAATTCTAACTATACATATATTAATTTACTTGAAGTTTTCACACAGCTCACTAACGCTCTTTTCTTTTTCTTTTGTTTTTCGAATCTGTCTTTCATTTCGGTTAGTTTCTATTATTATATCTTCAAAGTTTACTAATTTTTTTTTTTTGCCGTGCATAATCTGATGTTAATCCTAACCAATGTATTTTTTTTTTTTATCTCAGACATTGTAGTTTTCATCTCTAGAAGGACTTTTTGGGTCTTTTAAATATTTTTCATGTCTCTGCTTAAATTTTGACCATATGGAATACAGTTATGACTACAGATTTAATATCCTTGTCTGCTAATTCTAACATCTGTGTGATTCTGGGTCAATTTAGATTGATTTTTATCCTCACTATGCGTTGCATTTTCCTGCTCTCTTGCACTGGATGCCAGACATGGCAAATTTTACCTTGAATAATTCTGAATTCTTTTTTTGTTTGTTTTTTTTTTTTGCGGTACATGGGCCTCTCACTGCGGCAGCCTCTCCCGTTGCGGAGCACAGGCTCCGGACGCGCAGGCTCAGTGGCCATGGCTCACGGGCCCAGCCGCTCCGTGGCATGCGGGATCCTCCCTGACTGGGGCACAAACCCGCGTCCCCTGCATTGGCAGGTGGACTCCCAACCACTGTGCCACCAGGGAAGCCCCTGAATTCTTTTAAATTCAGTTAATTCAAAATAGTTTTATAAATATTCTGACTTTATTTGGGACTCAGTTAAGCTACTTGGAAGCAGTTTGGTCCTTTTTTGTCTTGCTTGTAAACTTTGTTAGGCAGAATCAGTATAGCATTTAGTGTAGGGATAAATTCTCCCCGTGACTGAGGCCAGACCCCTGGGGTCCTCCGCCCTGTGGATCATGAGTTTTTAAAGTCTGGTTCATGGGCAGCGTCCCCAGCTCTGTGTGTGTACGGGGTACTGTTCCCTGTAATCCTCTTGGAGGGGTCTGTGGCAGAAGGACCCTAAGGTGACCCCCTGCCTCTGCTTGTTCAGGCCTTTGTGTAGCCCCCTCCCCTTGAGTGTGAGTAGGACCTGTGACCTGTTTCTAACCAATGAACTATGACAAAGTAACAGAGGCCTTTTCTGTGACCAGGTTACGTTATACGAAAGGTGACGGGATGTCACTTGCATGATCAGGTTACGGTGTGTAAGACTCCACTTTAGCTACCCGGAGCTGGAAGGCCTCCCAGGGGCCTGGGGAAGCAAGCAGCTGTGCTGGAGGGTCTGTGTGCCAGGCAGCCTCTAGAGCCCAGGCTTTCTGCAGCCACGCGGAACAGATCCTGCCTTGCGTCAGATCGGGCTTGGAACAGATGCTTCTCCAGATGACGTTGCACCCAGGCTGACACCTCGAGTACAGCCTGTGAGAGTGGACGGAGGGCCCGGCCGTGCCGTGCCTGGACTCCTGACCCACAGACACCGCGGGGTAATGAGTGTGGAGTGTTTTAACCATTAAGGTTGTGGTGATTTGTTTCCCGGTTCTGCTCTCGGCCCCAAGTGGCCCCCTCACTCACGTGCGTCCGTCACCCGAGGGGACCCTCTGCAGGGCAGCTCTTTCCTGTCCAGTGGTCCATCCTCGAGGTCTGACTGCCTCGGTCTCCTCAGACTCTCAGCTCCGTCCCTTCAGTCGTCTGCCAGACCCCACCCGGGTCCCCTGTGTATGTCGTGGCCTGAAAACTCTTAACAAGGCAGCAGGGGAGCGGTCACAGGGTCCACCTGGTGGGTTTTCCATGTCTCAGGGATTGTCCTTCGTTGCTTGATGTCCGGGGTCTTGAAAATTGTTGTTTCAACCATTTTTTCTACTTTGGTTTTGGTTTTGGGTGTTCATGGCAAGAGGGTAGGTCTGGTCCCTGTTACCCCATCTTGTCCAGAAGCAGAAGTCTTCAGTTCTGTGAATCTTGTCATATTTCTGTAATCATATGACCACTATTGCAACCCAGAGAGGAAGCACTTCCCTCGTCCCCCGAAGCATCCTCTGCCTCTTTATAGTTAACTCTGCCCCTCCCCCCCAGCACCTGGCAACCACGGATCTGGTTTCCGTTCCTATAGCTCTGCTTTTCCCAGAATATCTCATAAATGGATCATTCAGTACGTAGCCTTTTAGTCTGGCTTCTTTCAGCTTCGCATGATGTTTTCCCAAGTCTTCAGTGTGACTGCCTGAACCTGCTTCTCATTCCTTCTTATTACCAAACAGCATCCCATTGCATGGACGAATCACAGTCCTCTCAGTGATTTGGGAGTAGTCCGTCTGAAGAGCTGCAGATATCCGGGAGAAGGTCAAAGTCTAGATCTCTCTGCTTTCCTTCCTTCCTCCCTCCTCACCTCCTTGCCCACCCACACTCCTCCCTGCCCACCCTCCCGCCTTCCTTTAGAAGGACCTAGCTGGATTTACCCGATAATCTGATAATGATGGTTATTTGAAAACCAACCCAGAACTCTCCAATCCGTGTTCTGCAGGCTGAGACGTCGCCCTCCGTCCCTGAAGCCAGACTCCTGGTGGAGATTCTGGGGGAGGGAATCCAAGGGTGACGTTTCTGGAGTCGGTTTGACATCACTCTTTGGAGGCTGCAATGGGATGCGTCCAGTTTCTCCCGCTTCTCCTCCTTTCCTGTCCGCAAAGGAAGGACAGTCCTGAGAGCCCAAAGGTGCCAGCTGACCTGATGCATCCCTGGGTTGTGGAACTTAGTGCTTGGATTTCCCCCACCAGGAAAGCCTGGGGCGCCTGTCTGAGGAAGCAGGCGGGGGGACTGGCAGCTCCGCAGAAACTGAGACTCAGAGAAACACCTGCGGGAACTCGGGCCACCCTGAAGGTCCTGGGGCGGTGACCCCAAGGGTAGGTCACATGACCGCCTCTTCCACATGGCTGCGCACAGGAGCTCAGGAGGACGAGGAACAGGTGTGCCCTGCACCTATGTGCAGTGTCAGGGCTGGCCGAGCCCACTGAGTGAGCTGTCAGAAGTGGGGGTCCACCCACTCCCTGCCGGACCTAAGGGGGGAGCAGGGGGACAGGCGGCTCTCGGGGGAGATCCAGCTCTCGGGCTTGGCCAGCTGCTTGTAGACCCTTCCTTGTGCTCAGACCTTAGGGCACGTGTTAATTAGGAATGTTCTCAGCTTGAAGTTAACAGGACACTCAGGAAGCCTGGAATAGCCTGAGGGCTGGTCCCGAAGCTCAGGGTGCCCCTGAGGACCCACTTCCTGCTTCCTCTCCAGCCTGTTTGTACTCAGCTCCTCTTCTCATTTTTGCTGATGGTTGATGCAGACCCAGGCATCACACCTGAGTTCAAGGCAGGGGGGCGAGGGAGGCGTGGTGCCAACGACACTCTCTGGCCCTTTTAACGGGAAGCAGAGGCTTTCCCAGGGCAGCCCTCCCCGCCCTCCGAGGTAACACCTCTTGAATTGAATATGCGTAAGTATCACCCAGGGATTTTGCTAAAACAGATTCGGACGCTGTAGATCTGGGGTGGACCCTGAGCTTCTGCCCGTGGACGGAGCTCCCAGGGTGTGTCAGTGCTTCTGGAAGCTGCATGTTGAGGGCGAGGGACCAGGCTGCTTTTCCTTCATCTCTTTGCCGGGATCCAGCCGGCTGCTTACCACTGGCTGCAAGGCCGGCTGACGAGGTAGCTGCGATTCTCAGCCTTCCCCGGGGACAGGGACAGAAGAGAAGGCAGACGGAGAGAGTGCGGGTAGCAAACCACCAGCTCGGGCTCTACTGAAAATGCAGCCGTGGACTCTGATGTCACAAGGCGGACTTGGGACCAATGGGAGCTTTCCTCTCCACGCGGGACCGGTGGCCCTGCTTCACTGGATCCGCAGCCGCCCCCAGGGACGGTCAGCGCGTGCGCTGGGCTGAGCGTGGTCACTGGGGCCGGGACTCTGCACCGAGCACAGTGCCCGGCACATGGCAGGCAGCCAGCGGTGTCTGCTGACCTGGAATGTCCCCAGCACACCCTCTTATTACGCTGCTGCCTCACGTGGGTGCAGTGTGCCCAGCTGAACAAGTGGCACTTTGTTAAAATGCAGATTCTGTTCCAGTACATCCAGGATGAGGATCCAAGGTGCTGCTTTTTTTTTTTTTTTTCCGAATCCTCTTCCCTTTTTTTTTTTTTGCGGTACGCGGGCCTCTCCCCGCTGTGGCCCCTCCCGTTGCGGAGCACAGGCTCGGGACGCGCAGGCTCAGCGGCCACGGCTCACGGGCCCAGCCGCTCCGCGGCATGTGGGATCTTCCCAGACCGGGGCACGAACCCGTGTCCCCTGCATCGTCAGGCGGACTCTCAACCACTGCACCACCAGGGAAGCCCTCCTCTTCCTTTTTTTAAAAAAAAAAATATTTAAACGTTGATTTACAATATTGTGTCAGTTTCAGGTGTACAGTTTCAGATTCTTTTCCATTATAGGTTATTACACAATAATGAGTATACTTTCCTATGCTATACAATAAGACCTTGTTGGTTATCTATTTTATATATAGTAGTGTGTATCTGTTCATCCCAGTCTCCTAATTTATTCCTCCCCCCTTTCCACTTTGGTAATCATAGATTTGTTTTCTATTGCTGTGAGTCTGTTTCTGTGTTGTAAATAAGTTCATTTGTATCAATTTTTTTAGATTCCACATATAAGTGATATCATATGGTATTTGTCTTTCTCTTTCTGACTTACTTCACTTATTAAGTCTGTAGGTCCATTCATGTTGCTGCAAATGGCATTATTTCATTCCTTTTTATGGCTGAGTAATATTCCATTGTATATATGCACCACATCTTCTTTACCCATTCCTCTGTCGATGGACATTTAGGTTGCTTCCACATCTTGGCTACTGTAAATAGTGCTGCTATGAACATTGGGGTGCATGTATCTTTCCAAATTAGAGTTCTCTTAGGGTATATGCCCAGGAGTGGGATTGCTGGGTCATGTGATAGCTCTATTTTTAGTTATCTAAGGAACCTCCGTCCTGTTCTCCATAGTGGATGTACCGATATACATTCCCACCGACGGTGTAGGAAGGTTCCCTTTTCTCCACACAGGGTGCTGCTTTTTAAACAAGCTGCCAGGGGATCCCACTTTGAATAGAAAGGGCCCAGGACATGCAAAGTCAAGGCCTTCTTCCTGACTCACCAGGGCGAGCGGCTGTGTGTGAGGATGTGGGCAGATCCTGGTTACTGACCTGTTGGGGCGGGAGGCCGGGCGGGTCCCCTGTGTCTCCGGGCAGGGGACCTGGAGGCCTGCAGACCTCACCCCTGCCTTCCCTGGGCCCTGCCTGCTGAAAACAAAAGTGAGCGGCGTACCCAAGCGAGAGCAGAGACCAGCCAAGCTAATCTTTCAACAGCTCCTAACTCGCTTGGCTCCAGCTGTGAAGCAGGAATGTGGCACCGTCCCAGCCTGGCCTTTGGGGGTGCGAGGACTCTTGGGTGGCTGCGCAAGGCCTTGGACTCCGATGCTTGAACCTCCCAGGCAGGGAGTCAGGAGGGAGGGAGGGCGAGCAAGAACCCATGTTGGGGGGTGCGGGGGAAGTGGGAGCTGAGTTCTCCAGAGCTGGGCTCTGGAATTTTTTTTTTAAGTAGCGGGAATTGATTTACTGGAATTTCTTCTGAATTAAAAGCCAAACAAAAAGTTTCTTGCGGTTTCAGTTACACAAGAGGCCACTGGCAAGACGTAATGAATAAGAGCTGACTAGGGGAGAGGCTGGGGCGGGGGCCGGGGCCCCGGTGGAGCCGCTCTGCCCTCTCCCCGTCGGGCTCGCTGCCCGCTCTGTGCTGCAGGCTTTTAGGAGAGGAACTGCCTAGACGGGTCTTCCTCCCAGGATCAGAAAGGAAGAGACGGGAGGGATCTGGGCGAGTGCCGTGTCCGCTGTGAGCCGCGTCCACATGTGAGCGGTTACTGTGTGATTATCGTGTCTGATTTACGGTAACTCGGCCTCGCTCCCCAGGGGTCCTCGCTTTGCTTGGAGCCCAACTGATGGCAGTTGGACCAGATGGCCGCCCTGGCCCGGAGCTACGAGGCTCTCGGCCAGCCTTGCCCAACAGGAGGCGGCAGGGATAATGCACTTCCGCTGGTGACCCCCAGACTTCACTTTTCTCGGTGCCCCTGGCCCCCGCCCCGCCACCTTCCTGGCAGCCAGCCACAGGGCGGCCGGGCCCCGCGGATCCCCTTGCTTCCCTCCACCTCTCTGCAGGGACAGGGGCCTGGATGGGACGGGCCTGCCAGATGCTTCTTCCCGGGGGGAGGAGCGGGGACCACCACAGGCTGGAGCCGCACGTCTCCCAGACCATGTCCCCGCTCTCGAAACTGACCGCTTCCCTAGCAGGAACTCCCCCCTCCTTGGGTCACGTGGGTCGTGAGGGCTCAGGAGAGCAGACAGACCTCACGGCTCTGAACTCTGCACCCTGTGTCATCAGAGCAGGCACTCAAAGGGGGCCCTGGAGCAGATGCTGCACGGGAGGGAGGGCCCGGGGATCAGCAGATGCAGCAGACCGTCCCAGAGGGCGCAGGGCCGGAGCCACTCGTGATGGTGCGGCTGCAGTGGGGAGCCCATGGCGTGGAGGGGACCCCCTCCTTCCCGTGCTGGGAACCCAGAGCCTGTTCTCTGGAACCCTCTTTGGGTTCCTCCTTACCCCCAGGAGCTGACCCAGTTCTTTTGGAAAGAGCTGGTGTCACCCCAAGCTGACTTGTAGACCGTTGTTCTCTCTGAGTTCCGGCCCTCTGCCCCCAGCCCCCCAAACCCCGTCTCTACCTGAGGGTTCCCTGCTCCCTGCTCCCAACCCGCTGCCAGCTCAGAGATCATGGCTGCCTGCCAGGGGCTATTTTGGGGGCACGGAGGGGGGGTCCTATTAGGGATAAAAGTTAAAAGTCCAAGGAAAACCTCACCGCTGGTGGACTTCCGTCAGTTTCCACTGGAGGTGGGCAAGTGCTTTTAAAATGCACAGCTTCTCAGACTTTGAAATATGTGGAGTTACCGCCTTTTAGGGTCGGAGGTCACCCTAGAGACCTTAGTCCAGCCTCCACTTCAGAGGGTCACAGGGGAGGAGGCTGAGAGGCCCAGAGAGGTTTCCCGGGGCTGAACTCTTAAGGAGTTGAAGTAGGGCGTCCTGGGCCTTGAGAGGTTCCCCGGGGCTGAACTCTAAGGAGTTAAAGTCGGGCGTCCTGGGCCTTTTGCCCGTGTTCTCACTCGGCTCGTGTGGACCGCGGGATTTTGCTGGAGGTACTAGAATGGACACAGTGACCTCGCCCGGAATCCCCATCCCTTGCGTCCGGCCACTTCTGTCCTGTCCTTTTTCTTTGCAAAGCACTTTGAACCTAGTCTTTCCATTTAGAGCTAATGTCAAAACTCCCTTAGAAACATCCCTTACACGAGAAGGGATTCGGGAGCCAGAACTTGACCCTCTGGGGATCATCTTTAACAAAGGAACTTGGGGAAACGTCCCAGAGGCTGGAGTTCCTCGAATGCGATTCTTTTGGGGAGGAGCAAGCAGAGGCGAGCCTGCCTTAGCAGGACACCAGATCCCAGGGCCCGCGTCTGCAGGACACATGCCCGCGGAGCAGCCCTTGGCCCGGGGGTGGGGTGGGGGGAAGACACAGTGGGGAGGGGGCCTGCGACCCGGGACCAGCTGCTCCGCTGTACCCCAGCCTCGGGGCTCCTCTGGCCGGGGAAGACCAGGCTTGGGAGGTCCCTGCAGCGGCCCGTGTTGACGGACATGGGTGATGTGCCGGCCATTGGTCCCTGCCCTGGATGGCAGGAGGCAAGTGGAGATGAGAGGAGAGCGCCTGATGTGACTGAGGCGTTCGCTTGGGCTCTTACAGATGGCTGTCCTCTCGGGGGAGACAGAGGGAGGCGGGGGATCATTCTCACAAGTCTGTTGTTTTTCTTACTGAGTGACAGTCATCACAGGATAGCGGAATTCGTCACTTTTCCAAAAGAATGTGTCTCAGTGCTGACCTGACCTTGGCCGGGACAGTAACTGGTAGCAGACTTACCTACTCCAAGCATACTGGAACCCCAGTGGAATTTTAAACAGATTTTTATTCACGTTTTGGGGCAATACAATCCAAAGTCCATGGGTGGGGGCTTGTGTAAGAAATACGGGTGCCCGGTGCCTGGGCTGGACCACGGTCACCCCTGTGTAGCGGGGCTGCCGGGGCCCAGATGTGCCTGCCCCGGTTGGCAGAGGGTCTGTGGGCCGTCAGGGCTCCTTACATGGTAGCCTTTCTTTCCTGCCTGTGGTCTCCTGGGATTCTTAACCCCTTCTCTCCAGCTTCTTTCCAAGGACTGTTCTAGAGGTGTTGCCGGGGATGAGTGCCCTCCTCGCATGAGCTCCCGTGAGGGGAGGGTTGTAGGCAGCACGGGGTCACCCCTGCCCATGTCGACCGTGGTCCCCACACGCGCCTGCCTGCCGTGTCGCTGGACCAGTGACCAGCGTCCTCGAGGTTAATCCCAGAGGAACGGCATGGCCATGAGTGGTTACGTAAGAAGGTGTAGTGTTGAGATCAGCGCCCTGAAGTCCAGCTGCAGCCTGCGTGGTCTGGACGTGGTCTTGTCCGTGACAACCTACCTCCAGTTCTGTGCTTCTGGGTAAAGGGCTCATGCGCCACTGGGAGGGGCCACGTGATTCTTTAATTATTCTCATCGGTGGCCACACATCAGAATCACCTGGGATTCACGAAAACAACAAAAACTGGACACTACAGGCTAATTTAGACCCAGATGGAATGGGCATCAGACTCACCTGGAAGACAGGTGAAAACACAGATTCCTGGGCCCACCCCCAGAGCCTCAGTGGCTCCGGAATGGGGCGTGAGATTTTGCATTTCTAACAAGTTCCCAGATGCTGCTGACGCTGCCAGTCTGGGACCACACTCAGAGAATCACACTGTGGTCTCAGAGACGACTCAGCCTCTCTGTGGGTGTGGCCAGGCATCAGGCTTTTTTCAGACTCCCCAGGTGGTTCTGAGGTGCAGCCACGGCTAAAAGCTGCTTCCGCCCGTGGGGTCCCTGCTTCACTGCTCAGCCTATACCAGGGGCCACGTGGAGGTGGAGGAGGCTTTGGGGGGCCTCTGACCCCTGAGCCGCCAAGGGGAGCGCAGCCCTGCCCGGGACACGGTGGTCGCCCTTGTCCTTCTGAGAAGTGAGGTGAAGGTCCACCCCCAGCCCTGCCCCTTGGACGTGAATGTGCAGGACGTGGCCGGTGAGAATGCCTTCTGCCCGGAGCCTCCTTCCCCTCGAGCCAGCTTCTCCCTGAGGTCTGATCATGTCTTGCCAAGTCGTGAGGATGGACTGTTTACCTCGCTCTGGAGGTTCGAGGTTCCCGTGCGGACCAGGAACAAATCACCCAGTGGCCCCGGGACCCAGAGACACAGTCGGCTGCTCTGGGGTAGCCGGGTGCGTGCAGGCCGTGCCCGCCATCCCCGTCCCCGCCGAGTGGGTCTGCAGTTGCGTCCTCCTCCTTCAGCCCTTGGGCCCCGGGCTGTGCTCCTTGGCGGGCTCTGCATTTGCTGAGGCCTCGGAACGGGCCCTTCTGCCCACTTTGGGTGCCAGGCTGAGAGCCTGCCCTCGTGTCCTGTGTGTCGTGTCCTTGGAGGGACTGAGCCTCCCTGGCCTGGTCTCCCCAGGACCCCTCCCTGCCCCGCTCTCGGGTGTCCACACTGTGAGTGGCCCCGTGGCCTGGCGGCCCCAGTCAGCGGATTCTGTGGGGCAGCCTCGTGGGCCGGGCGGCCGCTCCAGCAGCCAGTGTGCGTGTGTGACCTGAGGATGACAACGGGAGCAGCAGGGCAACACGTGTGGGAGACGAACTTTAACTAAAAGTCTGTCCTCCGGCTCAGCCTGCCCGTGAGGATGCGAATGCCAAGCTCAGGCTGCCCGGCCGGTGGAGAGGTTTCCTTCATGCAGGGCGGACGGAGGGGAAGCACGGGGGCTCACTGACATCGGAGGCCTTGGGTCAGTTATGCAGCAAAGGCAGCCCAGGGGGGAGACACGCGGTGGAGAGCAGAGCTGGGGCAGCCAAGGCCTCCTCTCAGGCATCGCGATGGGGGTGCAGGGGCTGCAGGGGTGGGACGCGGGCTCTCAGGCGGAGAACGGAGCTGTGGGGAGGACAGCCTGAGGCCCGCTGGCCTGCCGGGCACCCCACTTGCTGGAGCCCAGAAGGGGTAGGCCAGGAGAGGGGAGGCACCATCTCCAGGCGGCAAAGGCCCCCTTCGAACCCTTTCCTGTAGAAATCTCCAGAAAAGGGATGGAGAAGAGGCGCAGAGTCTGTGAAATGTGTGCTTGCCGCCCGGGCTCTGGTAGGTTCAGGACTCAGCTCTGTAACAAGCAGCAGGGGTTCGCTCATGTCCGCCGTGCACTGGTGCAGGGCGTCCTCGGGGGGAGAGACATGGCCCGGCCCCTGAGGTCGCTGTGTCATTGGAGGACACGGACAGAAGCAGGCCGCCATTGTACACGTATGGGGCCAGGCATGCAGTGCAAACCAGGGACGCCCAGATATGCAGTGACTTTTCCGGGTCCTAGGTGATCAAACCCAGGTACTCTGTTGCATTTATTTTTTTGCTTACAAAAGACCCGCCTCGGGCTTCCCTGGTGGCGCAGTGGTTGAGAGTCCGCCTGCCGATGCAGGGGACACGGGTTCGTGCCCCGGTCTGGGAAGATCCCACATGCCGTGGAGCGGCTGGGCCCGTGAGCCATGGCCGCTGAGCCTGCACGTCCCGAGCCTGTACTCCACGATGGGAGAGGCCACAACAGTGAGAGGCCCGCGTACCGCAAAAAAAAAAAAAGACCCGCCTTCCTGCTTTGCCGTTCCCAGGCTCGCACTCCCCTGGCTGAATTACTGTCCTGAGAAGAGGAGCTCTGTGTCACAAGGACTCCAGATATTCGCATTTGAAGGGTCACCTGGTCCGAGCCTCCCACTTTTTTTTTTTTTTTTTTGGCCACGCCGCACGGCATGTAGGATCTTAGCTCCCCAACCAGGGAGCAGACCTGCGCCCCTTGCATTGGAAGCATGGAATCTTAACCACTGCACCGCCAGGGAAGTCCCCAAGCCTCCCACTTTAAACGGGAAGACACTGGAGCCAGAGAAGTTAAGGAAATGGTCCAAAGCGGTGCAGCTAGTCAGCGATGAAGATCGGGCGCCAGCTGCTTTCCTGACTCCCAGCTCGGTACTGCTTTGATCTCCCTCATCGTGTCACCTTTGCAAACAGGCAGCCAAGGCAGGCGACGATCTCAGGCGCTGGTGGCCGGCTGCTCTCGCTCTGAAGGAGTAATGTGTTAGCTGGCACAGCAGAGCTGCAGTCTGCAGGTGGGTAAGCGTGAGCAGGTGCAGAACCAGCGTCGCAAGTGGGCCTTCTGGCCGGCAACTGGCTCCTCGGCAGATGTCCTGATGGTAGGGGGGTGGAGCACCGGGAGGGGGATGAGGCCTGGACACGGCCTTTTGGGGTCCCCGGCTCAGCAGGGCGGCAGGTGCATGTTTCCGGAGGGGGTGGTGCCGGTCCCTCCGGGAAGCCCTGCAGGGTGGTAGCCCTGTGAGTGGAGCGCTCGAGGATGGGTGTAAGAATGAGAAGACAGTGCTAGTCAGAGGCAGAGGAAGTGCTCTCTTTGGGGGAAAGATGATCTGTGTCAAGGAACTTCTTGACTCAACCTTGAAGACCTGGCAAGGTGACCAGAGGGCAGGGGGGACCTGATTCATTGTACCGTCCGTGACAAGGGACCAGAGGGACTCAGCCTGGGCTCTATTGGGGAATCCGCTTGGGGCCCCTCGGCCCAGGGCCCCTCCTGCTGGACCAGGGCTGTTCTGCTTGGTGTCGTGGAGGATGAGGATGAAGGCTGTGCTCAGACAGGGTGTCAGCTTGGTCTGGAGGAGGTGTGCCCTTCACGGGGTCCGCTGCATGAGGGAAAGGGGCGATCCTCCAGGACTGAAGTATCCGGCATTGTCGCCACTGCTCACAGGATAATTGGGCCATAGGGAGGCCTCCTGGGCTGCTCCCACGTCTGATCTCGTCCTTGGCTTTCTCGGAGGGGTTGTCTGTGTCCGCCCGTCTGTGGGGGAGAAACGGTGGTGGTTTACAGCGTGGATTTGGGGTTCTGTAGCCTGGATTTCAATCCTCGGTTCTGTCAACCGCCAGCCATGCGGGCAGGTCACTAAACCTTGCTGAGTCCTGGATCCTTTATCATGTGAGGTGATAACTCGTACATCTTAGGCTTGTTGCAAGGACTAATTACATCTAAGCACCTAGCGGTGGGTCTGGCTCATAGGAAGCCCGAAAACGGTCACCCTTATTAGAATGGAACAGCAAAAGCTCCTTCCTTTGAAGCTTAAAAAAATAAAAAAGTTATTTGGAAATGGAACAGTCTTCTAATGAAGGAGCCTCAAAATCCAGAAACACCAGGCAAGACAATCAAAACGGAGCCCGGACGGGTATTTGTCGGAGGGCTTAGCTCACCTGCCCCACAGCCCGGCCCAGCCAAGGATGGAGGCGGAGTCCCTGCACCGCCTACCGGGACTTCCTCCAAACTCCAAACGCTTTCCCTGGGTCTGGCTCCCTGGTGAGCAGGACCCCAGGGGAGGGGGAGGGAAGGAAGGTAACTAGTGGCTTTGCAGCTGTTTTGGTTGCTTCAGATTGCGATGTAAATGAGATCTTAGTTAGGGTCCGGAGATTTTGTTTAGTCTTGTGTTCGGCGTAAGTGTAGTTTTATTAAAACTTGTCAGGGCGGCCTCCTGCAGCGAAGAGACAGGATTTGGCGTTGACTGAGGCGGAGGCAACCTCCGAGGGACGGCCTCTGGAAGGGGCGTGTTCTGGGAGCACCCCAGGCCACTGGCCGTCCCTTCCGAGAATCGAGGGAGGAAAAGGTCATCGAGGCACTGCAGCCGTCCATTCGCCGTCAACGTCACCTCTGTTTACTACGCACAGGGAGAGACCTTTCCAGAAACCCTCGGTGAGCCAGAGGGAGAGAGAGAGATACACACTAGGGAGCCGTGCCACGTTTCGTTTTGAGTTTTGGCCGGGAAGCATGGTTCCAACCGAGAAGGCAAAGCAGTGGCTGTTTGAGCTTCTCGCTGCTCAGCCAGGTTGATGACACGCCGGGTCTGGGGCTGCCGTGAGCCTGAGTCAGTAAGACCCCAGGTGGGCGTCACCAGGGTGGGAAATAGGGGACAGACACCCATTAGGCTCCCTAAGTGCCAGCCCTGGTGCTGGCCCCTGGGGAGGCCTGGCTTCCTCCTCAGGAAGACGATGGTTCGGGAGTGAGACAGCAAGTGTACGTGAGTGAGGGGCAGGAGCCCAGGAGTGGGCCCACCCTCCTCTGGAATCTCAGAGAAGGGACACGTGGTCCGACGTGGCTCCTGACCTCCGAGGAGCGGTTCGATCCCACGCAGGCGCACGTGTCCTCTGCGTGGAGGGCGTGGCTGTGATGCTCTGCGGTGGAGCAGGAGGGAGGGCGGGACCCTCGTCACCTCGTGCGCTCCCTGCCCACACGGCACAGCCCAGCGTCAGGACGCCATCTCAGGGGCAGCGCTGACCAGCCGTGTGACCTTGACCTGTGCCCACGGTGAGGGCCCTGGGTGTGGTGGAGCCGTCGCACGCCGGCCGGAGGGACGGGGCTGGAGGCACAGGGGAGGGGACGTGCAGGAGGAGGTGACCGGTGGCAGCGGCACGACTCAGCAAAGCCACCTCTCCCAGTAGCCAAGTCTGTGCCCCGAGGGGCAGCCCCTGGTGAAGGGCCAGGTGCCGTGTGTTTCCTGTGTCTTAGGGTCCCCTCCCGCCTTTCCCCCTTCGCGTTCCGCCATCTGGGCCGGCAGCGCCGGACCCAGGCCGAGTGCTGGGGGGCCCCGCTCTGGTTCAGGGCATTGCCGAGGAGCTTCCCTAATGCTGCCTTTCTTTTCTTTTCGGGCGTATTTGTTAGCATGAGAAGGCCTTGGCGCTTCAGGAAATCCCACTTCCCGCAGCAGCTCCTTCGTACCTTTTGGGCTGTGCTCAGGCAAAGACACTGGTTTTTCTTGGGGGCCCTGGGGAGGCAGTTCAGGCTGGAGGGGAGTGGACAGGGCACCTGGATACCGAGGGCTTGGGGTTACATGTCCCTTTGACCAGCCGTCTGCACATCGTCCCGACAGTGGACGGTCAGAGGTGCTAAGTGGCAGCTTCGTGCCCGTGAAGGCCTCTTGCAAGGATACGGCACTACATTTTCTTAAATTGACGTATAGTTATTTACAATGCTGTGTTCATTTCTGCTGTACAGCAAAGTGATTCAGTTATGCACATAGATATGTTCTTTTTCATATTCTTTTCTACAATAGTTTATCCCAGGATATTGAATATAGTTCCCCGTGCTCTGCAGTAGGACCTTGTTGTTTATCCATTCTTTGTATAATCGTTTGCATCTGCTCCTCCCAGACTCCCGATCCAGCCCTCCCCCACCCCCCTCCCCTTGGCAACCATAAGTCTGTTCTCTACGTCTGTGAGTCTGTTTCTGTTTCATAGATAAGTTCATTTGTGCCATATTTTAGATTCCACATATAAGTGAATCACGTGGTATTTGTCTTTCTCTTTCTGACTTACTGCACTTGATATGATAATCTCTGGGTCCATTGTTTTTGCTGCAAATGACGTTATTTCGTTCTTTTTTATGGCTGAGTAGTATTCCATTGTATATATGTTCCACATCTTCTTTATCCATTCCTCTGTCGATGGATAATTAAGTTGTTTCCATGTCTCGGTTGTTGTAAAGAGAAGCAGCACTACTTTTCACGTGTCACCTGAAGACCAAAAGTGAGAGAAATGGGCCCCAGCTCAGCACAGGTGCGAGGCAGACAATGGCTTTCCTGATACAGGTAAACACTACTTTGCTTGTCAGCAACCAGCCTTTGTAAATACGAGTGACTCTCCTCTGATTGCGATGTGCGGACGGAAGTGTGGCTCTATCAGAAGGCAGAGGCATAAACTAAATGTCTGTAGTCTTTATGTAATTTAGACTGAAATATCAGTTAATAATGTATTAACACGGAGTGTGCATTAATAATTAAAGTGGAGGGAGGGACTTTTGCGCGATGGAAAAGGAGGGAGTTCCGTAGAGGACATATCTGATCTGGATCTGGATTGCAAGCAGGAGGTAGAAGAAAAGTTGTTGGCGGTGGGTAGAGAAAGGAGAGTAACAGGCAGAGGGGAGGGCTGTGTCCCTGGCGTGACTGTGACCATGGCTGTGTGTTTGGGGACCACTGGGTGGGCAGCTGGGGGGCGGGGAGAGGGAGCTGGGCCAGAGCACGAAGGCCCTGAGTGTCCCGGGAGGCGCAGGCTCCGTCCTGCTGAGACTGGGGGGTGCCGTCTGGTCTGGGAGGGGGCAGGGAGGCTGGTCGGGAGGTCCCGTGGCGGGTCAGAGGGCCTGCGGTGTCGGGGGCAGGGGGAGTCAGACAGGAAGAGGCCCACAGCGGTGGAGGAGTCTGACTCTGAGGGCTGTGGGGGCACATCGCGGAGTGGAGAGCGGAAAGGGGAGACAGTCCGCGAGGGTGGGGCTTAGGCCCCCCGAGCAGGCGAGGTCACGCAGACCAGCTGGCGAGGTGCCGTCAGTCAATGTGTGACATGTCCCATAACAGGAAGTGTCTCTGGTGGCTGCTGGGACCCAGACCAGCGGTCAAGGCGACTTTCCCCATCGGTCACGCAGAAAACCCAAGCGCCGGGGGCCGGCAGTCTCCATGCACACGGGCACTGGGTGTGTGTGGGTCACAGCTGCCCAGGTGTGGGGTCTGCATGGCCAGCGAGCATCGCTGGGCTCGCCCTTCCCAGGGGGCCTGTCTGGCATCTCCAGTCTTGCCCTCCTTCCTGTCTCCTCTCCCACCGTGTCTTCCGGGGCCTGGATCACTGCAGTTGTCCCCAGCTGGCTCCCGGCGTGAGCCTCCACCACTAGCCCTGTACGCACGCCTCTGCTAGGGCCATCTTCCCAGCCCCCTTTGCCCTTCTAAAAAAACTTCTTTGGCTCCTAGAAGCCCTTATCTGGCAGGTGGCCCTTAGCAGGCCCCCTAAGCCTGTGCGCCGTCACTCTGCTGTCAGAATTGCCAGTACGGCCAAGCTAATCAATTCCTCACTTCTCATTCACATCACGCCCCTTCCCATCTCGGTCCCCTCCCTCTTCTGTCTCCCGAGGTGTCATCCGAGAGGCCTCCTCCTGGGAAGCATCCTCTGAAGGCTGGCAGCCCGTGCGCTGCACCTCACGTGTCTGGCGCGTGGCACGTGTGCCCCTGCTTCTCTTTCCAGGGCAGGGGGTTGTCTCGTATCTCCTTGCTTTCCCAGAACCCAGCAGAATTCCTAAAAATTACTCTTCAGTGAATGTGTGTTGATGATGATGGTTCTGGCTCAACCGAGGGGGCCGACTGGGGCCAGATGGTATTGAGGATGGTAAGGGTGAAGCATAATGACAACACCTACCGCTTACTGATCGCAACGGGTCAGGCCCAGTGCCGGGCCCGTTACGGTCGTTGCACGATCGAGTTGAGGTCGCCAGCCCCGGGTTGCAGACGCGCGGGGTCGCCCGCATGTCCATGGCGGATGTGGCGGGGACCGGCTATCTGTCCCAGCCGCCACGCCCCGCCCCCAAAGCGCGTCCTCTGTCCGACCTCCCGTGCCCCCCAAGGCGCGTCCCCTGTCCGACCTCCCGCGCCCCCCAAGGCGCGTCCTCTGTCCGACCTCCCGTGCTGGAGCGCACGGGGCTTTCTCCTTGTTTTGTCTTGTGAACGTGTGTTTCTTTATCCCTGTGATTGGGGCTTTGACCCCCCCCCCCCCCGGTATGGGAGCATCAGGCAGGATGGAAGGGGTGTCACATGCCAGGGTGGGCAGAAGAATGAGGCTGCTCTGCAGGCGCCATGAAAATGGATGACTCGTGCCCTCAGAGGAGAGATGGAGGAATGGCGAGGGAGCAGGGAGAGTGTTGCCGGGTGATGGGGGAGCGCGCGTGCTTATCCGTGCTGATGGGCGGGGGCGTGACGGCCACTCTGCTCTAACGGTGGGGACAATCCTGCCTGAAAAGTGCGGAAGCCCCGGGAATCTTCCGCCTCGAGACAGAGGCAGCTGACGGGTCTGGCTGCAAACCGTGGCTGCAGCATTTCTGTCGTGGTTCTGTGAGCAGGTCGTGTGATACTAACCCTGGCACCGGCCTTGCCTCCTTACCCTCTGGGCCCTCCAGAAGTCCAAGGCCATTTGCAGCCCTGCCCTGGGATGGGTAGGAGGCTGGAGGAAGGTCACAGGGCAAGAGGGGTCCGGGCCCATGTTTTCTTTCCCCTCCAAGGTCAACCCACAGGAGCATTTGGAGCTGCTTTCGAAATATTCTCAGCCCGGACCACCACTGCCCACTGTCACCCACTGCTGATGCCAGGCGCTCTGCCCCAGCCTCCTGAAGGGGAGGAAGCAGGGGTTCCAGAGACACACAACGGTGCAAAATGCCCCCGTCGGTCTGCGGTCCAACATGGAAGCCTCCTTCTGCTTGCGTGGGAACTTGTCTTCCCTGTAAATGCCGACGGCTGAAATTCCACCATTTTAGCTTTGCTCTGCCTCCATTATTCCGTAATCCTCCGGGGAAAGAGCAAACTTTAACTTGCCAACACCCTTATCAGAATCACTTAGTTCATCACAGATCAAATGAGTCCACGGAAGGACCGAGGGGTGGGGAAGGGCTTGGAAAGGCCTTGTCTTTATCCGTTCCCTGGGTGCTGCCTTGGGGGCAGTCCTCTCTCAGCTCCTGGGAGGAAGTAACCCATGATAAGAGGAAAGATGTCGCGTGTAGAACCTGGAAGCAAACAACTCAGTAATAAACCAGCCCCGGTTATGTTTGCAAGCTTCTTGGGTGTTATGCCCTCCAACCCTCACTGTCCGGAGACGGGAGTCTGGGAAACAGCTGCCGTATTGACGGACGCAGCGTCCAGAGGCGGCCGAGGCTGGGCTGGGAGGGAAACAGTGTCCGCGCCAGGACGATGTCGACAAATAGGAAGCCAAGGACAGAGTCAGAAAGTTGTCACAGCGGACGGCACTGCGGCTTCACTAGGGCTGTTGTAGTGGTTGTGATGTTTAAGTCCTCGAGAGACACTGGGCGCTCGCGTCCGCCTTCCGAGAGGAAAGGCAAAGGGAGTGATGTTGAGGGGTCACGTCCGCAGAGTTCAAGCGCCAGGCACCCCATTTCCCAGTGCAGAGCCTCGGGCGCCCCGCGAAGCGTGGTGTTTGACATCCCTCTGCGAGGATGCATGTCTGCGAGCATCTTGGGGCCTCTCCTCCTTCTCGGTCTGAGTATACATATAATATGTGTCTGACTATCTCTACAAATATATAGGTGTGTGTGAATATATATATTATATGTGTATGTGCATATGTATGTATAGACACGTATGACGTACATATTCATACACCTTACATTCAAATATTTCTCCAAACCCCTGCATGTGCTTACGTACATAACATGCATATACCTGGATCTGTTTTGAACAGGTGGCTATATATAGAAGCGCTGCCACACTCCAACCCTTGACAAAAAAAAAAAAATTAAAGACCACACACACATTAAGCCAGGGCAGGGGAGGGAGCAGGGAGACGAGAAAGGACATGGCCGTGGAGGTGTCTTTCTCCTTCAGGCTGTCCTTGCTGGCTTGTCTGACGGGCATGTGCTCCCTGGGTTCACAGCCAAGGGCTTCAGGCACTCGTGGGCGTCGTGCCCCTGGCCCGGGACCCTCCCCCACTCCAGGCCGCGGGTTCCCCCAGCCCCTGGCCCGATGGCTGTGAGGACAGGGCCCCCAGTTTCCTCGACGAGGAAGCGGGCCTTCCCGTGCTGGTGTTTGCACTGCAGGCATCCCTCGGGCCGTCCTGAGCCCCCCGGCATTTGGAAGCGACAAGTGGGTTCCGGGAGCCTTGCAGGTGACCGTCCTGGGCCCACCCCGGCTGCGGCCACGGGATGGGTCCTGTCCTGGTCCCGTCCCCTCCTGGCTCCCAGGTCCCCCCCAGCCGACCTCTGCCCCGGGGACGCCAGCCACGTGGGCAGCAGGCCCACGATGGACCTCCCAGTGGCCCTAGAGGTGACCGTGTCCCCGAGTTCCAGTGTGTGTGTGGACACGTCCTGTTTTATTCCTCGTCCTAATTCAGTGCAGGCAAGGCGGGGTGGTGAGACTGCAGCATCCCCGCTCACTCTGTTTGTGTGAGAGGAGCTTCCTGAGGCCGGGGTTGAATGCCAGGGTCTTTCATCCTAAAAAAGCCAAGCGCCTGGGCTACTACGCCTTGGAATCTCCTTGAAGATACTGACGTGGCTGCCCCGGAACCCACCTCCTCCTCAGCCCCCCCGCCCCGCCCTCCCCAGCATCAGTAGTTTTTTAAGTTCTCATGGTGATTCTCCCATGCAGCCAGGATTGAGGCCATGGGCTAACAGGGGAGGGGATGGGGGAAAGGTAGGCATGTCGGCCAGCGGTTTCCCTTTTCCTGCTCGCTGGGGGGCTGTTTGGTGGGTGTTTACCAGGGCCTCCTGTCTGCCACCTGCCTGGCTGGACCCAGGGCCTGTGGACAGAGGGGCACAGCTTGGGTGCTTCTCAGTCCTGAAGGATCTTTGCAATGACCCCATCGTCCTTGAGAAGATATGGATTCCTGAGCCTCACTAGGATTTGCTGAAACAGAATATCTGAGGGTAGGAATGAGGAGTTGTTTTATCATCACCATCATTATTATTCGATTTTGGTAACCAGCCAGACGCAGAAACCGCTGGGAGACAGAGACTCAGTCCTCATTTTCCAGGAAAGAAGATTTCACTTTTACATCTTTCCTTTTATTTTGCGGTACGCGGGCCTCTCACTGCTGCGGCCCCTCCCGTTGCGGAGCACAGGCTCCAGACACGCAGGCTCAGCGGCCATGGCTCACGGGCCCAGCCGCTCCGCGGCATGTGGGATCTTCCCGGACCGGGGCACGAACCCACGCCCCCTGCATCGGCAGGCGGACTCTCAACCACTGCGCCACCAGGGAAGCCCCCATCTTTCCTTTTGATCAGCTGGTGGCTCTGAGTCCCCTTGATGGACCACTTATGGGCTGTGGGACCTGGTCAAACAGTCAGCCCTCCTCAGCTTCATTTCATCATCTGTCAAATGGGAACCACAGTGGAGCCCACTTTATATAAGTGTTGGGAAGATTCAACAGCTTAATTCATGTAGAGTGTTTGGCAGTCATAGAGGCTCAATAAGTAAGAACCATCCTCTTTGGTGTTATCATTTTGTAACTCAGATAGAAGCTACAGCCTAAGAAAGAAACTCATAACGTTTAAGGAGTATGAAGTCAAAAATTCTGGCCCTGTAGTCGGCGGCAGCTGTAGGGGTCAGAGGGGATAGATTAGCTTTGAACTTGTGTCTGAACCAAGAACTTGCTTCTCTGGGGAGGGTTGGAGGGAGACCATACGTGTCACGCTCAAAACGTGTTTGTAAAGAATGAAACCATCCGTGGAAAAACGGTGCGGTCCTGATGGCTGTTCCGAAGTGAACTGATTGTGTCTATTGAGTACCTGCTGCAGCTTTGGGGGCGTCGTGCAGAAAAGGACAGTGTTCCCTTCTTTGGGGCATTTGCAGCCCAGTCTGGAGAGCGATTCGCACCTTTGAAGAGCAGGACCAGAGGGGAGGATGTGTAATTAAGAGCTGAACTGTGTCACTGGATTCTCCGTGGCCGCACGATTCTGGCCAGGGATGCAGTGCGCCCTGGAGGTGGTGAGAGAAGCGTGGAAGGCCCGAGTCAGGGAGCTGGGGGCAAGTCCGAAAGCAAGCAAAGTCCAAGGAGAGGCTGCGGGGAAGCAGCCTGGGACAGGCGTGACCAGCCAGCATGGGATGAGGGGCCGCCGGCCTGCCCGGGGTCCCTTCTACTCAGGGCTGTTTTGCTGTGCGGCCTCAGACACCTTCCCATGGTCTGCGAGCGTCCTGCTGGGTCTGCCTGGACAGATGGGCACAGCCGGGGGAAGTGCTCAGGTCCAGGGCTGGGCTGGCTCAGGGCAGAAGAGCAGGTACCCACCCCCCTATGCCACCATCTAGGGGATGTCGGGAGAACCCTCCGTCCCAGAAGGCCGTCTCCACATCTTGCTTTCGTGCCTGTGGGTCTTTAAAGCTTTCCAGTCTTATAAAAGTGTTTTTAATGGTGAGATTTTATACCTTACGTTAGAAATGCTGCAGCCCTGATTCCTGGAAAATCACAAGGATTAGCATTGTTAAGGCTCAGAGACGTCTTTCCGTGAAGGACCTCTCGATCCTAGAACCCTTCTTCCCACAAGCACCTGTGACCTTCTGAGACACCAGCGTCCCTGGCTAATCTCCTTTGGAAAAACCAGATAAGAAGGGCCTGCAAGGCAGAGCCTGAAGGAGCCTTAGAGACACCGTCTGCCCTTTCCTCTCCCACGTGAGACACACGGAGGCCCTGGGTGCCGAGGAGGATTTCCCAAGATTCCCCAGCCTGGCGGTGGCAGAGGTGGGAGCCCCGGGCCCTGCTCCTGGCTTAACGTTCCTCGGGTATTAAAACCGGTCAGAAATAAGGATGCGAGGGGACTGGAAGGAGGTATCCCCGTGGTCGGAGGCTATTTTGAAGACATTTTAGATTTGTTTCTGGGTCAGTAATTTCACAGAAAGAGTATGATCCAACTGATTTATTAGGGAAAGAATTGTAAACTTTGGTTCGCTTACAAGAAGAAGCGTTTGGGTTTCTGAAAAGGATTCAGCTTTTTTTTTTTTTAGCAGATATTCATTTTTAATTATTATTTACTTATTTATTTTATTTTTGTCTGTGTTGGGTCTTCGTTTCTGTGCGAGGGCTTTCTCTAGTTGTGGCAAGCGCGGGCCACTCTTCATCACAGTACGCGGGCCTCTCACTGTCGCGGCCTCTCTTGTTGGGAGCACAGGCTCCAGACGCACAGGCTCAGTAGCTGTGGCGCACGGGCCCAGCTGCTCCGTGGCTTGTGGGATCTTCCCGGACCAGGGCTTGAACCTGTGTCCCCTGCATCGGCAGGCGGACTCTCAACCACTGCGCCACCAGGGAAGCCCAGGGTTCAGCTTCTGAGCCTGGATGATTTACGACCTGAAATCCGGCCACGTCTGCTCCTCGGTGAGCCCCACGAATTCCTACCTGAGGCCCCCTCGTGGCTGTTTAACCCACTCACCATCCTCGGCCCTCGGCCGGGGGCCTCTCCCACCACTGGGACTGTAGGAGGGAGAGGCCTGGCCTGCCTCTCGGTGGGAGAGGAGGGAGAGGCGAGGGGCGTGGAGAGGGGCGTGGTTCCCTCCCCTCGCTGGGCCAGGCTGCCCGGTGCTGGGTGCAGAGGCCGCGCTCCCATTCCGGAGGAGTCGGGGAAGGGGCTGCAGAAGCCTTGCCTGGAGCATCCTCTGCGCCTCCCCTGCCCCCCGCCGACGGAAGGTGAGCCGGAAGCTGCCCAGTCCTGGAGGTGCTTCCCTCGTGTCTGCCCTCCTGGGAGCCTGGGGACTTTCTGCTCTGCTGGGCTGTGCTCCCGTGTCTGAGGCCAGGTGTGGGTGCAGGCAAGGCGTGGCCCGCACCCCCTTCCCACGTGTGCCCCTTCTTCAGGAAGGTTCAACACTTCGATCGCCTGTTCGTGTGCGCAGGCCTATTTTTAGTGCTCTGAGCATGTTGACTCTTACATAAGACTCATTCCGTGTCTATAAACTCTTTAGGAACTATTCCCTCGTGAGAAGAACGGTGTCTGGTCTGTTTTGCTCCCCTGCCCTCGAGCTCTAATTTGGGACGGGGAGCCTCCTGGCTCTGGGCCTGCTCGCGGCCTTCAGTCTGTGCACCGGCTGGACCCACTGCCCCTCCTCGGGGGCCTGGTGGGTGCAGAACACGTGACACAGAGCACAAGGCGGGCTGGCCCCTCATGCCGGCGCTGTGGGGACACGGCCGGGACCCTCGTTCTTCTTCTCACCACCTGCTCTGCACCTCCTCTCAGCCAGGACGTGGTGGGGCGGCTTCAGGCATGACCGTGGCCTCCGTGGCCGTGGCTCCTCTCCTGCCAGCATCCGATAGACTGAAGAATGAGTTTGCTGGGGCTGAGCCGGTGGCTTAAACAACAGAAATGTGTTCCCTCCGCTCTGGAGGCCAGAGTCTGAATCAGGGGCCAGCGGGGCTGGTCCTCCTGAGGCCTCTCTCCTTGGTGTGTAGACGGCCGTCTCCCCACCTGTGTCCCCACAGTCTTCCCTGTGTTCAGACTTCTTCTTCTTATCAGGACACCAGTCAGACTGGACGAGGTTCCCGCAAATGACCTCATTTTACCTTCATTACTCTGTGAAAACCACGTCTGTCTCCCTGGCTCCGAGGCACTGGGGCTTTGGGCTTCACCGTGTGAGCTTGGGGGCGTGCTCATCTGTGGCAGAATCCGTCGGTGGGTTTGTCTAAACGGGCCTGACCGCCTGCGGCCGTGCAGAGGGCAAGCCCGTGTCCAGGTCCCGTCGCAGCCTGGGCCCGTGAGTGGGACACTGGGACCGCGGAGGCCACCCTCGCAGTGGCCCTGCCGCCCCCCTGGAGGCGTTGTCCTCCATAGAAGAGCCGTGACGCGGGCCTGGGTGGGTGGCTCAGCCCCCCTCGCTGCTGGATGTGGGTGGGGAGTGGGTAGCGTTTGTCGCTTGTGCTGTCACAGCTCTGAGGGTTCAGACAAGGACAGACAGGAGTCTGCCAGGGTTCCGAGCTCCGGAGGTAAAGAGAGTTACGGGGCAGTCCGACCCTGTGTGCGCGTGCACCTGTGTGCATGTGTGCGTGCGTGTGCATGTGTGCGTGCGTGTGCATGTGCGCATGTGTGTGCGTGTGTGTGTGTGTGCCTGCAGATGTGGGTGTGCATCTATGTGTGCGTGTGTGCATGTATGTGTGTGTGGGTGTGCCTGCGGGTGCGCACATGTGTGCACGTGTGCGTGTTTGTGTGTGTGTGCATGTGTGTGTCTGTGTGTGTCCGTGTGACGGGGCAGAAGGGCGTTTAAGGAGGCACGAGGCCCTGGAAGGAACCTAGAGCGTCACCCAGCCTAGGAGACCCTTGGGGATTGCGGACCCCTGCCGCTGAGTCAGGCCTCCCTGAGCAGTGATGCTGTGGGAAGCCCCCCAGGCCTGGTTTCTCTGAACATGTGACATCACCCACTGTGACACACCTGTCCCTAAGCTGTCGCCACCACACCCCAAGAGCAGGCCCAGAGCAGGTCCGCAAAGCTGGCACAGTGAGCTTCCAGAGGAGCAGACTCTGTGCCCCCCTCACCCCGGCCCAGGAAGGGCACAGAGGTGCCCCTGTGGCCCAGCGTGTCCAGCCCCGCGTCAGCGTTGTGCAGGCTCGGGCTCAGGTCCCGCCAGGACCGCAGCTGCTCTTAGGTTCAGAAGGTGCCTTCGCCTCCAAACACTGAACTCAGGTGGGGTTTACTCGGCATCAGAGAAGGGGTCTGAGGGAAAGGGGTGCGGGCAGCGTGGACCACACGGGTGGATGAGAAAGTGCCCGAGTGGGCAGGCACCTCCCAGGAGCCAGGGACGCCTGGCCCACCTGCTCGGGCCACGTCTCATCCCGAGATTCTGCCAGCAGAGCACGCGGACCTGGGGAACTGGAGTCCCCTCACCAATAGTTCATTCGGGTGCTAGGACTTAAGTAGCATCAGGTCAGGCCCTGTGGTCTTCTGTGCTGCACAATATACAATTCAAGGGGAAAATCCTTGAAGCTCACTCCTCCTCTGCCCCTTCGCCCCCAAATCCTCAGAATGTCAGTCTTTTCCCCAAACCCACACTCGAGCTCTTCTGAAACCACCTCTGTGTATCACAAACTGTCTTCCGGAGAATATTGGATAAACTTTACTAGTCAAAAGATCTGTCAGTCAAAACCAAGTTTGAGTCCTTCTGCCTTAGAAATGCTGAACGAGCCAATTTGCCCCTGGAATTCTCGTGGGGTCTTAACATGCGTCGGAGGAAGAGCTGAGACCCCGTCACGTCATGCACGACGAGGTCCTTCTGAGGCCTGTTTGTCGGAGATCAGCTCCGGCAACGGCAGCGATGGGGAAGGAGATGACGCCGTGTGCCGTCGGAGAGCTAGGCTGTTGGGGCCTCCACGACCCCGTGCCTGGACTTGGGGGAGCCGGGCCCACATGTGGCAACCGTAGGGTACCATCGGAGACCCTGAGACACCTCCCCACCGCCAGCTCCTCATGGCCATTCTTGGTCGTGCTGGTGGCCGCCCGCCCAGCTTCCCCTGGGGTCTGCCCTGGACACCCGGTCAGCCGGCCCAGAGGATTCCGGGCTGTGTTCCGTGGCGTCCTGGGGTCCTGATGAAGAGGCCCTGGGCTGCCGCAGGTGGTGCTTGGTGTGGTGCTTCAACCCGTTCCCTGTATCCAGGCACCGTGTAAGTGCCTTTGGCAAAAACAATTTCACTCCCAAAACAAAATCTAAAAGTCACCGACTTAGTTTGACTCCCTTTGTTTATTATTGAGACAAATTACGGCTCCAAGATGCTCGGGGACCAATGCAGGATCACACAGCTCCTCGGAGTCCCAGAGCCAGGAGGGCAGGCAGCTCCCCGCTTCCCAGGCTTATGGCTGTACCGCTGTGCCTCTCGGCGGACGTCACTGGGGTGGAGGTGCAGGGCCTGGAGCTCTGATTCTCAATTTCCCTAGGCAGCACGGCCATCCAGGGCACGTCCTAAAACATACAGAGCCATCCATCCTGAAGCACGAGGACCATGCAGGACGGACCCGGGGACGCTGCCCGGAAAGATGTCTTCACCTTGTGAGGCCCTGGACGGTGGTCCCTTCTGCGCTGCTGACCCTGGAGCACGTAGAGGCCTTTCTGCACAGTCTCTTAGTAGGCAGGGGGTCACATCCCTCTGGCTTAAGCCCACGTCTGTAGCTAACTGGCTGCCCCTCCACTCCAAAGACCAACACAGATGCTTGCAGTTGCAGACTCTGAAAAGCAAGGGCAGGAACAGAGACCCCAGGAGCCCAGAGGGGATGCTGGGGTGAGGGGCTTTGTTTCGAGGGAAGGTCCCTAGCTCTGTCTCCAGGGACGATGGTCCGGAAGGTCCAGGATGGAGGCCAGGAATCTGCATTTTTAACCAGCACACTGCCGCCCACCCCACCCCACGTGGTTTCGATGCGGCTCATGCTCGGATGCCACTTGGTGAAATGCCGACGCACGTCGTAATGAACCTAAACTGCTTAATTACAGGAACCCTTCCAACACCCACACGCTGGGTTGTGAGGCGAGGAACTCGGGTCCATGGCTGTCCAAGTGGGTTAGAGGAGAAACCAGTGTTCAGTTTTGAGGGTGGGGAGCACGTAACCCAGCAGCGTCACCCTGACGGTCGTTCTCAAAAGCACCTTGAGGCGCGCTGTGCAGGAAGCACTTGCAAGCACCACGCCCAGCCGTCCACACGGATGTGGCCCCGCCTTCTGCAACTCACAGTCCAGGAGGAGGGCCGTGGAGCGGTAGTGGCAGTGGATGCGGCGCCTGGGAGGTGGCTGGGTCTCCAGTTTCTGGGCGCACCCAACGCTGTAGGCAGCAGCCAGGGGGGCGGGGCGGGGCCCACGAGATCTGCACGGGCATCTCGCTGCTCGGTCCCTGGAGCCACTCAGCTCACGCTCGGGCCACTCGGGCGGCCGTGTCCGGAGTACGAAGGGACTCTCGGCTCCCGTGACCCTTCAGCACCGCGACGGGAGGAGCCGCGATGCCGCCTCCGCCTCACACGCAGGAAACGGAGCTCGGAGCGGCCGGGTCCAAGTCCAGGTCTCCTGGACCCCGGGGCCCACCGCCATTCCCTTCTGTCCCCACAGCCGGGCAGACGGGGCCGCACCCTGTCCCCTGCCCCCGGGGTTAGAGACACGGAAACAAGAATTCCTGAAGCGTGTCTGCGACAAACCAGACTGGGTTTTGGATGAGAAGAGGGCAGAGACGTTGACAAAGGATAGGACTGACGTGAAGCTCTGATTTGTTTAGAGAAATACTGAAAGCCCCGTGACAGTGTTGACTCATTTGGAAATTTGACTTCCAAAGGAGCAAATGCAAAGTATCTTTCATAACCCAGCCCATCTGCCTTCGATCTGAAGAGGGAAACGCTGAGAGCACAGTTAGCCCTGCCTGCGGCAGGGTGCGAGGGGTGTCTGCTGGGCCTGTGCTCACAGGGCTTTCCTCGCTGGGTCCCGCTTTCCACGCGTGGGGCCCCCAGCGCGTCTGTGGAGATCGTGCAGCCAGCTCGTGATGCTCCCAAGTCCAACGTCAGAAAAGCAACTGTTGCCTCCGTCACCCTTCCTACTGCAGATGGAGTCTCCTGTGAGTCCAGGAAGGGGCACCTGGCCGGGGGGACAGAGAGCAGGGGAAGGAGGACACCCCCAGCTTGGCACACCCAGCGCTGGCGTCTGTAATGGCACGAAATAATCTCTGGAAATCTGATCCTGCCGTTGGTGTCACGTCTTTCCCCGGGCTTGTCGAGGCCTCCTTCTGGCTGATGACAGCAGACGTTGTGGCACCCCCATCCCCCCACCGCCGCTCAGGACCCGCAAGCATCGCTTTTGCTTGGAGCTCGCTCTTGCTTGGAGCTCTTTCCTCACATCAGCAGCTTGAGGGAAAGCCAGTGTCACCTCATCTCTCTCCCAAAGCACGTCTAACTTTCCCAAATAGCAAACTCTGTCTCTTTTAGCAAATGACTTCCAGATGCAGGAAGCAGCGGCCAGTGGAATTTTATTGCCCCCAAACTGTGGTTCTGGGCCACATACTTCTGACTTGAAGGTAATTTGGAATGTAAACATTGCAAGGCGTGTACTGGAATTAATTACAGCTCCCCTGTATTCTCTAAGGCCTGCAGGCCTGCAATTAACCGTTTAGGTGGACACCAAGCCAGCAGAGCAACTGGGGTGTACGTGGACCAGTGATGATGACTTTCTGCCTTTGGCTTCGGAAAGCAGTGAAATTGGACCCAGGCTGACCCGGTTCCCCAGGGGTGGCCATCAGTCCCGACGTAAGAAGGGCCCTCTTAAGCCATCGCCTCTGCCCCAGCAAACGGAAGGTGGCAGAACTGGGTACCGCACGTCCACAGGCATGAACCTCTTCTTGCTGTGTGAGCCGTCAGGAGCTCGTTTAACTCGGAGGACAAGTATGCACATGGGGGCCAGCCACACCCATGGGGGCCTGCAGCGAAAACCCCAGCATCTCGTCCGAGGCTGATAAAACCAGAAACTGCTTTGGGGAATAATTTTTTAACTTCATGAAGACACTGAAAAGTAGGGTGAAAGTCCTGGAGACAAAGCGTGGTGACATAAGGCTGTGAATGTACTTAGTTAGTCCTGCAGAGCGTCCACTCAAAAACGGTTAAGATGGTCAGTTTTATGTTTGTGAGCAATTTCCCCCCAAATGCAAAAGCAGGATGATCAGGTAAAGGCCCTTTGGGGTTGTGTGAACTCCAAGCCGCCGGCACTGTCGTGCCTCCTGGGCCCATCGGAGCTGCAGGTGCTCTGTGTCATCATCCACCATCCGAGGAGGGCCCGGCACAGGTGTGAGAGGGCAGAAAATCTATTTATCGAGCAAAGAGGACGTTTTGGGCACTATTTCGGCATGTGGACACAGTCGACTGAGGGAATGAATGAATGAACGATTTGCTGTAAAACAAGTGAAAGGGCTCTCGCGGCATCCGCAGAACAGAGATCTTCTGAGATCTTACTTAGATTGAGAAGTTAGACATTTATGGTGTTTTGCCCAAAGTCTCAGTGTCCCCTGACCCTGGGGGCCTGTTGTCATCAACAGAAAGATGGGTGTTATAGCTCTTTGCACGTGAGACTCTCCTGGCCTCTGGGAGCCAGTTCTGACCATGGGCTGCAGGCAGAGGAAGGGCCTCTGTGAACGGAGAGCGGGTGATGGGGGCCCTGCGCCCCGACCCGGGAGGTCACCAGCTCCTCTAAGAGAACCGGGTCTGGACCTGCTCACCTTTCACTAATCTGGGGGCTGGTGCAGACCCCCAAAGCCGGCCAGAGCAGTCAGGGGCACGGGCTCCAGGGTCAAAGCCCGGCTTTGCGACCTCTGGACTATGTGACCTCGAGGAAGTGCCCGGGTTCCTCAGTTTCTTCCTCTGTAAAATGGGGGTGATCCTAGCCCCCTGGTTGGGTTGTTCTGGGGGTTAAATCAGTCAGGGTGTGTAAAGTGCAGGGTGCATGGAAAACAGTCAAGCCTGTCTCCTGTTCTCGTCGCAGGAGATATTTTGAGGCACCTGCTTCAGGATGTGCATGTGGGCATCTGGTTCCTGTGGGGGCTGAGACGGTGCTCTGATAGGGCCGGCCATTCCTGCCTTAGCTGGACAGGGAGCTCTGGACGCAGCGCCGGGCACAGGCTCGGGCTCAGCTGGCGAGGCGCCTGCATGCCCAGGTCCTTGGAGACAGAGCCCTTTGGCCAAAGGCCCAGCCCAGCCCTGCCGGTGCCCGGAGCACCGTGCACTCCCCGGCTCACCAGCCTCTGCGAGGTCGGGGTGGGCTGGCCCCCCACACAGGTGCAGCGCGTGCTGGGCAGAGGGCTGTGTGCCCATGGGGAGAAACGTGCACACGCGTGAAAAGACGACCCGGGATGGGGGAGAAGGTGGCCACCGCCAGTGAGTATCCGTGGATTCAGTGAGATGATTCAGTGCCTGAACAGGAGAGGAAATCACTGCCTCACACCTACCAGGACACTGCTGTCAAAACCTAAAGCAAAGCAAGACAAACAGAAAATAACAAGTGCTGATGAGGAAGCAGAGAAATTGGAACCCTCGTGCACTGTTGGTGGGAATGTAAAGTGCTGCAGCCGCTGTGGGAAACAGCACGGTGGAGGTTCCTGGAAATTTTAAAATAGAACCACCATATGATCCAGCAGTTCTGATTCTGGGTATTTATCCAAAAGAAGTGAGAGCAGGGTCTCAAAAAGAGATTTGTACCCCCATGTTCACAGCAGCATTACTCACGGTAGGGAAAAGGCAGAAGCAACCCGAGTATCCGTCGGTGGAAAATGGATAAGCAGGGCTTGGTCTGTATGTACCTAAGAGGGAAGGAAATCCTGACACAGGCTGCGACCTGGATGAACCTCGAGGACATGATGCTCAATGAGATGAGCCAGACACAAAGGGACAAGTACTGTTTGATTCCACTTCCGTGAGGGCCCTAGAGACAGAAAGGGCGCTGGGGCCCCGGGGCTGGGGGAGGGGAGGGGGAGTGAGTGTTCCGTGGGGACAGGGTTTCTCTTTGCACGATGAAGAGTTCTGGAGATTGTTTGCGCAGCGGTGTGAACGTCCTTAACGCTACTGAGCTGCGCACTTAAAAATAGTTAAGATGAAAAGAAAAATAGTTAAGATGTAAATATTATATTTATGTGTATTTTACCACTATTAAAAACATTTTTTTTTTTTACTTTTTTTAAAACTTAAAAGAAACAATACATAAATGTTTGCTGCATTTGAATCCAGCTGGACCGAGGAAACGTGTTGGAGGGCAGCCGGGAGGGTCTTGATTTGGGGACACAGGGCAGAGGCCGTTTCCGAGGGGGTGGGAGCCGCTCCCAGGCCCTTGCTGTCTCGGTCTAGACGGAGAGATTTCAGGAGAGACGCAATCGCCTCTGTGTCATAGTCGAACTGAAAGCAGCCCGGGAGAGGTGGTGACGCAGAGACCTGAACCCAGTGCAAGGATGAGATAACTGACATCCCGTTCTAATTAGCGGAGAAGCAGGGAGACGGCGGCCCGAGGAAGCGGGCGTCTACACGAGCTGCCAGGCCGGAGGTGGGCAGCCATGGTTCCCGGCCCACGGGAAGGCTCCTTGGGGCTGGGGAGGTGCCGGGGGCTGGAGCGGCCTGGCTCTCACTGGCCCATGGTCAGAAAAGTGCCCGGTTGTCAGAGCCTAACTGACCTTCCCCAAATCAGACCCACGAGGTGTTTAAAGAAGGATCTGTAGGCCCCTGGGTTGCGGCACCATCGGGAAAGGTCTTGTTAGAGCGGCAAGGTGTAATTACAGCCCTGACAGGTGAGGGGGCGTCCTACCCCCTAGAGGCACAGACAGTGATTCCCACACGGTGACAGTGGGGATGCTCCTATACCCAGGTCGGCAGCCCCCGCCCCTCAGGCCTCTCTTCCAACGGGGGACACCTCCTTCCTGGCCCAAGAGCAGGGGCTGGTGGATCCCAGGACCCGGGCATCCCCCACCAACCAGCCCACCTTCTTCCCGTGCTTCCTCTGTGTAGACACTGTGCTGGCCGCACGGTCTGTAAGGGCACGGTGCCTGCCGTCAAGGGGCCCGCTGTCTCGAGGGGTCCTTGCCGAGGGTCCCAGAGGGCAGAGGAGCCAGGGTGGCTGCTGGACACAGTGCGGACGCGGGGCTCGCGTGAGCTGACAGGCGCCCTGTGGCAGGTGGGCACTCACGGGGCAGCACCGGGAGTAGCCCGGTGGGGAGAGAGCGGCCAGAGGGAGGGGGGAAGGGACGGATCGGGGAGAGAGAGGCAGGCAAGAGGGGGAGGCCGGCCCACTGCCCCCGTCCTACTCTCTGAACGAGGACGGAGAAGGAGTCCAGCGCCTTTTCTGACAGCGGTGCTGTCTTCTGAGCACAAGCCATCCATCTCCAGAGGGATCACGCAGGAGAGGGTCCCCGCCCCCCAGCTGTCCAGGGGCAGACAGGCCGTCCTCGGGGGACCCAGGCTCCTGTCATCCCCAGCTTCCTGCCCTCTCTTGTGACTGGGCACAGGGCCTGGCAGTGCCGGTGGGCTGGACCCCAGGGTCTCCCTCGGGCATGGGCGTGGCTGCATCCTCCGCCTCTCCTAGCTCGTCGGACACTCTCTGGTCATCGCTTTCACTCTTTGCTTTGCTCCTGCTGTGGATTTTGGCCATCTGACGCGTCTACGATGTGGGGCTGGCGGGAAGGTGGGGCTTGTGCGGGGAGGAAGGCGGGAGCGCTGGCGGCAGGTCCGCACCCTGGAGACGTGGCCAGGCACCCCCTACAGCGGAGGGCCCGGCTGGACACGTCAGCTGCTTATGCTTGAGTCATTCTGACATTTCAGAGAAAACGCAGGCTGCTTCCCAGAGCTGAGGAAGCCCCACAGCTGTTCCGGTCCTGGCGCCAGACGCGCCGTCTAAAGCGTGGTCCCTCGGGTTTTGCTGCAGGATGGTATCAGCTCTGCCATCACTCGTTTCCTCTCCTTCTCAGACCGCCAGTGCCCACCACCCCTGGCCTCTGGGGTTGCTGCCGCCAACTGGTCAGGACTTAGGCCACTGGGCGTGTCCCCTGCCGGAGGACAAGCCACACCGCTGCTGACCTCCAAGCTGAGCAGAAAACTCAGATCTGCAGTGGTCAGCCGGCGGCTACGCTCCAGGCCTGGACCCCTGTCCTGTGGGGTCCAGCCTGCTCCTCCCTGCTCACAGCCTTCACCCTCTGCCCTCCACCGCTGTCTGTTTGCTTTGCTTTCATTCATTTCCCATGCATTTGTGGAATATATATTTTTAGTAAAAAAGAAAGAAGAAAGCAACCCAGATACCAACATGACCTTGTTCCGCCAGGCGCCGAGTCCGCTCTCTGGGTCTGAGGAAATGTACACAGAGCGTTAAATAGCTTGCAATTAGCAGATGTGATCCGTCGCCCTCGGGCCCCCCTCCGGTTGCCGTCCTGGGTGTCGAGGATGCTGTAAGGGGCGTAGAGGAGGGAGGAGGGGGCTGACTCCCTGGATCCCTGCCCCTGGGTTGCCGTGTCCCCCCTCTAAGGCTGCCTTTGTCCGTGACCCACCCTCAGGACACAGCTTCCTCGAGGGCAGCAGGGTATTAAGTCAGCCCGTCTCTGAGATTTGCAGCCTCCCTCAGGCATTCGGGCCAGAGCATCCCGGGACAGGAGCAGAAGACGGACGCTGTGCTGGGAAACCTCAGCCCATCTGCACACCCACGCCCTCCGCCTCCCCCTAGCACACACTAGCCAGGTCCCCAAAGCCCTTGGGCCAGAGGAGGGGTGTCATCACAGCTGCCCGAAGCTATGGGGGCCCAGGCTGCGTGTGGCCATAATCGCATATTTGCAGCCGCGACGTTTCTGGAAGTTCAAGGTGTGTGAGACGCGGCCTCGCCCTCCTGCTGACCACTCAGCTCAGGCCCGTGTGGTCGCTGCTGCCTGGACGCCGGCCCCTGGCTCTTCCAGCCTGCCACGTTTGGGGCGCCTCTTTCTGGCTTCCAGGGGTGTGTGGGGAGGAGCAGGTGCCTCCTTGTCCCCTGGGTTCAACGGGGCAGTTCTGCCTTCCGCCCCTGCTGTAAGCTATGGAGCCTTGTTTCCAGCAGCTCCCATTGCCCTGGGTCAGGATCTCAGCCGGGCCCTCGTCTGTAAGGGGGGACTGTCCCCACCTCATTGGACAGACGGGATGTTTCAGTGCAATCCCACTTGGCTTTGTGTTGAGATTCGTTAGGTAGCTCATTAATTCTGGTGAGGACCGTGGGTGTCAGGTGCGGACTGCTCTAGGTTCCGGGGATAAAGCGGTAGAGCTGAGCTTGCGTTTAATGGTATTGGGCGGGGCCGTGGAGGGGACAGACAGCGAACAAGTAAACAAACAAGGTGATGTCAGACCGTGATGTGGACTGAGAGGAAAGTGAGTCATATGGGCTGGGGGCTGAGGCGGGGGTCCCTGAGAAGCTGAAATTCAAACGAGGAAAAAAGAGCCACGTGTCACGTGGGGAACAGCGTTCTAGGCAGCGGGATCCCCTAATGCAGAGCAGACCGCGTCGGGACAGGACCCGGTTCCTGCCTCCAGGGAACAGCGTGGATCCGGCTTGGGGAGAGCCCTGAGGCCACCTGGGTGTGAGACCAGAGTTCCCCCCTGCAGTGACCAACTGCATCCCGCCAGGGCCCCCGGCCTGGCTGCAGGATCACATTTTGTTCAGTAGCCAAAGCTCATGTATCGACAGGGCTCGACTGGGAGACCCATTTAGCCCGTGTTCTAGGGCACTGAGGCCCCTCACACGTGTGTGCGTGTTTACCAGCCAATCGCCGCACGGAGCTGCCCACTCTGGGGTGAGCGGGGCACAGCGCTCACGAGGGGAAGCCCGGGTGGGTCCTGGGTTCAGGAGCCCCCTGGATTAGAGCGTCTGTTTTCCTCAGAGCAGTGCTGTTTCTCCCGGTAAATACCCCGGTGACTCTCAGCATCTCTCCTGGCTGCGAGGGCCCCGCCCACATTTCTCCGCCGCTCAAGGCCCTGTCACATCAGTCAGCTCACTGGATTTACTGCCCGGAACACCGCTTGGTGTGATCTTCATTGCTCTCCACTTGCTTCCTGTTGCTCAGTGTGGCTTACGGCTGGAAGGTCCCCAAGAGGTGACTGAGTCTGACTGTCCTTAAGCAGGCGTGTGCACAGCAGCCCTTCAGGAAGCTTTCTGAAAATACGCAGGGTCAAGCTCCAGGAGGCTCGTGACTTGGTGAACATTCTCTCCATAGGGCTGTGCAGATACGTTAGTTACCCTCTAGTGTCCATTCTTACTCTTTCTCCATCCCTCTCTGTCCCTTTCTCCATCCTCTGCCAGGGATGTGGATGTGATGGCTGGAGCTCCGGCTGCCATCTTGGACCATGAGTAGGAGGCACACAGTCCCTGACAGGTGCCAGTGTTCTGTCAACTACATCCAGTCTCCACCTGTTTTCTCCACTGGAATCGTGTCTTTTTTCTGTGCAGGATTGCATAATGGTCTTGATTAGTGGAATAATAGCATCAACATTTTCTATACTGTTTAATTATTATAATTTTTCAAACCCACAGAACTCTGTAGGG
Organism: Orcinus orca; assembly: GCF_937001465.1. Taxonomy (NCBI): domain Eukaryota; kingdom Metazoa; phylum Chordata; class Mammalia; order Artiodactyla; family Delphinidae; genus Orcinus; species Orcinus orca. The sequence goes on along the minus strand of NC_064569.1, from coordinate 1,712,261 downwards.
TATTAGCCAGAATTAGGTGCTGTCTTGATATTATATTGGCCATTTGCCACACTCAAGCCAAGTAGGGAGTCTTGTTCATGAGGCGGGGCCCATCCATCCACAGTCACAGGAAGCCTGTTGGCACCAGACACCCCTTGGGGCAGTGAGTCACCAAGGACCCACCTTGTGAACAGACACACCACCTTCAGGCCAGGCGTCAAGTAAGTGGTCCCATTCTTCATGTGCCATGGCATCTCCTCTTCAAATCTCAAAAAAACATCTTGTTTTTAACATTTTGACAAAAGGAAACCATTTTTGTTCAGCAGCCAGGGATGCTGAAGACGGGACGTGTGAGAAGTCTTAAGCCTGGTCCACATGTGGTCCACATGTGCTTATGAAGTTTACTTTGGAGAATAGAACTGGGGAGGGGAACCCAAGGCAAGAAGGACCAAGCAGGTGGCTGTGACGTGACTGTTACGGTCTTTGCGGTGAATAAAAATCCCCCTCCAAATCCTACGGCAAAGTGCAGAAGGGCATTCCACTTCTTAGTTTAAGGCCACAGCAGCTGGTTTTGCTCTGTACAGATTAGACGTCTGTTGCCAGCAGTTGAGCCCCAGATGGAAGTACAGTAGTTGGTTTGCATTTAGGGGCCAAGCTGTTTGAAAAATGAGTATCTTTAAATACTGGCAACCCATCCAGTGTGATGAGATGCTGCCTCTTGGAAAGGCTCACCAAAGCAAAGAAGGATGATGGGGGCCAGCTGCTTGGTGTCTCCTCACTTACAGGGGATGCAAGTGTGCTGAGTGCAGGGGTGGGTGCATCTCGGGTGCTGTTTGAATTGCCTCTCCTCCCTCCCTCCCTCCACCCGTCTCGCTCTCTTGTAGTAGAACTTGTATAAGTTAAAAGCACAGGTGATGAGGCACTACCTGAGTAGGAGATGCAAAGAGGACATGCCTTCCTGGTGGGAGATGTGCCAGGGAGAGAGGACCAGGATGTGTGACCTTGGGCAAGTCACCACACATTTCTGAGCCTCAGTCTCCCACTGGAGAAATGAAGGAGGTAACAAACCCAAAAAACAACAAAACAATTATAAGAATAACAATGACTAACACTTCCTGAGCTCTTCTGTATGCTAAGTACTGCTTTAAGCATTTTGACTCCTTTAGTCTCACAGTATCCTATGTGGTAGGTACAATTATCTCCACTTCACAGGTGGGGAAGCTGGGGACCTGCGTCTGAACCCAGCAGCCTGGCTTATGTGCAGACGCCGCACGCTTAGCCACTGTGCTCCTTTCCCAAAGATCTAAACTGTGTGAGTTTAGGAAAGAAAAACAGTTTACCCGGCAACCTTTATAAAAAAAAAACCACTTGGCCAGATGGAGATACAAAAAGCAATTTCTAAAAACAACAATGATAAATCAGTGATGACATATGGTCACCTTATTTTTGATAAATGGAGAAAAGACAGCCTCTTCAATAAGTGGTGCTGGGAAAACTGGACAGCCACATAAAGAATGAAATTAGCACACTCCCTAACACCATACACAAAAATAAACTCAAAATGGATTAAAGACCTAAATGTAAGGCCAGACACTCTAAAACTCTTAGAGGAAAACAGAGACAGAACACTCTGTGACATAAATCACAGCAAGATCCTTTTTGACCCACCTCCAAGAGAGATGGAAATAAAAACAAAAATATACAAATGGGACCTAATGAAACTTAAAAGCTTTTGCACAGCAAAGGAAACCATAAACAAGACGAAAAGACAACCCTCAGAATGGGAGAAAATATTTGCAAATGAAGCAACAAAGGATTAATCTCCAAAATTTACAAGCAGCTCATGCAGCTCAATATCAAAAAAACAAACAACCCAATCCAAAAATGGGCAGGAGACCTAAACAGACATTTCTCCAAAGAAGACATACAGATGGTCAACAAACACATGAAAGGATGCTCAACACCACTAATCATTAGAGAAATGCAAATCCAAACTACAATGAGGTATCACGTCACACCGGTCAGAAGGGCCATCATCAAAAACTCTACAAACAATAAATGCTGCAGAGGGTGTGGAGAAAAGGGAACCCTCTTGCACTGCTGGTGGGAATGTGAACTGGTACAGCCACTGTGGAGAACAGTATGGAGGTTCCTTAAAAAACTAAAACTAGAACTACCATACAACCCAGCAATCCCACTACTGGGCATATACCCTGAGAAAACCATAATTCAATTCAGAAAGAGTCATGTACCACGATGTTCACTGCAGCACTATTTACAATAGCCAGGACATGGAAGTAACCTAAGTGTCCATCGACAGATGAATGGATGAAGAAGATGTGGCACATATATACAGTGGAATATTACTCAACCATAAAAAGAAATGAAATTGAGTTATTTGTAGTGAGGTGGGTGGACCTAGAGTCTGTCCTACAGAGTGAAGTAAGTCAGAAAGAGAAAAACAAATACCATATGCTAACACATATATATGGAATCTAAAAAAAAAAAAAAAAAAAGGTTCTGAAGAACCCGGGGCAGGACAGGAATAAAGACGCAGACGTAGAGAATGGACTTGAGGACACGGGGAGGGGGAAGGGTAAGCTGGGACGAAGTGAGAGAGTGGCATGGACATATATACACTACCAAATGTAAAATACATAGCTAGTGGGAAGCAGCCGCATAGCACAGGGAGATCAGCTCAGTGCTTTGTGACCACCTAGAGGGGTGGGATAGGGAGGGTGGGAGGGAGACGCAAGAGGGAAGAGATATGGGAACATGTGTATACGTATAGCTGATTCACTTTGTTATACAGCAGAAACTAACACACCATTGTAAAGCAATTATACTCCAATAAAGATGTTTTTAAAAAAATGGAAAATAAATAAATAAATAAATTAGTGTTGATGGGAAGGGTTATATAATAAATGGTGCTGGGAAAATTGTTTAGCTACTTAGAAAAATATCCTAGCAATTGAGGTCCTCACCTCACACAGTTCGCTACAATATATTCCAAGTTGATTAAATAGACCAATGGAAAAAGAAGAAGAAAATAGAAGTAAGTATCAATTCTCTGGCTGGGGGAGGAGTATAATAGCTCAAAACAATGGTAGATGTTACAAAAGTTGATGATAGTTATAACCTCAAAAAATCAGAAATCTCTACGTCAGGAATAAAAAGTCAAACAATGAATTTGAGAAAAGATTTACCACAGGTTAACATTTTGCCTAATATCTGTGTTTAAAAATATATCTAAAGGAATAAGAACTTCAAAAATTCTGATAGATAAATGGATAAAAGTCCCATACGGTGCCGTAATAAACATTTGGAAAAGTATTTAACCTAAGTAGTAATTGTTAAAATTCTAATTTGTACAGAAATGACATATTAAATCATTATATATTGCATACATATTATACATAGAGATACACATTTTTTTTTTTTTGCGGTACGCGGGCCTCTCACTGTTGTGGCCTCTCCCGTTGCGGAGCACAGGCTCCGGACGTGCAGGCCCAGCGGCCATGGCTCACGGGCCCAGCCGCTCCGCGGCATGCAGGATCTTCCCGGACCGGGGCACGAACCCGTGTCCCCTGCATCGGCAGGTGGACTCTCAACCACTGCGCCACCAGGGAAGCCCCACATATGATTTTTATACACACACACACACACACACACACTTCCTGGTTCTGTAGCTGCTGAAAGGACTTAGAAGTGACACCCCAGCGGCGATGAGCACTCTTAGCATTCAGATCTTGGTCTCTCATGTTCTTCTCCTATAAAGGAATCAAAGGCAAAGAAGCACAAGAGAATCCTTCAACATCTGGTGCCAGAAGGTGGCGCTCACGGGACGGCAGGGACGTGTCAAGGACGCTGGAGCCAGCTTGAGCGGACTCCCTCTGGCTAAATCTGAAATAATTGAGCTTCATAATAAATGGCATTAACAGGTTGAATAAAGTAAGAATCCGTGAGTCTATACTGATTGAAGTTAATGAGTAAATAAATGGGCAAGAATGAGACCACTTTTCTTGTAACAAAATGCTACCCAACAGATGTGGAAGGAAGGACAGAGTTAGAAAGTCACCACTCGGTCACCGTCCCATTGCTTCAAGCAGGAATTGGGCCAAAACCAGTACGTGAACCGTTAAGGAGGAGCAGGATATTCTCCCCCAGATTGCTCATCGGTTCAATAGTAACCTTACAGTGGAGAACCCGGACGCCACTTCAACCAGTGGACAAGGTTAGCCTCTCCACTGATGGGACAAGCCAACATCACAGACCCACAGAGCTGCGTACTGCATACAGTGTCACTTCCGTGTGTTCCTGCCCCAAATACGTAACCTAGTTGTGAGGCAGTGTCAGACAAACGCAAATCGAGAGAATTTCTCCAAATATCCGGGCTTGTCCTTCTCAAAAGCTGTCAGGTCACGAAAGACAAAGATGGAGAGAATGGTTCCACGTTAAAGAGACTAAACAGACATGACAACCAGATGGAATGCATGACCTTGGTGGAATCCTGGACCAGATTTTTGTTCTATCAAGGACATCGGGTGAAAGTTAAGTTCTTCAGATTAGATACAGTATTTATCAAAGTAAATTTCCTGATTTTGCTTATCATACTATGTGAGAATGACTTTGTTCTTATAAAATATACTCTGAATTTTTTAGATATAAAGGGGTATTTGTTACTTAGTCTCAGGTGATGCAGAAAAACATTATGTATGTATTTATGTCTGTGATACGTTACTAGAGTGTATCTCTAAATCCATCTATCTGTCTATACATCTATCCATCTATCTGTCTTTAGAGAGAGAGTGAAAGCAAATATGGCAAAATGTTAACAATTGGGTCATCTGGGTGAAAGGTATATGAAAGTGCCTTTTACTATTCTTGCAACTTTGCTATAAGCTTGAAATTATTTCAGAATTAGATAAACAATGACAAGGGCCACGTTCTGCCTCTAGAAGGAACAGGAATAAGGAAGGAGAGGAGCCGGGTGTGACGGCAAAGCAGGGCCTCCCAAACCCTGTCGGTAGGATGGCTTCTCCCAGCCTTTCCTGAGCGGCAACTTGGCCGTTCGTATTGAGAACCTTAAAAATATTTTAGCCCCACTTCTGCTCACAGAAAATATCCAGTCACGTAAAGATTTATATACAAATGTCTTACTGAAGTGTTGCTTTCAAAAATAAAAAATCGGAGACCAGCTGAATATTCCACAACAGGGGCTGGTATGGCGGCTGTGAAATACCATGGCCCCTAAATGACATCGGGGATCATTGTCACCGGCATGACCAGATGTTCACCCCTGTGTCCTATGAAACCAGAAGACACGACAACCAGTGGAATCTCGATTACATTCAAAATATGCGTTAAAAAAAGTGTGGAAGAAAATCTTAAGAGGATGCCTCTCGGTGTATCTTTCCTTCCCTACTTTTCAGTGGTTTTCGGTAATATTGCACTTTTTAATCGCGAGCAAATATTCTAACACAGGAAACAGCAGCAACAACAGATAGAACAGCAGCAGGAGGTTGAGCCCCTGGGGGGCCACGTGAAGACGGGCTCCCTCCTCCCCGCCCTGGCAGCTGTGACGCGGCCCCTCGGACGCGCCCGAGTCCCAGCTCTTGAGAAAGGGGTGAAGGCAGAGGGTGGAGCCTGGGCCGTTGATGTCAAGGTGACAGTGGGGCAGTGGCCTCCCGTGGGCCGTGGTGGGCACTCCAGACTCTCCTCAGTTCCCTGATGGAGAAGGAAATGGAGGCCTGGAGAGATTCAGTGATTACCCAAGCCAACACTTGAGAAGAGAGTTCACTGGGATTCTGAGTGAGGCTGGGTGAGTCCAGAAGCTGTGACGGCACCTGCAGCCCTGCCCGGCCGGCTCTCAGCAGTGGGTGGACCCAGGGGGCTGCCCCTGACCTTCCCAGCTGACCAGGCAGCTTCGTCCTCTCCACCTTGGTGTCCTCAAGCTTATTGTTAAATGGCAAGCACCCTTCTCTTCTTTTCCTCCTGGAGTTGCCGTCTGGCAGAGGCTGAGGGGAAAGGAGCATGTTTGCTTAAGTGTGGGAGCATCACACACCCTCCGGTCCATGTCCCCAGGTGATGTGTGCAGCCTCCCAGGTAGGATGACGCCGACCCAGGTGGCCATCACCTCCCAAGGCATCACTGCAGGGGCCTGCTGGGGAGGTTGAGTCAGGCGTCCAGAAGACTTTCTAGCGGTCAGAGTGAAGGTACAGAAGTGAACCACACGAAGACGCCAGGAGAAGAAACGGCAGCTTCTTTGCACGTCTCCTGGGTACAGCAGAACCGTCCCCTTCGGGAGGGAAACTGAGAGATTAGGTGCCTTCTGACCCATGGACCCCGCTCCTCTCGCCCTTGGGATCCCCGTTATCCCCCCACACCAGGGCGGAGAGATGGGCTGCATCGTGGCCAACGCTGCTCCCTCCTTGACGGTCTAACTTGTCTCATCTAGGTGGGCCTCCACGTCACCCCCAACTAGTAGAAAAGCTTCATACACAGCAGAAGGGCCACCCTCAACTCCTCCTGGTCTAGAGAAGCCCACCCTGAAACGGAGGCACTGGGGCGGCCCTGCAGTTCAGCGCGGGAAGGACACTGCAGGGATTCGGGGACGGGTAGGAGCTGAGGGAGGAGAGCGGGCTGTGGCCGATTGCGAGGACCTGCCCTGGGCTCCTAGGGTGGCAGCGCCAGTCCACGCGGAGCTCTGCTTCGTCTGCAAGACGGGGTGCGTCTTCTGAGAGGGGGCTTGTGCCGTTGGGCGGCAGATGTGGGTTTTGAGGTCTGACAAGTCAGGTTCCATGCCACCCTCACTCCTCCGTGTGTGACTTCCAGCGAATTCTTTAACCTCGCTGAGTCTTGGTTTCCTCAGCTGCAAAATAAAGGCAATAATAAAGTATCTCATGGTGCGATTGTGAGGGTTCACGAGATGGCAGGTCCCACAGGCCTGCCACAACTGACCGCACTTTCATTCCACTCCTAAGTGAAGTGTCGGTGTCACCGTGTGTGTTCCAGAAAGACAAGTCCATCGTTCCTTTTTAAACGTCCTAAGCTCATTTCCACGCTGCGCCGCGTAAGCTACGCACGTGCGTCAAGGATGAGGCGCCCGGGAGCCCGACGTGGGGATGCTTCAACACGCTTCCGGGCTGGCGGCGGCCGCTCGGGATGGCCTGGGGGGCAGTGGTCATTGCATTCCAGCCCCCGTAGGCCAGCGTGACTTTGACGATCACCCCCACTCGCCCAGCAGCCTCGTCTCAGCTGCCAGAGCTTCGGTCTGGCTCCACAAGGGGCCCCGTAACCCAGTTCTCTGCGCCCGCAGGCCTGCAGCCTCCCACTTGCCGGAAATCGTTGGGGATTAAAAAACACCGGTAAAACAAACAGCTGCAATGTGTTGTGTCAGGAGCCATTTCCTTCCTCTGGAAGACAGTCTCCAGAGGGGATTTCCTTGAGGTCACCTGCTCTGTGTCGAGCATTTCAGCTGAGAAATGACCTGCATTGGGATCCTGGGCCAGAGCCCGGCTCTGTCGCGGCCGCTGGGCTGCCTCTTCCTCTGGGCACGTCTGTACACCAAGAGTGACGACATCTGCCGACCCCATTCCAGGTCGTTGTGAGGTCAAATGAGGCAGAGCGGGTGAAAGCCCAGGGTAAATTCTAGAGTAGAGATTCAGAGTGAAGTAAAGTGTCACAACTTTGACCCAAAAGAATACGTGACGGGGGTGTAGGTGTCTTTCCCCCAAAAGTAGGGCTGAAATAAAATCAAGGCTGGCCCTAAGGCCATTCAAGTTCAAATAGTTTGTGAGCAGTGGGAAAAGCTGTCAAATTTTTACACAGGGAGACCGCAAAAGCCTTGAAGGGAAGTAGAAAACCCTCCAGAAAACCGTAAGCATCCCCTCCGCTTCCCTCTGACAAGTTGCCGAACTATTTTAAGCCACGCTGATTCTCCAGGGAGAAACCACCTCAAAGCATGGATGGAGAAGTCTCATTGCCCTGCCGCTGCTGTGAAGATACCCCCATGCTAATGTAAAAACGACCGGAATGTGTTAGGGATAATTCTTCCAACTCTGCCCCTCTGTCTCTGTCTATGGTAGCTGCCCACAAAGCCTGCTGCTTTCCAAAGGGCTCGCGGTGGCTTTACTGCGTTTCAGGTCATATGAAGGAGCACAATTATGGTTCCTGTTTGACTTTTCTGCTGCAGATAGAGCAGTCGTGTTTGTCTCTGTCCTATTTTGGGGCTCAGGTACATGATTCCTATTTTTAGCAGCTCTGTGATATTGTGAATCCGGGATTTCAACCACCAGTGAGTCAGAGGGTCTGGCGGCCCAGAGATCCGTGACTCAGATGAGCAGGAAGAGTCTCTTCACCAGGATATGGGGCTTTAAGGGGGGCTCTTGAAATGAAAACACCGTGTTTACGTAGAAGTCTGTGCCCTTCCAGTGGGTGCTTTCCCCTCGTCCCTGCAGGCGCTCATCCCACACCCGGGAAGAGCCGGCTGACTCCCGGGCCTTGCCTTCCACTTGAGGAGGCACCTGGTCGCATCAGAGTCAACAGAGCAGCCTCCCCTGCCCCACCCCCCGGCAGACGTGGGGGAGGAAGAAGGGGTGGAGAGCAGGGGTGGAGGGCAGGGGAGGGTCGCGGGGAGGAGGTTTCTCCCTTTTAAGAGAAAAAAAGCTGGAAGGAGAAGCTGGCTGTCTCTGAAAGAGAGGAAGCAGCAGGTTGGTCTCTTCTTGTTGGACCAGAAATGCCGTAGGATTCACTTCCCCTTCACTATCCAGCCGTCTGTCCATCCATCCGCCCGATTGTGCAAGCCTCCAGTATACACAGTGACTGGAAGCTGACTGTGTCCTGGGCCCCTTGGGGAAGGTGGAGGGGGGACAGGAAGAGGGAATCCTGCCCCAAGGTCCTGTCCACGCTAAGGTCTTAGGATTCCCGGCCATCGGGAACTCCGGCACCTGGGTTGGTCTCCGTCGAGGCTCTGCTCGTGTGGGGTGGATGGAACTCCGGGTGCATCAGGGGATAAACAAACCCAGAGGAAGCGGGGCCCTTGGTTTTGGTCACGTGAGCACTCTTCCTTCACACTCTCCCCAGACCAAGACCCTCAGACGCCAAGTGCCCGCGGGCTCTCTGTGTGTGGGCCCGAGGGTCCCGCGGATCAGAGGCCCCCAGCCCCACCCAAGCGAGGAGGCGCCTCCTGGAGGCTGGGACGGTGGTGTTTTTAGCCGCTGTTTAGATTTTCCAGTGTTCCATGAAAGCTCCTCCTGAATCTCTTCCCTAAATAACAAAGTCCTGTTTGGTATTTGGTGAAACGTCCGGATCGCCGTGTTCAACTGAGAAGAACTAAGCTGCCGGCGCAGTACCGTCTCGGCCGGTTAATCATAATGACCAGCGTTTGTACAGGGCTGTGCGGCTTCACAGAGCCCCCCGTGCCATCCGAGGACAGGGCCGTCGCGTGCGTGGCACCCGGGGAAGATGCTGGGGAGGCTGGATGCGGGCCTTCTGCTCCTCTGAAAGCCGCAGGGACCACACCCTCCTCTGCCCCCCGCAGACTCCCTGGAAAAAGTTTTCTGAACCAACCCTCATGCTTTTAAAACACAACCCAAGAGGCACCTGTAAAACCTCTAACAAAATATGGTCAGACCCCAGCCGGGGGCCCCTTATTTCGGCCTGTTGTGAAGAAAGGAATTTGCATAGTTCCTAGGAATGTGGTGAGAGGGGGTAGATTTCATCCATATCTGGAATTTCCTTGAAAAAAGACATCACAGTAAACGTTCAGCAGTTTCAGTTATGCCCCGGGGCCTTTGTTTCCCGACGTGCGTGGGACTTGGGATGCAGGCCAGCGTCAGCGCCTCCGAGAGCGGGCTGGGAGAAGCAGGTATGCAGTGGGGCAGCCACTGGGCCCCGTCAGGGCCCTGAGCCTGGCTGTGCGCCCAGGTCCTGGGCCTGGACAGGCCCTCCCGCCCTGCCTGTGGGGCTGGAGCCTGGGCAGCAGCCCTGGGGTCTCACCCATGTGCTGGCTGTGTGACTTCGGGAGGGGCAGCCCGGTGACCGTGCGTCCACCTCTCAGAACCGCTGTGACGCGCTCTGCACAGTATAGTCACTCCTCTCCTGCCCTGTGGCTTTATCATCCTTTCAAATGAAGGATTCGGTTATCTGATCCCCCAAAACCCTTTTAGATCTGATTTCCTTAGGATTTCAAGTCGGCATGAGTGAGGTCCTGACCCTTTAAGCGCAGGTTTCGAGCAGCTGTGGATCAGCTCAGGCGGTGAAGCTCTCGCTTTGCTTCCTGCCCGGCCACACGCGCCCTAGCCCACCGGGCATCCTGCCGCACCGCCCGGCTTGCGGGGCCGTCGCCCATGTGCTGCTTTAGCTGATGTTTGCAGTTGTCTTCCTACCTTCGGGGGTTTCGTCATCCGGTTTAGAAGATGCATTTCTCCCCCTCTGGCAATCCCACCCCACTCCAACCGCCTCCTCTCCCGTGCACCTGTGGAATGGACCACGTTCAGGCTTAACTAGTTTGCCTGGCAGGGAATTTATTTCAACGGGTCAGCCTCCCTGGTCCTGGCTGTGATGGCCTGGTCCCTGCAGCTGGCTCTTGGCCTATTTCAGCCCATGTGCACGGCCCCAAGGCCCCCGTTCAGCCTGTAGCTGTGTGTACCTCTCACAGGAGCTAACCCCAGGCAGCTCTGGCTTTCCTCCACCTGCCCTGATGGGTTAGAACAATGGGAGTATCAAAGGGCTCAGCATTTGTTAAGGAGAACAGCACAGAACAGGTTATTTCCAGATATTAGAGAAGTAGGATGACTCATTCGTTAACCATCGGGATGTTATCTTCAGAAATGTCTTCCCTTTGGTCCATCAAGCGGCTGGACCTGGCAGATCCCAAAATGCGTGCGATCACCGAGTTGTGATCCCAGCTTTCGTGCTCTCTGTGCCCTCGTAATGGAGCAAACCGTCCGAGTCTCCCTACATGCACATACGGATGCCTTTTCTTTTCCCTGCCCTGTGCTGTCACCTGTCATATAAGGGGTGTTCATCCGACCACAGGTGTATCCTGGATCCTTTGATGTTTCCAGCACTCTGTAATTCACCCTGGGAATTCACCCATCCGCTTCCTCATTCATTCCGTAACTGTTTACTAGAGGGATGACAGCTAGTTGCTTTGAAGAGCCTCTCTCTGAGCTCATGGGTGTGAATGTGGCTGCGCCGTGCCTGGCACATAGTAGGTACTCAATGAGTTTTTTTTAGAAAGCACTCGGCTCTTGGTGGGGCTGGGTCACATTCTCAAGCCTTTGGGCCCAGACAGACTCGCCTGGATGAAGCACTTGGCTGCTTTCGTAAGCAGAGCACATAGAATATAACTTAGTCCTTTCCTGATACCTCAAAACCATCGTTTCGAGCATCACTGCCTGTGGAATGAGTGTCACCTTCGTTTTATTGGGACACGCGGGGCTCTTTGCCTGAAATAAGTTCAGAGGCTGTCTTTGTGGCTCTTGTGTTTGATTTTTATAGTTTGTTTCCTTCCTGGCAGTGAAACTGTGGGATCCTTACTTCCTCTTCTGTCAACGTGTCTCTCTGTGATAATAAGTGTCTTACATTTATTTAGCATATTTCACATATGCATTCTTTTATTTAGTCCTTACATCAGCTCTGCAAGTTAGATAGGATCATCTCCAATCTGCTGATGAAAAGAGAGGAAGAAAACCCTGAAGCTTTTAAGAGCTAAGTCAAAGACCACATGGATGTCGAGGGGGCGGAGGGACTCAGAACCCGGTCCTCTGACCCCCAGCCTGGGCTCTCCCTGGGCCGGCTCCAGCACCTGCTCCCTGGGGCTGGTGAAGGTGGGGTGTAAAGTGACGGGGGGCTTCCCTGGTGGCGCAGTGGTTGAGAGTCCGCCTGCCGATGCAGGGGACTCGGGTTCGTGCCCCGGTCTGGGAAGATCCCATGTGCCGCGGAGCGGCTGGGCCCATGAGCCATGGCTGCTGAGTCTGCGCGTCCGGAGCCTGTGCTCCGCAACGGGAGAGGCCACAACAGTGAGAGGCCCGCGTACCGCAAAAAAAAAAAAAAAAAGTGACGGGGCGAAGGCCCTTCGAGGAGAGGGTTGAGATTCAAGCACACGGGCTTCGTGACCTCTCTTTATTGGCTGTTCACAGACCTTTTCTTCTTTTTCTCTGCTCTATCAGCAAGGAGGGTGGGTAGCAGGTTTAACAAAAACAAAAAACAAAAAAAAGCAAAGAAGAACAAAATAAATATAAAATAACATGCCCACTTAGAATTTCAGATAAAAAATAATTTTTCATTGTTTTAAAAATGTTATTGAAGTAGAGTTGATTAACAGTGTTGTGTTAATTTCTTCTGCACAGCAAAGCGATTCAGTTATACATACATATACATTCTTTTTCATATTCCTTTCCATTATGGTTTAGTTCCCAGTGCTCTACAGTAGGACCTTGTTGTTTATCCACTCTCTATATAATCGTTTGCATCTGCTCATCCCAGACTCCCAGTCCAGCCCTCCCCCACCCCCCTCCCCTTGGCAACCACAAGTCTGTTCTCTACGTCTGTGAGTCTGTTTCTGTTTCATAGATAAGTTCATTTGTGCCATATTTTAGATTCCACATATAAGTGATATCATATGGTATTTGTCTTTCTCTGTCTGACATACTTCACTTAGTATGATAACCTCTAGGTCCATCCATGTTGCTACAGATGGCATTATTTATTTCATTCTTTTTTATGGCTGAGTAATATTCCACTGTATATATGCACCACATCTTCTTCATCCATCCGTCTGTCGATGGACACTTAGGTTGCTTCCAGGTCTTGGCTATGGTGAATAGTGCTGCTATGAACGTGGGTGTGTGTGTATCTTTTCGAATTATGGTTTTGTTTGGGTTTAGACCCAGGAGTGGGATTGCTGGAACATATGGCAACTCTATTTTTAGTTTAAAAAATAATTTTTTTAGTGTACATATTTCCCAGGTAATATCTTATAAGGAAAGGACATACTTATAAGGAAAGAATTACTTTTTGCCTGTCTAAGATTCACACCTAGTTTGTGTCCTGTGTCTTACCTGCAGCCCTAAAAGCAGAGCTCATGCTGCGTGTGGGGTCTTGGTACAGCAGTGATGGATGTGCCCTGAGTGAGAGTGGAGCTGGGAATGTAAATGGACGGGTGTTGCAAAATCTATGCTGTTAGTCAGATAACGCTTCCTGGGCAAGAAGAGCTGTTTACCCGGCAGTGGGGCAGTGGTTTGCCTGCTGGAGAAGGAGCTTCTTAAGTGAAAAAAAGACAGCAAACTGGCAAAGGGTGAGGCTCACACCAAAGGAGGGTCACCCACTTCGACTGAAGGAAGGTGACGTTTCCTGCCTGATGCAGTGATCACTTGGGTCCCTCCCGCACGCCCCAGTCCCTCTGACAGCGATTGCCGAGAATCTTGGGTTCCCTCGGGCAGCAAATTTAAGGAGCAACCCGCCTTAAAGATGGAGCTAGGTTTCTAACGACACCTTCCAGGAAGTCCAGGATTTCCTGGAATCTAGGAGATTCTTGAGGCCTCACGAGTCCTGCTTTAAGGCTGATTGCTACCAGCTCTGAGGGCGTTTGCCCGGGAAGATCCCAGGTAAAGGAGGTTTCTGGACACGCTGACCACTGCTAACTGCCGGCCCGTTAAGTGGAGCGACGCCTTCGTGGGGCGCCCTCTCCAGGTGTGTGAGCGTCTCAGTGTGGCCCACACCGTGGGTCCCGTCCCACCCACGGGAGCAGGGAGGCGCCGGGTGCCCCCTCTGTGTCTCAGTCCCTCCTTCCTCTTGAGGCTGGTCTGTGTTACAGATCAGGGCCCAGGGGCTCCCGGGTGGAGTTTACATGCAACTCACTTTCCCTGAGTGCCTGTTACAGCAGATGCATGTGACGAGATGCCCTGCAGCCCTCCTGCCTCTGCGGCTCCAGTGCCCACAGGGCATCCTCTCGGGGGACATGGGGACAGAGGAGGACTTGCAGGCGTCTGGGAGCAGGGGTGACGTGCAGACCATGGGGCCGTGACACAGGAGACCCAGACACAGCCCTCGGTGCTGCGGGCTCAGCAGCTGCCTTGTGGGAAGGTCCCCGCCCGAACCCCTCAGGGGCTGAGGACAGTGGCTGTTATCCAGCCAGTTCTGAAGTATTTCACTCGTGTAAGTGCTTAGACAAACCCTACACCTGTATTACCTGTAGTCACGTAGGTAACCTTCATCAATGGCTCTGGGAAGTAGATCCTCTCAACGTCCCCATTTCACAGACGTGGAAACCGAGACACAGGGCCGTTGGGGCGCGTCTGGAAAGTAGCAGAGCTGAGTCCTCTGCTTCACCTTAAGCCGGCGCTCTTCTGCTCCCGCGGGCTGGTCTGGACTGGCCGCCACAAGCTGTTCCTCCCAGGATGGTGACCTTGGGGTGTCTGAGTCATGGTGTGACCTCTGCCTGAGGTCCTGAAAGGGTTAGGCTGCTGGGACCTCCACGGAGCCCCTCTTTCTCCTTTCATCGTTCTTCTGTGCCAAGCCCAAGGTCCCAGACCTGGAGGAAGGAAAGGGGAAGCCCCCCCGGGCCCCCAGCACAGGAACCCCACAGTCACCCCGACACGGCTGAGTGTGTGAAGGGCCACGTGTGGCCACCAGACTCAGGAGTGTTTAGGATGTACCGCCTGCCTCTGCCCGGCCAGAGCCACCGGGGCCCCCAGGGGTCTTGGGGAGCCCACCCTCCTGGACTCTCGGGAAGCGTCCTGAGACGCTGCTTCCTGTAAGGCAGCGCCGCGGCTTGGCTGTGTTCGCGTGTGTGTCTGTGCCTGCACGCGTGCGCCTGTGTGTGGGCCCGTGTGCTCTACCCCTCCCCCAGCCTGGGACCGCTCTCGTCTCCCAGGTCCTGCAGGAAGTGCTCCCGACAATGGGTTTGCTATTTTTCACATGTGTGACCCCAGGAGGAGAGGCTGGCACGGGCAGGATGGCGGCTCAGCCCAGCCCCTCGGCTTCCCTGAACACCCGTTCCCTCCAGAGCCCGCGGCAGGCATCCGGGGACGACTCTGTCCCCTTCAAGGGGACGGGGCGCAGGCTGGCCCGTCTCAGCAGGGGTGGCGGGAAGCCCGCACAAAGGAACACTGGGAAATAAGCATTTAGTGTATTTCTGCTAAACCTCGATCTCCTGTCCCCTCCACGACAAGGGTGCACAGGTGCGCACACAGACACGCGGCTGCACACAGGTACACGCACATACGCAGACGCACCCAAAGCCTGCCTGTGTCATGCTCGTCTCTGTGTCTCACTCGCTCAGGGCCCTTCTGGGGGCCCATGATTTAAGCCATCTCACGTCTGGACTTCTGCCCGGGCCACGCTCTTCCCGGCATGCTGGTCCCGAGGGGCCCTTCCCCCCCGTCAGCACCACGGCCCCTCCCAGTGAGCGGGGTCCCCCGTCCTGCCTACCCCCCTTGTGCTGGTCGCCCCCTGAATCCTTCCAGGGCAGAGACCTGGCCTGGCGGCCCCCCCTCCTGGCGGGACCTGCCAGGTGTGTGCGGTTGGCCCGTGGGAGGGACTGTGGCCCATTCCCAGCCCCCGCCGTGAGAAGGAGCCAGCACTGTGGCCGCATCCAGGTCACCTGTCGCTTCCACGCCAGCCGGCATCTGGGTGCGGGGTGCACTCGTGGAATCCTGAAGGCGCCGGGACCGCAGGCTAACCTGTGGCGTAGAGGCTTTGAGAGAGGCCCTGCCTGCGGCCACCCTGCCACCGACGTCAGAGGCTCCGGCCTGATGCCGCTGACCTGGTCAGCAGGTGCCCCCCAGCACCAGGGAATCCAGACGAGGGGGCCCGGGAGCCCAGGGCCGGCCTCGCGGTCCCTCCCGAACCCCGAGCCCACCCAGGCCCGGCCTCCCCCTGCCCGGTTCCAGCCCCACGTGCCCGGCGACGCTCCCCCCGGGCACAGCGTCCCGGCCCTGTCCTGCCCAGTGTGTGGCCTGCCTGCTCGGTGCGGCCTGACTCACAGACGTGTCAGCTGAGACGTCTGGCTCTACCCCGGTGCAGCACAGCCCTCCGTGTCCCCAGAGCCACACCATCCCTCCCTGTCTTCCGGGCGCCCTGCAGCTGCTCGGCCAGGACACGGGCAGAGCGCGCACCCCCGGTCAGATGCTCCCCGCGTGTCGCCCAGACCCACGGTGGGCCTTCGCAGGATGCCCTCCTGGGACGCGGCACCGTGCGGCCCTGTCGCCCCCGTGTCTCCGGCTGCCTGAGGCTGTCGGAAGGTCTGCATGGTGAGAACTCACGTGACAGGCCCTCTGGGAATGCAGCTCCTGTAATTAAATTCTTAGGTTAAAAAAAGGCTTCATCAAAATCATACAAAGCAGGCTGCCTGCACTCGATGAGAGCAGGCCTGCAGGAGGCTTGGTGGAAAGGTCTGGGGACCTGTGCAAGACGCCGGCATTCCCTCTCCCACTGCTGGTTCCCCACCTTTGCCACTAGGAGGCTCATTCCCCATCCTGCGGGGTTGCTGGGTACCCCAAGGGCCACTGAGCCGGCGCCAGACTCTTTGTTGGGGGTAGATTCCGTGGACACCCGAGTGTCAGCCTGGCCCTCGGGCGTGACGTGGGCCCTGAGGGCCGTGGGCCTCTCTGAGCCTCAGTGTTGCCCGTCGGTGAACCTGGGAACCACGTCCACACTGCCTGTCTCCGAGCAGTGGCCAGGGTCAAGGGAGACTGAGACAAGCGCCTCTTCAACACACGGAAGGCAGAGGGGCGGAGTGCCGGGTGCCGGCGGGAGATCCCGAGCGGGAAGGGAGGACCAGGTCCCACGGCTGGGACGCCGGGGGCTGTGGTCCCGGAGGAGCTGAGCCCTGGCCGGTGGGCGGGATCTCAGAGGGGGACGAGGACCCTGCACAGGCAGCCAGCCCAGAGTCTCCCCAGCCGTGGCCCTGGTTTCAGGACATTGCGAAGGGGTGGGTGGGGGCCTGGGTTTCCTTGGCTCAGCCCCCGCATCCCCACCGCGTCCCCTGCAGATACGTGTCTGCACTGCCGCCTCGATGACCCTCCTGGGAAGCGGTCCCCGTGCTCAGCACCAGGGCCCGGAGCTCTGGGAAGGGCCAGGCTCACCACGGACTGGAGTGCAGAGGGCCTGCTCTGAGCACAGCAAAGCCCAAAGGGTCCCAGGGAGGAGGTGGTCCAACCGTCTGCCCTGGATGTGCCGACCGGCCCGCAGTGGTGAGGGGTTAGGGAGCCCACGCTGGTCTGGTCTGGAGGGCTTCCTGGAGGAAGCACAGCAGGAGCTGAAGGGGAGGGAGGTGAAGCAGGCACGGGGCTGGCGTGACAGGCTGTCTTGGGGACTGTGAAGGGCCCTGCCTGGCTGGAGCAGAGCCGGGTGGAGGGGAGCACCCCCCCGGGGCTGCAGCCCTCGCATCTTTGCTCCCCTTGCCTGAGCCGCTGTGGAAGCCGGCAAAGCAGGGGAAGGAGAGTAGACCCCCTCATGCCTCCTCCAGCATCTCGGGGGGGCTCTGCAGCCGCCTGCCTGGACTTGGACAAGCCCGGTGCTTCTTCAGAAGAGCAAGCGAAGCCGCCAGCCAGAGACACAGGGTGGCTGCGCACCGGGCGGTCCTTTCCAGACGTTGGTGGGATGGGGACTGTGTTTGAAAGGGACTGAGAATCTGGTTGGTGCTGAAGTCAAAGCAGCTAGAGCCGCCCCTTCCAGCCCTCCCTCTCCTCAACCACGAGGCTTCTACCCATCCCGCCGTCCCCTCCGTGGGGTCTGGAAAACACGAGGCCATTTTGCCGGGGGGTTTTAAGCCATCTCTGGAATGAGATCTCTTTTGCTCACTGACTGGAGCCCAAATTGGACAAGATTGGAACCGGAGCTTTCCTTCTTGTCAGGATCGGCGTTTCTGTTCCATCTGGAATAGCCTGCTGTTCCGCAGCTCTCCTCCCTGGCCTTGAGCGGATCTAAAATTACAGGAGAAGGACCTGCGAGGAGAGAGCAGTCAGCCTGTGTTTGTTTCCTCCTTAAAAAGGAAAACACAGCTACATACACCGCACTTCCCCAGCGGACGTTACCATAGTCACACCTGAAACACCCAGGCCCGTGTGTGCACAAATGTACATGTGCCGCGAGCCAAGGTGACAAGTGATACCTCATCTCAGGCTTTCCCGGAGAGCCACCCGGCTCCATCGTAGGACAGAAAGGAGGCGCCATCGCCGAGGGGTGCGGGTCTTCCTCCGCCGCTGCTCCCCCTGCCCCCGTGTGTCTCTGCGTCTCCCTGGCTCTGCCCCTGCCCCATCTTCAGTACAGCCCGCGCAGAGAGAGGTCCACACACTCGTAATCAGCTAACGCTTCTTGGCATATAATTACACTGGCTCTTTCAGATCTCATTACAACCCTTTCCATTTATTGGACCCAGAGCTGAAGGCTA
Organism: Orcinus orca; assembly: GCF_937001465.1. Classification (NCBI taxonomy): domain Eukaryota; kingdom Metazoa; phylum Chordata; class Mammalia; order Artiodactyla; family Delphinidae; genus Orcinus; species Orcinus orca. Next base: position 1,693,882 of record NC_064569.1, on the reverse strand, counting down.
ACATCTGCAGCCTTTTTCAGGGACACGTTTAATGAGTGAGGAGCCGTCCCAGGAACTAGCCCTGGTCTCCAAATTCAGCGCCCAGAGTCTTAGGAACGTGTAACTGATAAACGCCAGTTTCGCTGAGAAGACCAAAACGGCACCTAAGAAAGTATTCAGAAAGAGAGAAGAGCTAAATTAGATACATTCTGGAAGCTGCACCGTCGGGCCGACCACAGGCAGTGGGTGGGTGACACCCTCGCCCACCTGGCGGTTCAGTGAGGTCACCTCTCGGGAACTTTCTAGAACCCGATGCCCACTTTCCAGCTTCGTCAGCCAAGTGCCACAGGCCCTCCTCGCCGGGCGGAGCAGGGACAGTTCTCCCGGACTCGGGAGGCTGCGGGGCAAACCGTTTCTCATTTCCCAGCCTCGTCTGCCGCCCTCTGCCCCCTGGACTGCCGTCTCCCGCTCCTTGTTCTTGGGAGAGACGGGTCTGCCCTAACCGCTGAGCTCTCCCTTCTCTTCTTCCCTCCCCACACGGTTGATTATTCTTATCATAGTCTCAAGAAGGTGCTGCATCCCTTAAATATCTTCTCCCAAGGGAATCAGTGCTGATGATGAAGGGTGTCTCTGTCACCAGGGTTACGGACGACCCACCCGCCCCTCGCATCCCTCTTTCCATCTGGCTCTGTTGCTGAGTCCCAGCGTCCCGGCCAGGGTTCCATCCGTGGGGACCGCTGCTCAGCGGTCCTTCCTGGCTCGCTGGTGGGCCAGCCCCGTAGACATGCCTTCTTTGTTATTAGCAGGTACCCAGAAACTTTTGGGGTGTGTTTCCATGGCGATGATGGAGTCGTCCTTGTAGCCCTTTCCTTAGACTTTCTTGAGCAACCTGCCCTCTTTCCAGATTGCTGTGATGCTGCAGGTTTCTTAAATTAATCCTGTCAAAATAGCCTTCGAATACTTTTGGAGCAGGGATTTTTTTTTTTTTTTAATATCACAAGACACAAACCGTTCAAGGGAAGAACTGGGAACAAAGACATGTGGGGAGGCTGGGGGGCTTGAAAGCATTAGGAGGAGAGCGTGCACACGACGATGGGCTGGGGGAGGGGCGGCAGTTGGGGGGTCCCGGGAGGAGAGCGTGTACACGACGGATGGGCTGGGGGAGGGGCGGCAGGTGGGGCGTCCCGGGAGGAGAGCGGACTGGCAGGTGACGCAGTAACAGGCGTCGCGTCCGTGGAGGGTCAGGGGCTGGGGGCTGGCGATTAGCCAGCTCCCCATTCCCGCATGAGGTGGCAGTAGGGGAGCATGAGGCTGCAGGGGGTGTGGTGACCTTAGAGGAGGGCCCCGGAAGCTCCCACCAGGGTCTCGCCACACGGGACGGTGAAGGAACCTTGTCTGTGAACCAGCTGGCCCACGGGTCCATCACTGCCCCCACATCAGGGCCTGGCCAGCAGCACCCATGTCCCCCGGGCCCGCCTGGATCTCCTAGTTTAGAACCTTGGGAGGGAGGGGGGGAGGGAGGGAGGGAGGGACGGAGGTCCAGGAGCCTGACTTTAACAGGTTCCCCCCCGGAGGCAGCTCACGCTTGGCTCACTGAGAACTGAGGGCCGGTACCCGGAGAAACAGAAGACTCTGCCCCAAATCCCTCGTTCTCCCGTCGGCATCCTCAGCTCTGTTACCACCCCCCAGCCTCTCTGGGCGCCCTCCAGGGTCCGTGCTGCCCCCGGCCCACGTGGACCATCCTATGGTGCCCGGCCCGCTCAGGCGTGAGCTGGGAGCTGCCACGTTTGTCCTCGATATCTCGGGACAGCCACTGGGCCCTGGGTAGCAGCCTTGGGGAGTGTCCACACCGGGAAACCCCTCGAAATGACTCCCCACGCCTCCGCTGGTCTCGGGGCCAGAGTGGAAAGAGCCTGGGAGTCGAGCTGCATCTCTGCTCCTGCAGCTGCTGAGCCAGGACCTCTGCCGCCTCTGCCCTCCTTTCTGCCCCTGCTGGCTGTTTGAGGAATTGCAGTGCTTGGAGAGACCTCAGACTCTGCAGAAGTTCATAGATGAACATTTAAACGCCAGTGATGTTTTTCGTTGTGTCACTTGTCTTGGGAGGTTGGGACAGGTAGGAAGATACACCATGTCCCTGTCTCCATTGGCTCGGCCACATGCCAACCTGCCATTCACCACTCTGACCACAGGCAGGCTTTCCTTCACTTGGTGGCAGTGTACCAACTACATATCCTGTCTTTGGCCTTGGAACAGTTTTTGTATGTTTTTAATGTGGAGGCTAGAATCAAAGTGTGCTGTTCATGGGGAGGATAAGAATGTTGGGGGGGGGGATCGTTGTTTCGTGGCCTTATTTGCTTTATCCCTGCTGAGTTCCAGACCGCAGTGGTACTAGGAAGAGAGGAAGAAAGGGAGGGAGGGAGGGAGGGAGGAAGGAAGGAAGGAAGGAAGGAAGGAAGGAAGGAAGGGAGGAAGGGAGGAAGGCCTCCAGTGGAAATTATTAACTTTGCTTTTGAGCTCTTGAAAACCAGGCACACCCTGATACTTAAAAAAAAATAATAAAAATTTCAAGTTGTCTGCCCCAGCACCTGATCGAGCCTTCTTCTTGAGCAGCTGAACCCTGATTTCCATCTGGGCACATTGCTATGTAGGCTGAAAGGACCAGATTTTCCATGTCCTGTAAGGCTTGGTGATAATTTCTGACGAGTGAGAGATAAAAACTGTATGTGGTAATTTAATGAAAGCGGCTTAAAGGGAAGAGATACGCCCTTTTTCTTCCCTCCTTGCTCTTTGCTGCTTCCTGGAATGCAGTTGTAATAGCTGGAGCCCTGGCAGCCATGTTAGGCCATAAGCTGGAAGCCAGACCTTGAGGTCAGTGAAGCAGAGCGATGAGAGCCTGGGCCCCGATAGCCATGCAGCTGCCGCCCCAGCCTACCTCCCTTTAGGTCTTTGTCTGAGAGAAGAATAAAGTCACTATTACTGTTGTTTCATTTTTGCAGCTGAGCCACATCCTAGTGCTTACACATGGGTTCCAGGTGAACTGGCTTAGATAGTCAGAATGAAGGTCAAGGGCGATGGGCAGACTGGATAGCAACGCCACGGCTGAACTGTCTGCGCAGTAGACCTTTGACATGACAGCACAGGGAAGGGCACAGATGGGGTGACATCCAGCTCTGCCTCTGATTAACCGTGACCTTGGCCAAGTCTCCATTTCCTCTCTTGTAAATTAGAACGATAATCTCTACCTCACAGGCTGTTCACAGGTATTAGGTGTCCTGTTGATAAGGTGTCTTACTTAGTGCCTGGCTCACTGTGCACGGTTACAAGTGGTGGCTCTGCGTGTGTGTGTGAGTGTGTCCCTCTGGCCCCAGGCACTGCACTAGCTCTGGGGGTGGGGAGCTGAGGGCAGGACGCCCACTGCTGCTCACAGGCTGGCTGGGGAAACTTGGTGTCATAGCCAGGGCTCGAGCGCAGAGTCTGCGCACATCTGCGTGCTGCGGTGTGGGCCCGGGGGTCTCTGGAGCCTGGGCGCCCGCCCCTCCCTCGTGCTCTGGACCCCACCTGTTTTCATGGCACGCTGACATCCTTTCTCTTCCGTGCAGCGATCCAAGCTGTCCCTGCCGTTCCTTGACATTGCACCGAGTTTATTCAAAGACGGCCCCATTCAGGGCTTAAGTTAGTGTCCTCCTTGAGGTGTGTGTGTGTGTGTGTGTGTGTGTGTGTGTGTGTGGTGTGTGTGTGTGGTGTGTCTGTCTGTCTGTCCATCCTCTGCAGCTGGACTTATCTTCTGGAAGGCAGAGACCGGTCTTGTAATGCTTTTTGTGTGGAATATATGGTGGGTACTCAGTCCTGTTCTTGAGAAAGTGGAGTTTTACAGGTTAAGCATGTTTGTTTCTACATGAGCCATGTCTGGCCTGTGGCCCTTCTCTCGCTCCTGTGGCTGCAGACACGTGATGGGTAGGAGGGAGGGCTGAGCAGGGCTGACGGCCCGGGCAGACTCAGGGTCGGGGGGGCTTCTTCCTCCCCAGGTGTGAATCAGGTGGTAAGAGGTGGTTTCTCACCCTCTGAAAACCTCTGCATAAAAGAAGTCCCTTCGTCAAAGCCCTCCCAGTGGCTGGAAGGCGCTATTAGTCACACGTGACGATGGCCTCGGGGGAACAGGTGTCCGGCGTTGGAGATGACCTGTCTTCTTCTATCAGCAGCGAGCTCTTGAAACCCCGCGTCTTTGCACCTCGGCTCTCTGGGGGCCGCAGCCCTCAGGCCAGGAGCCGCCCCAGCTTCTTGCCTCCTGGTCGTGCCCTGTCGCTGGCTAATTCTCAGCCCCGTCTGTCCCCAGGAGTTCGTGTGCGGCCAGGCGACCAGCCGCCTTGCAGGGCCTCCAGCTCTCCTGGAAATCCCCCTCTCTGCTCCAGTAATGTGCTGGCAAGATCTTGGAAAACACTAGAACGATCCTCTTCCCTCTGTATCATTCCTGTCTTCCTGGTTTTGTGAAACCCACGCTATTTTGAGCTGGCTCACTAATGCCGTAGCCCATCCCGCACAACTCACCTACCGGTGCTCGCGGGAATGGTCAGAGCTGTCGGAGGACACTTGACCCCGGCTCCTCTCCCTTCCACTGGGCTCGTTCACACGTGCCCAGCGTACGTGCGGTCCTCCCCCCACCCTCCCAGCCTCCTGTGTCCTAGCCTTCTCTGTCGGCCTTCCTTCTAGGGGCGACCTCGGAGTGAGAAGAACCATGATGTGTATGTAGGAGGTCATGGACGATACCCTGGGGGCCGTTTCCGCCAGGGGACGTCCTCATCCTCCTGGGCTTCTTGGTGAGAGAAGAGGTGAGGGGGTTGTGCGGATAAAGAGGGTCTGTGCGCCCCTGAGAGCTGCCACAGAAGAGAGTGCAGAGGACGCTCAGACAGCAGTCAGGCCCACCGCCCCCTCGGAGCCCAGCTGCGACGGGACTCGGGGCGCTGACGCCCCCTCGGAGCCCAGCTGCCACGGGACTCGGGGCGCAGAGAGTGCGGACCAGGCCTGGCCTCCTCCACGGACAGCCCTGACTCTTCAGCCAGCTGTCCCAGCCCCCGGCCCAGGGTCTGTGCTCCCACTCTGGGTCCTCAGACCTTAGTCAGAGGTGAGATCAGAGCAAAGGCTGATGGCCCCTTTTAGCTCTTTTTCTCCCATAATTGATATGCTTCTGAAGGTCTCTAGGTGAATGATGTAAGATCTGTGGTAGAATAATGCCTATGAGGAATGTTCATGCAAAAGGGGGAAATGCGGCGTTCACACCTCAAGCCTGGGCAGTGAGTGTCATTTACAAGGTGCATCTCAGTGGGAGCGGTTGGAGCGACCATGGATGTGAGTCCCCCATTATTTTGTAAACCCGTAAACCTGAGTGCGGGGGCCCCACTCAGGCCTAGCGAGGAGCAAGAGGAAGGAGCGTGACTTATGCTATGGGAATGCACCACAGGCTGCCTGTGTACACAATGGTCTGAATAATGGTTTCTTTACTACAGTTCATAAAATAGGTGCAGAAGCAAAACAGTCTCGCTTCTGCTAGACGTCTCATTTGGTTACAAAGCAGAGCATTTAAGCGTACTCCCGCCGTGGGTTCTGGGAGTTCCAGCCTCAGAGAGAAAGGGGAGCAGAACCAGATGGCCGAGCTGGACTCTGACAAAGAGTGGCTGGTGGGGGAGGCCATCGCGGGCGGGAGTGGCCGGTGGTCTTGGGCTCCTGCCCCCATCAGGAGAGACTGTTCCGCACGGCGCAGCCCGTTCCACATGGCGCAGCCCACAGACGTTGGGAGAGGATGCTCCAGAAAGTGCAGAGAAGAAAGCGGTCTGGTGACTCCATGAGTCTCCGGAAGGAATGCTGCCTCAGGAGGATCCGGTCCAGCAGAGGCTTGTGGAGACGCAGAGACCACGGGGGCTCCTGCAACAACGGCAGGAGGTGGGGGGCTCAGCCTCCAGCAGGGAGGATGCCTCTGGCTAGAACACACAGCCAGACGTTACGGAGGAGCCGGACCGTTGTACATTCAGGATCAGCCTGGCGTAGAGGGGTAAAGTCTGTCTCAACCGATCCTCCCCTAAATAGTGGACGAACCTCCTGAGGTGTCCTTAGAGCTGCTGATGTGAGCTCAGTGAAACGGCGGAGCAGCTACAGGGACCTGACAGGCAAACATTTTTATTTTCTCAGGTCCAGAGGCTCGACAAGCGTAAGCTTACTCCCTGGCAGGACGCTTAGAACAGATCCCCTGAGAGACGGCACACCTGCGCTTCAGGAAGAAATCAGTAATTTTAGGAAACATCAGATTAACTGGATTTTCTTTTCGTGTGGGGTTACTAGGCTTAGCTCAAAAGAATTCTTAAGAGAGCATTGGTTTCAGTAAGGCATTTAGGAAAATCTATCATGATTTCTTCGTGAAAAATATAGCGACATAGGTTTGTAATTCATTGGCCAGCTCTGATCAAAGAATGTGGATTAATAGATCATTGTCAGTCTGGAGCGAGGTCTCCAGTTCAATGCCAGGGGCTCACGTCTGGTCCACAGTCTACATTGAAACTGCAGAAAGGAAACATCCAATTTGTTGAAGACACAAAGTTGGGAGAGATTAGTGAGGCCATGAAAAGAAAAAAAAATTTTTAGAAGATCCATACTGGCTTCTTAAAATGGCAGGAGACCGAACCCACTTGATATGCTTCCTAAAAACTTCCAAATAAAACACCCATACGTATACAAGCAAGTTTTAAATTGGCAATCGCGTTGTACATTACGGATCAATAAAGAGCGTACATCAGAGAATAAGTGGACTTCTCACCACGGAATGGATGGATTGAGAGGCACATTCCTGGCCTGCATTCCACATGTGTGCCGGCTGACAGCCCCCCAAGAACTGGTTTATTAAATAAGATGGAATTCAGATGGAAAGTTATTATAAAGACGTGAAGATATAAGGTCTCCGAAAACACACCATTCCTGTCTTCCTCCTGAGACAGTGAAGCAATTAATCCTTAATGTTTCTTGAAATGAATCAAAATCAAGGACTCTGGGATGGTATAAAATGGACCAATAGTGAATTTGACCCCAATTACATTGAGCCAGGGCATAATAATTAAGAGAACAAGCTCAGGGATCGGAGCCCAGCCGCTGAGTCCCAGCTCTGCCCCGTACTGACTGTGGGACTGTCGGCAGTTATCTAACGTTTACAAACCTCACTGAAACATGGGATTTCTATAAGGATTATGTAGAAAAAAACAGGTTAAGTGCCTGATGTGGTTCCTGGCACATAGCCAGTACCCAATACATTATAGTTCTTATCGATCCTATTAATATTATAATTATTTTTATTTATAAATTTATTTATTTATTTTTGGTTGTGTTGGGTCTTCACTGCTGCGTGTGGGCTTTATCTAGTTGCGGCGAGCGGGGGCTGCTCGTCGTTGTGGTGCGTGGGCTTCTCATTGCGGTGGCTTCTCTCATTGTGGAGCACGGGCTCTAGGCGCGTGGGCTTCAGTAGTTGTGGCACACGGCTCAGTAGTTGTGTCTCGCGGGCTCTAGAGCGCAGGCTCAGTAGTTGTGGCGCACGGGATTAGTTGCTCTGCAGCATGTGGGATCTTCTCAGACCAGGGCTCGAACCCGTGTCCCCTGCATTGGGCAGGCGGATTCTTAACCACCGTGCCACCAGGGAAGTCCCCCTATTAATATTATTAATAAAAATAACCATGTTAACTCTGGTTGCAAACTAGAAATTAGAAGTTATTTTTAAATACCGTACTCTTTTGAGAAATAATTACGTGATAAGAAACTGTACATATAATACCAGGTTAAATTAATAATGACAAGGAAATGGTGCCAGAAAAAAGTATTTAAAACACATTAAATATACTTGTCTTCATGAGGGGAGCCATGAGCTACGGTTCTGTTTGGACTTCTTGAATTATAGAAGTTTCTGTGGCATTTGTATGTAATAAACATAAAGATTAAAAATCAGGTTTTCTACTTTCAAAACATCAAGAGGCTAAAATATAGTCTATGAAACAAAATAATGAGAAAATAAATGTGCACAAAAATATCCAGAACCATGAAACAAAACGGCACAAGTAAGGGTCAAACCTGCCAACTACGGTAACAGGTGTAAGTGGGTTAAATGCCCTCATCGTTAAAAGGCAAAGACTCTCGGACTTAAGTTAAAACATAAAATCCAAGCATATTCTGCACAATAGACACAGTAAAATCAAAGTGATGCAGAAAGCCTAGAACAAGATTAATGTTAATTAATTTAGGAAACAGTGTAAGAACAGACTTGATAAGTATGTCAGGGAGCCAGTGCTAGGAAATAAAAACTAGGTGACCTCTGGAAAGGTTAGAAATAAAACAAACAAAAAAAAAGAAAGTTAATAATGAACCATGGCATATACAAAGGAGACTTCCAGGTTAAGAGAATGAATGCTCAGAAATTTGAAAATCTCAATGACAACTTTCTGGAAAAATATAAATTTTAATTTTAGATAATTTGTTCCAAAAAGCAGAAAAAGATTAAAGCTAAAATTCTATTTAGTAAAAGTAGCATTATCCAACAAGGATGTCACACACACACACACACAAATTTAAGACAGTCTTACATATGGACACGGGTTGAAAAATAACTGAATCCAATGGATTCACAATTAGGTGGATGTAGCCAGTGAACTCAAGGACTATTTGATATTGGGAAATTTATTACTATAACATATCATATCTGTAAATCAACTAAAAAGTAATGCCACATGCGATAAAATCCAATATCCATCTCAAATAAAACTCTTAATATATGCTTAAAATAGAACGATTTTCTACCGTGATAAAGAAGTCTGTCTCAAACCAACAGTGAACATTTAGTGGTGAAGCCCAGGAGGCCTTTCCTTTCAACTCGAGAACAAGGGAGGAATGGGGGCTGGAACTAGTGATAATTATCCTTGTGGTAAGTCTAGAGGATGCAACAAAGCAGGAAATGGAAAGGAAGAGACAAAATTGTCAATATTTGCCTACAAGATGATTATAGGCTTACAAAATCTAACTGGAAATGGTAAGGACTAATGAAAGCACTCAGACAAGTGGCTGGATATCACATAAATATTTTTAAAAACCAATGGCTTTTTTGTGTATCAAAAATTAAATACACGAGAATACATGACACAAAGTTAACTGAAAGACATAGAACAGTTTGAATAAATGGAAACATCATATTTCCATAGGAAATATTGCACATTTTGAAGATGTCAGATCTTTCCAAATTAATTCATAACTTTAAATAATTCCAATCAACAGCCCAGGGTGGGGTTTTTTGCAGGGGAAGGAAATGGGAAGAAGGAGGTACTTGGCAAAAATAATGACGGAGTTTATTTGGAAGAATAGATAGGCAGAATTTACCAAGAAAAACATGTGAAGAACTCTAGGGAGGAGAGGGTCCTCTCCTGTATAAGATAATGAATGTATCACTCTAGTTAAACAAAGTCATATGAGTAAAGGAACCCACAGATAGAGCAGTGAAACAAAACATGTAGGAAGCAAAGTCTAGTGATGATATTTGCTGGTGTACAGAAGAAGATATTTGAAGAGTGTCCAAAATAACCTCGTGTGCAGTAGTACCATTTTAACGGTGGAAGGGCAGAGCCCTAAAATAGGGCATCAGTTCAGAGACAGAAGAAAATTTGCACCTCCTGTTGCATCTCCGATGTGACATAAGCCATGTACCAGAAAACAAAACCTCTTTCCCCTTACTCAGTTAGTTTGAAATTATCTCTGATTCAGCTACAGTAAAAAGAACTTTAAAATGTTTCTCCAAAAAGATGAAATTAGGGTGTGTCTTTTTTAGGTGCAAACATGGCTCTTTTAGAACCTGCTCATGTGATGAAGGAAGCAGTGAAGTCCAGTGAAAGAAAGATGGGTGAGGTTAAGGGGCTGGATTGCTAAGTATAGGGAAAAAATAACTTTACATGCCTACCTTATACATTTAGCCAAAACAAATTACGTATGGATTAAGGAGTTACATGTAAAATAATAATTATCCATAAAAATTGGGGGGAAATGAATAATTAACTGCTCTCACAATTAGAGAGGACTTCTAAAACATCCAATTAATAGGAGAAAAGACAGAGGGAAAGATTGAGATTCACTCATAAAAATATAGAACTTTAAACAGAAAAATGACAGAAAACTTTAGAAAGCAAAAACAAACTGGGAAAATATTTATTTTTAGAAAATGATAGAATAGGGTCAATATTTCTGTTGCATAAGGAGATCTTTAAAAATCAATAAGAGAAACATTCACAGCCCCATTAGAAAACTGGGCAGAGGGCATGAACAGATCTATTCATAAATATAAACAACACGTTCGTCAATATATATATGTTAAAAATCAGCTTCACTAGTGAAAGAGAAATGCAAATTAAAACAAGATACCACTTTTCACTTATTATATTGCCAAGATTTAGTTAAAAAATAATATATTAGCAAGTTTTGGTGAAATGGGCTCTTATATAATATGGTAGAAATAGAAAACGTATAACCTTTCTGGAAACAGTTTAGTAATAGATACCAAGGTCTTTGAAATGCTCCTATGCTTTTACCAATAATTTTCCTTCTAGGAATCTAGGCTAGAAAATAATTAGGCAAAGATTTATATTTACGTACAATGACGTTCATTGCAGCATTATGTATAACAGCCAAAAAAAAAAATTGAAAATAACCTAAGATCAAAGGGGAACGTTTAAATTAATGGTGTTATAATTCCTGTGATGAGCTAATAAAAAATATGTTTTTAAAGCTTAAAGTCAAGATGCTCATTTTACGTGAATAGTAGAGGCTATGAAACATGGACAGCATAATAACAACATTTAAAACGGAAATATAAATGCATAATATCACATTTTCTTTACAGTGTAAAAATAAGTTCAATAGCCTGAATAAAAGCTTTGGACCAAAACTAATGAGATAAATTTATTATTAGAAATGCAAACTTCTGTGCTCAGGCTCAAAAAATAGAAATGGAAGAGGACTGACTTAATGATTGCGATAAAAAAAAAACAAAACAAAAACAGAGCGTTCATTGCCCACGGACTGAGAGGCGTGTGGTAAGGAAGCAACCCTGGGTTTTGCCCAGCTGTGTATGCAGCGTCCAGGTGGGGCGGCTGTGAGGTCAGAGCCCATGTGACGCTTCCAGGGGTCAAAGGGGTTATCTCACCTTGGTCACGTCCCTCGAGGGGACCACCTGGAAGCCCTGCTCCATGAGCATCTGTAGAGGGACCTGGGACGTTCCACCTGGAGAGAATATCTAGGAGCAGCGTCATCGCCAGTTTCGACAGCAAGTAGGGCTGTTTGTCACAGGAAGAAAAATTAGGCTAACCTGGAGTGGCTTCCGGAAGCAGAAGCGGTTCTCAGGGCGGAGTTAAACAGAGGCCGACTTGAGAACCATGTCAGGCGCGGTCCTAAGATCCGCTGTGGCACAAACGAGCACTCTTCTGGGGAGCGGTGAGCTCGCCGGGACAGCGGGACCCGAACGGCCCCTTGCGGGGCGACCAGAGAGCCTGCGGGGGCAGGAAGCGGCCCAGGAGGCATCAGAAGACCCTTCCTTCCTGCCAGCGGCTCTCAGCCTGGGCTGAGCAGGGGTCAGGGAGGAGCCTGTGAGGGTAGACAGGGCCGCACCCCGTTTGTGATGGGGAAGGGCCGGGGCAGGCCTGAGATTCTGCATTCCTCACAAGCTCCCGGTGCTGCTGAAGCTGCTCGTCCGGGACATGCTGGGAGAACCACTGCTTCAGGTCAACAGCCGCAAATCAGGAGGTTCCACTGAGCCAGGGCTTGGTGACGTGAAAGGCCAGCCACAGTAAGTGCATAGCGTGTGGGAGGCACGTGCTCACTTTCTTACCTGCAACCTTGGACTCTATTGTTGAGATTCGTGGAATGAAATTACAGCCTGCTAGGAGGGCTGGCGATAGAACAGCGCCCGTCACTGGTCCAGGTAACTCGATCTGGATCAAGTCCCTAGGGAAGCAGGGGCTGTGATTTGTTTCCTGTCTGTCTTCAGCTGCTCTTACTTGGGGAGGGGGGTGCGGGGAGTTCATTGTCACTCAGAAACTCATGAAGGATATTCAGAAGGAAAGGACCTCGGGCTTCAGAATGGCCCAAGGTGAGCTTTTGGGGTGTTGTTTTGTTGGTTGGTGGGTTGTTTTCTTTGCCCCAGGAGGAAGCCTTCCTCGGTGATACCTCCCTGTGATTACAACAGTTTTTGACGTGGGAAACCAAGGACGGGCCCCGAAAGTTGGAGGGTGTCCCCAGAGCCTCTGAGCAGTTCTGACGGAGATGCCCACTGTCCACCGGTGTCCCGATTCAAAGGGAGCCTCGCTGACTTGAGTTCGCCGCTCACGGGTGTAGGAAGGATCCAGCTGCACCCCACCTCCCCACCTCTGATGCCCTCTTCCCGAGCTCTGACGCGGAGTGTGCCCGACACACTCCGGAGCCGGTTGCCATGGCACTGGGAAGAATCCGGTTCCTATAGCAACATCAGGTTGACTTGTTACCTTAAGCCTCTGGCAGATCCCGGGCGCTGGCTTATGTGGTCTCACGTTAATCTGGGAGAGAGGGGCACACGAAGAACTGAAAATCGTTCCATTTCCCTACAACCCACCCAGTCGTTCCTGCCTGCCCTCCTTCCCCCGTATCACCAAAATAATACTACTAATAATAATAATTACACATGCACTTTCTTTAACCTAAAAAATGACCGTGTTACTTTAATGTCTTCATCAGATTAAGGTGTATTTGGAGGGTCCATTCCTATTCCCCCTCCTAGGACCAGCCCACCACTGTCACACCATCAGCCACAGAGAGCCCTGTGTGGGCCTCGCGCTGGCAGCTCTGAGCAGGCCCCAGAGGCCCTGCCTCCTGCATGAAGCTTCACCCCAGGGACCCATTAGCAGCGTGAACAATGTGATGGAGAAGCAGCCCCAGGAGAGGCGAGGCAGCGAGTCGTCCGAAGGCCCTCCCGGCCCATCCTCCAAAGAAATGACATGTGGTCCCCGGTCTGCATGGCGTGGGGAGCCGGCCTGGGGCATGTGGAGGATGTTAACCCAGATCCCGCCCCCCAGGAAGGATGCCTGCTGGCTATGAAAGGCCGTCACTGAGGGCGGGTCCGTGACCCCCACCGTTCAGCCAGTGTCTGTGGAGCCTCCGTGTGCCAACTCTGCATTCACCGAGTAGCAGAAACAGGTTTCCTCTCTCCTGGCACCTACATTCTAACGGGGAGACACACAATGAGCAACGGAAGTACCAGGAATGCGGATAAAACAGGGTGATGTGACGGGGGCGGGGCCGGGGGGGAGGTCTTCAGTGACCATGAGCCAGGTGTCAGGAAGGAGCCTGTCCGGTGATGAGCTGGAGAGAGAGCATCCCGGGCAGGACTTGGAGGCCGGTGGTGGGACCGTCTACACTGGGGAAGAGCAGATCCGTCTACACTGGGGGTGAGCAGGGGAGGGGAGGACCAGGCCCCATAGGTGGGGTGTGCTGGCCGTGGGAAGAGGCTGGACTTCGAGGGGTAGATGTGGGAACCGTGGGAAGTTTTGCAGCAGAGAAGCAACAGAGTCAGACTGACATTCTCCACATCCCTCTCGAGTCTGGTGGGTTCTTTTTGCCTTTGCCGCGGGGGCGATGGAGGAGAGTGTTGCCGCCTTGCTGCGCCTGAAGGCGGTGTGCAAGTGACAGGTATCCCCGCCTCCAAGCTCAGAAACAGTCCCGTCTTCTGCCTGGGCAGGTGCACTTTGTCCCTCCGCCCTCTGGAACAGCCCCGTTCCTTTTTCATAGAATCCTGGAGCCCCCCCACCCCCCACCGGGGCCATGCTGATTTCAAAGAAGAGGCAGCTCAGGCTCCAGGGGTCAGGTGGCCTGGGCAATATCGCGCTCTGCCTGCAGCCCGGGGTTTCTGCTTCCTCCCCTTGGTTACTCTTCCCCGCGCCCCTCTGGGTCCTGCCGCCCCTCCCGGCCGTGCTGGGCTTTCTAGCGTTAGCGGGTTGGCCGCAGTGTGTGAGAAGCTTGGCCGTCGCGTTTGGTTGCTCCGAGGCTTCGCTGTGCTGCCAGTCGCTCTTTTACCCTCTCCTGCTTCCTGGCGTTCGGGGCCCCCACTGGAGCCACCCTGAGCGCTCCGTGCCTGCAAGTCCCATGCGTCGTCCTGTGACCGGGAACTCCCGACACCTCTGTGGGACAGACAGGCCGACGGACCCGGACACGGCCCTCCAGGCTTCCAGCCTCCACCTCTCCCCACAGGGCAGCCCAGCCCCTGCCATGCTGCCCTGGGGCCGGGCTTGTTCCCTGGTGGGAATTCAGCCAGGAGTGGTTTTCCCACCTGCTGGGTGCCCCCAGCTCACACCCACAGCCGGTCCCCACGTCCATGGTCTGTCCTCCCCACTCTGTCCGCTCCAGAGCAGGCTCCCCCGCCGTGCCCCGAGAGGCAGAGAGCACGGAGGGTGGGCAGTGCGCACTGCGGGTGGCCCTTGGCCCGCGGTGACATGTAAGCACCCCGTCTGCATCCGTCTGAGCCCGCTAGCCACGCCGCCAGGAGGGCACACGAGGGTGAGGTCATAGCTTCCACCTCCAAGGCACACAGCCAGTCAAAGTGGACTCGGAGCTCCGGGTGGTTCCACACGGAATCCTACCGGAGAGCCTCGGGCTTTGGCAGTGCCATCTGGGGATCAGGCAGTGACAGCAGGAAAGTGCTTTCAGGGACGGTATGTGCTTCATCTTTGCAAAACGTTTGGGACACGATTATGCTCCCACTTTTCACACGGGGAAACAGGGTAAGCGGCTCCTCCAGGCTCACCGGCTGAGGAAGGCCGGTCTGAGGCTCACCTCTCACACCACCCCGCCTCCAGGCCCCAGGTGTGCCCCTCGGGCTGGGTCGGTGGAGGGACTGGGGAGGGAAGGCAGGCTCTGCAGGGGTGGCTCCTGTGGAGGTGAGCCCCTCTTCTATCTGTGGGTCCAGTTGGTCCTGGCAAATTGGGGGGATTCTCAGCAGAGCCACTGGGACAGCATGTGCCCAAGGCTCAGGGAGCCCCACGCAGAGCGAGGACAGCCCGGGGACAGAAAGCAGACGAGCCTGGCGCTGACCTCAGGGCACCGACCCACTCACAGCCTCCGGACGGCCTCCAGGAATGGCTGTCTGCAGCTGCGGCCCGACCCGGCGCCCCCTGCCCCACTCCGCAGGCCCCGACTCGAGGGAATTAGGGTTTTATGTTGTTTACCAGCAGTGTCGTTCAGACTGCCATTCTGTTTGGGGGGAGACAGCTGGGAGTTACTGAAAAAATACAACCACCAGCGCTGTGCTCTCAGCACTCGCTGTGGCCCTGAGCGCACGCCCACGAGGCAGGCCGTGTCCCCCACGTCACAGCTGAGCCAGTGGGTTCATGGAGACACCGCGGCTGGCCCGGGGTCTCGCAGCCCCTGTGCAGGAGGAAGGAGGCAAAACAAGGGTGCCTGCCTTCCTGCTTCTCCACGCGCCCTAGGAACAGGGCCCAGGGCCCACAGAGCTCTGCGGAAGCTCGCCAGTCCTCCTCTGTGGGAAACCTGGGCAAACAGGCCGTCCTGGGGCCTCCAGACGAGCTTGTGAGCTCAGGGGCCGGGGTGCCGGACTGGCTGGGCATCGTGGCCTGAGCCGAGACGGGTGTGGGGCAGGGTGGTCCTCAGCTGTGCTGAGCTGCGACTTCTGTGCAGCCAGAGCTCCTTGAAATCACCTGCCCTTCTCCGGACTCGGTGTGTGTTCCAGTAATAATGATGAAAGTAGAAATAACGCAGGTAATGATCACAGGTGGGTTAGTGACTCCGTGGAATGTGTGAATGGTCCAGGCCCGGTGGACGATTCTAGAGGGGGAAACACAGTCGGGAAAGTAGAAACCAGCCTGCGAGGAGCGCTCTGGGTGTCCCAAGGGTGCCGGCCCCATGGGTGGAAGGGACCCAGTGCCTTGTGTCAGGTGGGGGAGGTCAGGTTCAGAACTCCCGTGGTCTGTCCGCCTGCAGGCCTTTAAAGTCACTTTTCTATCAGAACACCCCAGGCCAGATGTGCCCCCCACAGAAGCGCCCGTCTTTGTTAGCCAAGACCCTTCAGGCCATCAGACTCAGGCACGTTTACGCCAACCTGTGTGTACGGGGCCGAACCAAGGTAGGCGGCAAGGGGCACATCACCCTCGGAGGTTTCAGCGACAGTAATAAACCGATGAAAACTCGGTCTGCTTTGTGCCCACCCTGCCCTTTTGATTCCAAAGAACTAAATAACCCGTGGTGAAGACCCTTCCCCACCGGGCGGGACATTCCACCACCGCCTCCACGAGAGCCGCGCAACGCGCGTGCCAGCTGTTCCTGGATTTTGTCTGCTGGCTCGGTTTCTTTTCTGGCCAACAGGCCTCCGGTCAGTCCCAGGTCTCTTCTTGGTCAGTCCAGTGTTTACTAGAAGAATTTAGCTTTTTGTGGTTGCATTTAGGCGACCTCTAGAACGGTGGGAAACCCCAGGAGGCCACGCCAGGAAAATACTGTTTTCCTCTTTTTGTTATTTGCATCTGACTGTCACGAAATATTCCTGTTCCCGTGGGATCTCTGCAAAGTGCTGCTTTTAACCGAGGCCTCCATCCGGGGCCTCTCTTGGCGGGTGGTGTCCCTTTAAGCAGATCACGGGCAGGCTGGCCTGGTGGGGGCGTGTGGAGGCAGAGGTGCCCGCCCTGTACAATCTTCTGGGTCCTGACGGCTGAATTACCGTGCGTCCTCCATGTGCTCTGACACGCCGTACACTTTGCCCCTGGAGCAGTGCTGGTAGGCTGTCGGGCCTGACCATCAAGAGCCTTTATTTAGCGCTTGCAGCCTTTAGGGGAGTCGCGAGCAACTGTTCCCATCCCTTTATCGGCTTCCTCTTCCACACGTTAGCGTGAGCGGAAGAAGCTTTTAACCCTGAGGATTTTACTTGCACAGGGGCTGAGGTGAGGGGCGCGCCGTGTAAAGGAGATGGGAGGAAGGGCTTTTCCCTGGCCTGCGTCATAGGAGCGTGAGGGTGCATGGGTCCCAGAGACTGTCCAGCCCGTCCTGCATGTGACAGGTGAGAAAAGCAGGTCTTGAAGGTGACAGCTTGCCCTAGGTCACACCTTAGATCGGCCCAGAGGTGAGGCTGGGCTCTGCCCCCCACCCCCGGCCAGCCGCGATGCTTTCCCCGGCGTGTCCCCGATGCCCACACCTGACGATGCCCGCACCTGACGATGCTCCAGTCAGGCCCAGCCCACACTCAGCGCTCTGCCCGGTGGCTGGGCATCCCTGGCACCTGCCCCGTCACAGCCGTGGGTGTGAGCCGTGTACCGTCTCTGCTCTGCAGAGCATCTGTGTGACGCTGACACTTGCTGTCACTCTTGGACTGGAGCACACGAAGCCCCCTGTCCCTTTCATAACCCGGCCTGGAAATTGGTGGGTTTGATTCCCAGTGTTTCCCTCCCCGCACCCATCACTGGAGAACAAACACACAACCATCGGGCAGGTCCACCGGGGCCTCCCGTTCCCATGAGCCTTCAGCCTGGGACCCGCAGCTACAAGATGGCCCCGCGATTTTCCAGTCTCAGTTTTGTCCCCTATGGCTGGGGGCAGGAGGGGCTTAGAGCAAAGGTCCCTGAAGCTCCTGAAACTGTGTGCAGGATGTGAATGGCATCTGGGTCTTTTCAGGTTACAGTTCACTGCTCGCCTCTGGTTCTCAGTGAGGCCCCTGGACCGGAGGCTGAGGCAACTGAGCAGATGCTCCCAGTGTCCGTCTTGCTTCTCCGTTGGAGGATTTTGGAGTGTTGGGTTGTGAGGTGGGTGATGGACACTTGGCTCCAATGTCCTGCAGACTAATTGCTTTCAAGCACTGACCCCCTGCTCCCAGCAATGCTACCCCCTGGGGGGCCCTGGTGTCCCCTCCTCCCTTGCACGCCTCTGGGCAGCTGGCTCCCTCCCTCCGCCGTGGTTCTCGATGCAAGGCCTCCAGGACACGCTCAGTCCTGGCCCAGCGCTGAGAACCCCTCCTGCCACCGGGCAGCCTTGCAGTTCGGAGCTGAGCCCTGCCCCCCGCCCCAGGCTGCTGCCTCTACCCCCTGCCCACGTCCAGGGTCTGGACCCAGATCGGCTGGTCTGCAGAGTAGTTGGCAGCCCGTCTCATCTGAAATTTTACTAATAAAGTAGTGATGATGACTGTGGCTATTGGAGTGCTTGAGAAAGTCTCCGGGAGTGCTCGCGGGTGTCCTGGGAGAAAACAGAAGCAGCTCTATTTGAGCATCGGAGCGTCTGGGAAGATTCTGGGAGACTGATTCCCAGGACTGCCCGGGACCACAGGGCCCTCTGGACGTGAGCTCTGCCCCCAAGTGCAGATGGGCTGTCTCTCTGCTGCTTTCCCGAACCCTCCCCTCCTCCAACGGCCAGCTCTTTACCTGGGGCTCCAGAGGTCTGGGGGTGGAATTCCAGAGGGTCCGTACACTTGGATGGGAGATCATTGGATCTTGATCTTCACAGACCTCCTGCTGCGAGGTGTCGTGTTATTCCTCTGTGAACACAGGCAGCGGCCCACAGTAGGATTTGCAGTTTCTGTGACTCTGTCCATCACTTTGAAACCACGGGTATTTTCCTGTCACATCAGGAGGGTTGCAGACATCACGAGAGGCTTGTCTTTCCCTCATCACTTCAGAATTCTGGTGGTCCACTAGATTTTGTTATTTAACACATAAACAGCTACATATAGTTTTATATGGCAAATGTGTCTTTTAACTACTTTTGGTAACTGTACTTCAGCATAATCGGTTTTCTTTGCCGTGCTTTATTTCCACTTTAAAATGTTATCCTGAGCTGGGATCCACAGGCATCCTCAGAACTGCCCATGTGTCCAGAGCCCAGCAAAGGCTACAAGCCCCTTCTCTGAACGGAGACTCCACCTTCCAATCCTGGGCTGCTCTGTCTGGCTTCTGTTCCGTGTGTGGGCGTCAGGGTGGGAGGGGGGAGAGCCGAAACCAGCCACGTCCCTATGAGGAAGGGCCCTCACGTGGCCGACCCCAGGTCGACTGTGCCCTGGCCACGCTGTACGTCCTCGTTAAATAAGGACATAACCGTGAGTGTTGAACAGGAACTTGCATCCGTGGGCAATGACTTAGAGCAGCGCTCATTAAACATCTTGAGATCCATGTACTTGGCCCCTTCGGCTGCTCCTGGAGGGAGGCGGGGGGCGGGGGGGGGCGCGGAGTGGGTCGGTGGGAGGCAGTGTCGCCGACGGTCAGATGGTGAACCCCGGAGTCTGCTAGAGTGGGTGTGCGATCGGGGCGCACGTCCCAGCCGCATCACTAACCAACCGTGACCCAGACAGGTTGTTTAACCTCCTGTCCCTCAGCCTCTCCCTGTAAAAGGGGTGCCTGGCTTGTCAGCCGCAAACGAGCGTGGCCGTTACCACGGGCACCTGCTCCCTGCGGCCCCTGGGGGCTCGGGGAGAAGGGTGGATGGGCAGTCTGGGGGCTACACTCGATCCTTCACCTGCTCTCACCGTCCTTCGCGTCCTGGTGGCTCCCGGGTGATGAGGGACCAGCCGGGTGGTAGGAACGCACCCTTTCTCTTTGGTGTCTAAGTGCTGGTGTCTTCATGTCCTACAGAGGGGGGGTCAGCCGCGACTCTGGAAGAAACCCACGTGATTATATATAGGAGGACTGGATTCCCAGACGAGAGGAAGGGGGGTCGATGAGACAGCAGAATATGCTGGGACTCGTCGCCGCTCCTCTGCAATGACAGTGCTAATAGCCATCGTCCCAAGAAAGGAGTCAGCGTCAGAGCCAGGACAGGGGACACAGCCTTCCCAGGCCCTCCTGGGGAGAGCTCAGCCCTCAAACCACGTCAAAACACAAGGAACCAAAAATACAGCCAACTGCCCGCTGCCCCACGGCTTCACAGAGAAGCCAGGAGGCGACAGCCCACTGCCGGGCGGCCTGGAGGGCAGCGGAAGGTGGGGGGCCGGCGAATCCATCTGTCACTTCAAGTCCCTCCTCTCATGCTCCTTGCCCCCCACCCTGGCCACCCTCCTCCTGTTGTGTGCCCGCCCAAGCTGCTTTCCTTTCCTGGAGACAGGCTGGCCCTTTTCCTCATCTGAGCAGCAGGTGACAGGGAAGGGAGCCTGGGCCGCTGCCCCCTGAAGACCTCAGCCTCCCCTCAGCATCTTCCCGGGCTCAGGAGGGGCCTTGCAGCAGGCAGAGAAACTCTGGAGCGGACGCGTTTCAGTCGCCCGCAGGGAGGTCCCTCTGCCATCTGAGCAAAGCCCCCTCCCCGACTTAGGAAACGCTTCTTACTTCTCCATCCTCGGAGCCCTTATTCAAAGGGCCTGGCTGTGTCCCGTTGGGCCTCCAGAGCCCTCTTGATGCCACCTGGAAAGGGGTCAGGGCGTGGCCACCCCCTCCACCTGGCTGCCCACCGACTGGGCAAAGAGGACTAGAAGGGGAGAGGGGCGAGGCCGTGCTGGTTCCTGTGGTGGGTCACTTCCCAGGGGCTGAGGGCAGACAAAGATGCCGACTGGATCCCAGAGCAGGACAGGTTGTGACCTGAGTCATGTAAGGGGAAAGGAGAGCAAAGGCCAGTGTGACGCAGTCAGTCTCCGGGCTGGACAAGACCTCAGAGGGGGCCACTGGAGTGCCACCCCCTTAGAGACAGGGAGCTGCCTGCCCAGCTTGCGTGGTGCACCCTGCGGGACGGGGACCCAGGCCGTCCTACCCGTCTCCCTTGCTCAGCAAATGAGCCTCCACGCCGAGGTCAGACACAGAAAAGAGAGAGGCTGTCGGAAAATAATTTCCTCCAGCACAAATGAATGTGTCCCCCTTACCTTGCCCCAGAGGCGCCCCCGGGCCCAGGGCAGCCCCCATGGTCCCCTCACGCCGCCCCTCTCCCCCGCCCCTCCCCTGCTGTCTTCTACCTGGAGTATTGCACAACCTCTTGACGGGCCTCCCTGCCTGCCCCCAGTCTCAACGCAGATGCCACTCTGCAGCCGGAGCTCTCTCAGAAACACAGTCCTGATGCAGCTCTGATTAAGAGAGTCTTAAAACCCTCCCAAGGCCCCAGTGTCCCCTTAGCCTAACCTTCAGACTCCTGAGTGTGGCTCACAGGCCAGACGCATGTTAGAAGCGTCTGGAGAATGTTTAAAGGTCACCGGTGCCTGGGCCTCCCCTGGCGATTCCCCTTGGTGGTCCTGGGGCGGAGTGGTGGGCCCAGGAGCCCCCTGACCGGCCCGGGACGGCAGATCACTAAATGCTCAGGAATGCTGCCAGTGCGTGGTTAAACGTTACATTATATAAACTTAGAGTTAAATAAATTATATTAAAAGCAAAGGTCATAAATGCTCGGAATCCATCACTTTGCAGTGATCGTACTACGTCTTCTGAACCGTGCTCCTGGGGTCACAGGCGGGCTGCGTCTGTGGGGACCACGACCCGTGTGCTTCTGCACCCCCCTGACTCTGCCCTCGGGGATGTCTCGTAGGCAGCTTAAAGTCGCTGTGGTGGCCCTTCTCACCTTTCGGCAAATGCTGCAGATCGGCCCCCTCCCTGACCCGGGCACTAAACACGTATGTCGCTGGCAGGAGCTCAGGTACTGACATGTTTTATTAAAAGCTCGCCCATCTGATTCCAGGGGGCAGGTGGGATGGGGACCCAGCCAGCACCTGACCCTACACCGCCTCTCTGGCCCAATCCCTGGAAAACCTCTCCCACCCCAGCTGCCTTCCGTCGAGCCTCGTGGGACCGTCTGCGGTGGCCCAAGTGTCCTGTCACTTCCCGTTCCTGGGTTTTCACCCCTCAGGACATGCTTTTCTTCTGCCTGGAGAGCCCACAGCTTCCTGGCCCGCCCAGCAGGCACCCCTCAGTGTTTCAGAGCTAGCTCAAGTCTCATCCTCGGGGGCCCCTCCTGGGGCCCCCGGCCACTGCCCACGTCCACCACTCGCCTCGTGGCCTGTGCGTGTCCCCCGAGGTTCTTGTGGGGCCTGAAGGCCCTTCCAGATCCTGGTCCCCTTTCCCCTCCTCTGTTGGACTGCAGGCACCCTCAGGGCCGGGCCACCACCCGCTGGTCGGCGAGCCCAGCATAGCAGCTGCTCGGCACGTGTCCCCTGGGCGTGGGGATGAACGAGACCGGGTCTCGTGACCCTGCTGAGCGCTCTTCCCGCCCTGCCTGACACTCCTTCCCAAAGTCCCGAGGAGCCATTGCTTCCAAACACGTTCCTGGTTCTGCTCCATGCCCACGGCTGGTGCACGCGGGGTGAAGGTGATCTGCACACGTCTTTTGTATAAAATGATTATTTCTCTGAGTATAGTTTCTTCAGGTTTGGAATCCTCTCCGTTCATTATTCGTGCAATGATACCAACGTTCCTCTAGGCCCTGGGATGCGGGGGAACCAGGCATTGGAGGGCAGTGGCCTCACAGCCGTCAGAGGAGAGCCGGCATGTACCCCTGAGGGAGGTCAGGGCTGTGATGGGAAGTCCTGGCCACAGACTCATCTCTTGGTCAGGGGATTCCTGAGGGCTTCCCAGAGGAGGTGAAGTCTGGGCTGGACACCGGAGGCCAAGGGGAAGGGGCAGAGGTGCCCACGAGACTGGACCACCCTGGGTGGAGGCTGCAGGGTTGGACAGAGCCCAGGGACTCAGAGCACGCGAAGGGCGGGTCGTGACCACGAGTCAGGGGCCAGGACGAGAGAAGCCTGGGTTCTACGCCCGGGACAGCGGGCACCCTGAATGCAGAAAGCACTGTTGGATCTGTACTTGCGAGAACTCACAAGCAGCCGTCTAGGAGGGCCAGAGCCATCCAGGAGGCCACACACTTAGGGAAGAGCTGCTGAGATGGACAGAGGGGACGGGTCCAAGGAGTGGCGTCGTGGAGCATGATGACCGGGTTGGGGGAGGGGGCAGGTGTGAAGGGCCCGGTTGGAGAGTCAGGGGGAGCTCACCCGTCCTTGGCTTCGTCTCTGGGCCTGTGGGCTCGGCCGTGTCCGCCATGAGCCCACCCCCCATGCGGTTTCTGAGGATGCAGTTCGATTTTCGGATCTGAAGCTTAGAGGAGGGGGTGAGGCAGATATAGACGGGGGTCATCAGCTCGCTGGCGGTGACTGAGGCACGAGAGCAAAGGCCATCGGCTATCCAGGAAGAGTGAGTACAGTTATAGAGGAAGTCTCAGGACACCGGCATTTCCTACTTGGCCAGCGTGGGCCGAGCTGGTGACGGAGGAGGGACTGAGGGGCCAGGGCGGGACCCAGAGAACCGGGAGACACGGGGGTGGGAGCCAGGGCACGTGTTTGGAGAGCGCCTGTGAGCAGAGCCCCACATCCTTGCGGGCAGGAGAGGCCGTGGGGGGGAGGCCCCAGGCGGGCCCCGGATGCAGGCCGTGCTGGTCCCTGATGAGCCTGGCAGGAGTGTTTGTGGGGTGGGAGCCAGGGCCGGGACACGCCGTGCTGGGTGGTGGTGAGGGACATGGAGGGGACGTCCAGCTGGAAGAGACGGAGAGAGAGGGCAGCGCGTGCAGGGCCTCGTGGCATCCAGGACGGCTTCCTGTCTTGTGGTTTGTTTGTTTCTAAGTAGGAGAGGCAAGCTGGCTCAATTTTGAGCAAAAAGGAAGGTTGTGAGCCTTCCTGTGCCTGGAGGAGGGCGGCCTTTTACACGACGGATGCCGTGTGTGGCTCTGTGATGCTCCGTCTAACCCGATAGACATCGAGAGTCACCCCAGGCGCTCTTTCCTAGGCCTCCTCTGCCCCCATAACTGCGTCTGCAGGTTCCCCGTTTCCCCGTTGCCTCCTAACTGCCCACACCTTGGACCTTCACCCTTCTCCTTGACAGGTTTATAACAACAAGCCTCCCGCCCCGCCTTCCAGGCGCGTGTCTGTGCCGTTCTAGACCCGGCCCCGCCCTGGCCCACCGGTCCCTACCCTGCCCGAGTCCCCCCACCCCGCCCCTCTCTTTTCCGGGCAGCTCCGTCAGGTTGGCACGCACGCACGGAGATCCTGGCTCTCTCGTTTCTCATTTATCAGAAAGCTGCCTGCTTTGCCCCCTATTCCCAGGCTGAGGAAATTAAAGTGGCTGCAGTTTCATTACAGCTTCTCTGAAGAATATTCCTGCAAATCACAGAATCCTGGCCCCTCGTTACCGGAGTGGAGGTGAGAGGTCACCTACCCAGCCCCTTACTATAGGCAGTTAGATTACAGCTTCTCTGAGGAATATTCCTGCAAATCACAGAATCCTGGACCCTCGTTACCGGAGTGGAGGTGAGAGGGCACCTCCCCAGCCCCTCACTTCCAGGCAGTTAGGTTTCTAAACTCTTTACAGATGGATCTTCTTTAAGATTTCCACGTGAATGATGGCAACTCAGGCCTTATGATCAGGGCGACTGTAGAATTCATCCTTTGAACAGGGGTGCTTGCAGGAACGAAAGGGGCCCTAACCAAAGAGGACACCAGGGCAGCTGAAGCAAACTGGGATGGTCCTGGGCTGGCCGGGACAGGCAGTCGCCCTACATGTGATGAGTACGACAGACAGAACCTCAGAAAACCCTTTTTGCTAGAGTTTGACATTACGACATGGTCACGACATGAGCGTTACGACATGAGCGTTTTCTACAGAAGAGCCTTTGCTCCAGGTACTGGAACCAAAGGTGAAGGAGGCGCCGTCCTTGCCTTGACATCTTGTGGGGGAAGAAAGACTCAGATACAGTTGACAGTGGTCCAGTTTGATGAGGAATAGCTTTGGGAACAAGTGGAAGGGATGGAGTCGGAGGGGCTCAAGAATCAGAGGAAGCGGCACCACAGTTGGCTTTGAAGAACGACCAGGATTACCCCGGGGAGGGTGGTGGACAGAGACGGAACCACGGGGCGACCAGAGCACAGCGTGTAGCCGAGGGGGAGGCAGGCGGCCCAGCATGGGGGGGTGGGCGGCCGCCCCACTGAGGAGCCTCAGCCTTTGGGGCCATCGTTAATCCCATGCCTTTGTGACCTCCTCCTGCACAAGTGCAAGGTCTCGAGTAGGGCGGGGTCGGGAGGGTGTGGAGAGGGCCGCGGGGGGAGGGCGCTGGCGGGGAGGCCAACTGGAGACCCTCCGCACAGCAGGGGGGCGGGCGGCCCCGAACCAATGCCGTGTCGGGAGGACAAAGGGATGCTGTGGAAAGTGAGGGCCGCGCGGGGGCTGGGATCTGAGGGGTCTGCCCTGGGGGACCAAGAAGAAGCACGTGGAGTGATGAAGGGCCAGGCCATCATTCCTGGACGCAGTTTGGGACACATGTGTGGAGACTCCGGGGGCTGAGGGGACAGACCGAGGCTGACAATATGCATTCCTCTGGCACTGACGCAAGACAGGGTCGTAGAAGAGGTTTGTCAGGGAACAGGTGTGGAATGGAGAGGACTTGGGGACCGTCTCACCCCAAAGAGAGGAGGGTCGCCCAGGAACCAGAGGGCCGTGGCGGCGGGGTGGGGTGGAGTGGGCGTCTTTAAGAGCCGTTTTGATGCAGTGACCGGGCAGACGCCAGGCTAGGGTGGTCAGGAGAAGGTGAGGAAGAAGCACCCTGCTCCTTGAAAGCATGTGAAGGCGAAGGAGGAGGCTTGAAGTTCGAGGGTGAGCCGGGGTTAATGAAAGGTGTTTCTTTTCAGGCTAACAGAGTCCTAAGGTAGTCCCTTTTTACAGGGAATTCTGAAGGAACACCCACTCTGGGCTCCTCGGTGTCAGGCAGACTTGCCTCTGCCCTGTCGACCTGCGCCACCCAGCGCCTTAGCCACTAACCAGATGGGGCCACTGCATTTAAATTGATTAAAATTAAATAAAATTAAAAATCACTTCTCCAGGCTCCGTAGCCACGTATCAAGTGCTAAGCGGCCACGTGGTTTGTGGTCTCCACGTTGGACAAGACAGACAAGTGCGTCTCCATCACCGCAGCTGCTCTGGGCCCCCCCACGTCGGGTCACATCCCCAGTCTTTTATTTTTGGCCGTGCCACGTGGTATGTGGGATCTTAGTTCCCCCACCATGGATCAAACCCTTGCCCCCTGCATTGGGAGTTTGCAGTCTTAACCACTGGACCGCCGGGGAAGTCCCACCTCCCCCGTCTTGCTTTTAGATGTGGTCTCGGTAGTATCCGGTTCCCAAAGCCAACTCTAAAGTGAAGAAAGCCAGGTGATGCTTTTCTCTGAAGTGCTGAAGAATTCTTACCAGTTTAAAGCCAGCGTTATCCCCAAACACAGGCCTATATAATAAATCGTTCCATGATGCTAATGAGAGAGAAAAAGTGTAAGTAAGTGGATTATTTCTGAGGAACCGTCTATTTACAGTCTTTTCAGTTACCATCTAACTATTTTCATCTGATAATTAGCCTTTGTTCACGCACAGGAACTTAATTCTTCTAATTCTTTTCCAGTTATGTGCTCATTAGAAAAATTGGCAACATAACCCCTTCCGTTCCATCCAGGAAGCCCCGGGGCCCTGCTGGCTGCCCACCTGTCTGGGCACCTCCAAGCAGATCTTGTCAGCCACGGGGAAGAGGAAGCGGCTGAGCTGTGGGCTCCTTGGGTATGTCCGTCGGTGGTGGCGGATTTCTGAGAAACCGCTGTGTCCGTGCACAGGGCATGCGGTGCATTACTCCCTAACCCACTCTCCCCTCTGTCCTGCAGAGGGGACCCGTCTGTGGGTGATTTTGTGTCCAAGATGCTTGTGTTTAAGAAGGTCTTTCCGTTGTTGGATGTGCGGAGGCTACAGTAGAGTTGGGGCCACCCAACTCTACTGTAGGTAGAGAGGTAGGCTACCTACCTACCTGGGAGGAGGCTTCCAGGTTGTACTTGGCGGCTCACCTTCTGCCTTTAGCTGGGGGAATATTCTCAGGGCTGGCCCCTCCCCGCCTGGTTGCGCTCACGGATTGCTTTTATGCCCATCTGGCTTTCGCTCCCGGGCGGGCTTCACACTAGGAAGTGGTCCTTGGTGACCACTGACTCGGGCTAACCTCCCAGCAGAGCCCCCCTGCGAACCCCAGACGCCGCCGGCCCACACCCTAGAGGAAAGAGCCGTTCAGGTGCCTTGCTGTCCTCGCAGCCTGAAGCGGAGGCTGCAGCTTCATCTCCCGCCGAAACCCAGGCTCCCTAGGAGAGCAGGGCCTCCGAACCGGCACTGCCGGGCCCGCAGTAGCGGGGATGTGATGTGCCTATGGCTCCTGGCTCTGGCCCCGGACGTCGGCCCTCCCCGGCTGGCCTGGGCCTCCGGCACCTGCTCCTCCAGGGAAGGTTGTGCCGTTTCCCGGTTCTGCTGTCGGCCCGCCTGTGACTCTGGACATGCGCAAGTGGAAAGCGCTTTGGAACCTCACAGTCCGGATCTCACCTCTGGCCTTGCCGGCCGTGTGGTTTGGGGCCAAGCACCGTGTCCAGTCTGTGGAAGCTGACAGGAGCACTTACTCTACTGCGCGGTGAAACGATGCATCCCAAGTGCCCAGCATCGAGTTCAGGAGATGCTAGCTTCCCTTATTCCTTCAGGTTTAAATCCTCCTTGGGTCCTGGTTCTCTAACATCCCAACAACCTTCCGGGCAGGGTCTGCCTCTCTGAATTCACCTGGGAAAGAAGCTCCCCAACCTGCTCAAGGTCCCAGAAAGCCAAGCATGGCTGGTCCTGTGGGGTCCAGGGCTGCCCTTTTCCTGCTCCCGTGTGGCTTCTCTCCGGTGGGAGCTCAGGAGCCGTTCCCTGACCCCCAGGGTACACCTAGACACAGCCATATAAACACAGGCTTCAGAATCTCTGGGCTTGAAAAAATAAATGGAACTAATAAAACATGGCTTCATTCCTTATGCTTGCTTTTCAAAGGCAGAGGTGGAATGAACCCAAGCACGCCGCACTCCCAGGACAACTTTAAATATTAGTAGACCCTTTACTGAACTGTAAAATAAGTAGATTTTATTTAGCCTGGGGGAAACTGCTAGCTTCCCTCCTGTTGGAAGTGAGGTCATCCCCCTACTGTATGTGGAGTGTCTGCAATACTGTAAAGCCGGGGGCGGGGTCCCCTGGGTTGTAGAGATGCAGTGGGAACGGGGGATGCCCAGCAAGAAAGGGTCCAGGAGCGGGGGGCGGGGGGAGCCCGCCCCAGAGGAACGCAGCAGGAGTGGGAATGGTCTGTCTTCCATCTGTAACTGGGTTCCTGGTCACAAGCTGCATCTACAAAGCTGGTCTGAGCCAGACGACTTCAGTCAGGATCCAGATTCTGCACCGTCAACTTGTCTAAATCCATATGTTTGCGTTTCGTACTTGTTTTCTTTTTTTCTTAGTTTCCTAGGGAAATTTTCATATGAAAATCTCCAGCCTTATTTTAGCTGAATAAAGGGAAGGTTTTTTCCACGACTCCTAAGACGGAGGGAATCCGGCGCCCCTGGTGGCCGCGGGTGGTGGTTACAGGGAGAGGGGCCGGTGCCCCGCCCCCCCCACCCAACCCCGCCGCCGCGTCCCCAGCCCCTGGAGAGCAGGCTCCGCGGGAAGTGTCCCCGAGACACAGAGCTGGCCTCCCTTCCTCTCTGAGGTCCCCCGTACACCTTACAGGGCAGGACCTCTGCGTGCATCCCTGAGCCTCGGACTCCTGACCCCGGATGTCAGCCACAGGAGCCCTCGTTCATACTCAGATCTGCCTTTTATTGAGAGTTTAGAGTGTGCTGGGCTCTGTCTTATTTAATCCTTACAAGCCTGGGTCAGGTTTTAGGGTCCCCACTTTTCAGATGGACAGACAGGGGCTCGAGAGTAATTTGTCAAGCTTGCACGGTCAGTAGGTGCTGTTCTGACTCCCTGGAGCCTGGGTGCCCAGCCGTGGTCGGCTCCCTGACCCTGAGCTTGAGCGTGCTGGCCCTGGCCAGTGGAGGGCGCAGCTGGCACGGGAAGGGCACGAATGGTCCGTTTTGTACAGTCTTGGCCATTGAGTCTAATACCCTGGTTGAACACACAGAGCTTCTAGGAGGTAGGACACATTTTATCCAGGGTGCTGGGCTCTGCCCTGTGGTTCTGCCTGTGCTGAGTTGTGTATGTTTCAGTGACACGCGTGTGCTCTCCAAGCCATCTGGCGTGGAAACAACCAGGAAGAGGTGAAGAGAGGGACCCCGCGAGCAATGTGGAAATATTTGCACCTTAGGCACTCCTGGGCGTCTTGCTAGCAGAGCTGGTCCTGTTCGCTTTCCAGGTCTAAAGACACAAAGTCTGTCCAGGAAGAGGCTTGTTTTCTGTCTGTGGTTGCCGGGCAGAAAGGCCGTCTGGTGGGACCTGTGGCTCGGGGCAGGCCCTTCGGGGTCTGTGGCCAGGGGCTGTGCTGAGCTTTGACCCAGCTGAGCAGTGGCCGGCTGCCCGGCCTGTGGTCCTCCAGGGCCCCAGCTGAGCCTCCCAAAACCTCGGGCCCCCGTGAAGGGGCTGAGTTCTTGTCACCAGGCCTTGCCTTGTCACCACCTATTAAATTTCCCGGGGACCCAGCAGCCCCCAGCCTGTGGCCACACAGCAGCCTCCCCCTGGCCGAGAGCTCTGGCATGAAGCTAGGCCTCTCCCACTATTTACTGTTCCATTAGTGGTTTTCCAAAGGCGCGGGCCCAGGCTTGGCCGGCCATGCCATTCGGAAGTATGTGAACACTCCATAAAACCAAATAGTCGAAGGATCCCAAACCCAGGAATCTGGTCACTTAGAAGTCCAGGCTGGAGGCCCGAGAAGTCTGCTGCATTGTTTCTGGAAACTTCTGTCCTTGCCTCTCTCGAGTTATCCAGCCTATTGGCAGTTCTTAGCTCTCTGGGGTTCACTAGCCTCTTTTTGTATCTGATGAAAGCTTTGGACTCTCCCCAGGAAGGTGCACCCACGCACACGCACACAGCACTTTGCTTAGAACCACAAGATGTTCACGGCCACCTTCGAAAGAGGGATCCCGCTGAGAACCGCGGGGCTAAACGGCAGTTAAGCTGTTTAGCCCCTGCGTCTTGGTGGAGTGTTGGACGTCTTGGTGGAGTGTTTTCTTACCAAGAAGAGTGTAAACAGGCTTCTCCTGGTTCTTTATTTTTGAAATGCCTGAAGCCCTGGCATCCCAGAACAGGGCCTGAACCACCAGAGTCAAGGCTGACCTCAGAGGCCAGAAAGGGAGCTCGGTGGGGTGATGGCCCCCCCAGGCACAGAGTCCCTGGGGGCAGCGGTTCAGAGCCCCCCAGGAGCTTCAGGGGCCTAGGGGCAAGTCAGGAATGGCAGCGGGGGGCCAGGAATGGTTTGGGCGGGTGCTAATGGCAGCAGCCAGGTACTGAGGGGAGCACAGAGCCTTGAGGGTGGCCCTGGGCGAGTCCAAGTCTGTGGCCTTGACCTCAGGTGGCCTCTGCCTGCCGCGGCCTGAAGCAGGATTTCTGCTCCCAGCCAGAGACTGAGGTCAGACCGCAGCAGTGAGAGTGCTGAATCCTAGCCACTAGACCACCAGGGACCAGTGGCCGGCGACAAGGCCCTGGCCCGTACAGCTTGGCAGAAAATGAATTTCCGCAAAGAAATGGAAAGCAGTGAAACAAGGAAAGTGTTTCTTAGGAGGAGGAAGGGTACATGTGCTTAGACTCACATGGTGGTTTGAATGAAATACCTTATATGGGGCGTTTCTGTCGGGTTTCCTTTGGCCAATCATCCTGCCTTGTCTGGTTCTGAGTCCGTATTTGGTTTATCTCAGGGTCCTCCCCCGTGTGCACATCCATCTCTTAGCCAAGATAGATTCTAGCGCAGAGGTCCTATGGGTAGGTTGACATCCCTCCCTTTTAGGCCTCCAAGGAGCCTTTCTGCGCGTGTGTAGTCAGGAAGGTCTCCTTCACCTGGAGAATGAGAACTGTGTGGTCTCTTATCTGGGCAGGGCTTAGCTTCTCCTCCGTTTCATCTTGGAGTATCTGTCCACAGGGGGAAAACTCCAGCTGTTCAGCCTGGGGCCCATCTATCTCCCGACTCAGCCTCAAATGGTAAAAAGCCAGTGGGGGCCAAGGATCCGGGAGCACACATGTCAGACAAAGTAGGAGCTTAATAAACAGTGGCGTAGCGGGAGGGGAGGGTGTTGGCATCCACGGGGGGCTTTCTGTCCTGCTGCTTTCTCAGGCCAGGAGCCTTTGAGAAACCTTCTATACCCCCTTCTCCACCCCCATCAGAGCCTCTGATCTGGGGGCAGGCGAGGACAGTGGGGAGAAAGCATAGTGTTTTGGTAGCTGCCTATGGCGGGTGGCACGATACGTCCTCCAGATGAGCTCTAGCAGGTGCCCTAGGGGGGCACGAGGGACTCCGAAATGTGAGCCCCCCAAGGGCTGTTCCAGGAGACCTCCTGCCCAGACCTGGGCCTGCAGGGCCTGCATCTCCACTGTCGGCCCAAGGAGGGCTCAGGGCTGGGATAAACTCAGGCCAGGCCGGCAGGGCTGTGTGGGCTCTTTTCAATGGGGAGGGAGGGCTGCTCATTTCTGTGCTCTAAAAATTAGTGCCCTGTTGTAAAGTCATTATTTGCATCTTCTGAGTTCCACTGCCCCCAGGCAAACCCCAGGAGCCAAGCGACCTAGCCCCTGGTCCTCCTCCGCCATCTGCCCCTCCCTGGGAGAATCCAGCTGCCTGTCCCCCGATGAGGGAACTGTACCGAGCTTTCTTGCTGAGCTTTGTGTTAGGAAAGCTGTAGGTCTGTTTTCATTTCTACATACGAGGTTGTCACGCCGAGCAACCTGTTCCAAACCGCGTGCCCCGCGCTTGGGCACGCCCCTCCTCCCTGAGCACCTGCGATGCTTCTCGGTGAACCACGGGCCCAGGAGGAAGGTGCGGCTGGGCTCAAGGAACCGGTGTGGTACCCGAGTGTGTGCAGCACAGCCTGCCTTCCTTCCAGCCCCGCCTCCGGCCGTCAGAGGCTCACAAATATTTTGGCAGGTTGTCTGACTGCTGCTGACGTGTTCTGAGCAGCCAGTCTTGGCCTGCGTGGAAGGGGAGGGCCGCGAGGCCAGGGGCCCTCGGGGGTTGCGGCAGAGCGCCGGTTTGCGAGTCAGGAGACCCGCCACCTAGGCCCCCCGACGGCCTCCTGCTAGCCCGTGTCCTCTGCAGGCTGGGCGGGCGGCTTGGGTCCTCCCTCGTCCCCGTGCTCCACGTGTCATCCTCGGTGGAGACTCTGTCCAGGGAGACACTTTAACGTGTGCCATCCAGATCGCCGTCTGCAGAGAGCTACCTGGGCTGCTCAGAGCCATGCAGAGCAATGGGGGTGGAGAAGGGGGAGCAGACTCCCGAGGGGCTGGACGGCTCTGGGCGCCGGTGAGTCAGTGGCCGTGCGGCCGGCCATCCTCTGCCCAGCTCCTAGGGCCATGTTTCTGAAACGCGAGTCCGAGGGTGCAGTCCCTTTCAGAAGCCCTCGGGGACGCCCTGAGCCCGACACGTAAGGCCCTCCGGTGGCCCTGCCCACCCGGGGCGCCTGGCAGCCCCTCAGCACCCCACTTCCCAGACGTACCCCCAAGCTCCGCACCTTGTGTTTGCTCTGTCGCCTATTCTCAGGGCAGCTCCGGTGTCACCCTTTAGCAGACACCTCTTCTGACCCCGTCCCCGTGCAAAGAGCTCTGTCCTCGAGGACCCACAGGCCAGCACTCCTGGGCTGCGCCTGCCCCCCTAGACAGGTGTCCCCGCGGGTCCACATCCCATCCACCTCTATCGCCTGGCTCACGGGAAGGACTGGCTTGTGCGGACTGGCTGGCTGACCCTGGCTCTGCGCACCTCCCCCCACGGTCTCACACCTGGTGCTGACTTACCGTCACGCTTCTGTCCCAAACCTCTGAAGCCACCCAGCCGTTACCTCACAGGGGCTCCCAGGAGTAGGCGGGGCGGGACCCACAGCCTGACCCCTGGACGCCGCCCTTAGTGGCCTGGCTCGTCAGGCGGTGCAGCCACACGCAGCTCGGAGGTGGCAGGGAGGGAAGGGTCCTGGGGGCTGGGAGGGGCCCGGGGAGGAGCGGCCTCCTGTGAAAATACCTGAGACTC
This sequence comes from Orcinus orca, assembly GCF_937001465.1. NCBI lineage: Eukaryota > Metazoa > Chordata > Mammalia > Artiodactyla > Delphinidae > Orcinus > Orcinus orca. The sequence goes on along the minus strand of NC_064569.1, from coordinate 1,660,910 downwards.
CCAGCAAGTCCACACAGAGAACAGGGCAGGGCCCCAGGGCAGCCGCTCCCTCCAGGAAGTTAGAGGACCAGGCCGCGGATCCGCCCCCGGCTTCCCAGGGTGTCCTTGTCACAGGGCATTAGGTCCAACCAGGACAGCTGGAAGTAGGCAGCCCGGGTCCAGGCCCCCCGGTTGCTCAGGCTCCCGGCTCGTCAGGGTTGCCTTGGAGACCCCATCTCGGGGCCCCAGGCCGCAGACCAGGAAAACGCAGCTTCTGTACAGTCTGACCCAGGCCCTCTCCCCACGTGGGTTTCTGCCCTCAGATCGTTAGCATCTTGGAGCAGAAGCTCCTGTCTCACAGTCCAAGCCCTGGCGTTCCTCTCTCTTGGCTTTTTGGAAACGTTAATGCAAAAGTGTCTGCTGGTGCGCACCAGGGATTTGGTCCCCTCTCAAAGGAGTTAGGAGATTTGGACAATGAGGCTTACAGCAGCAGTGGCCCGTTTTTGTTAAATTTCACTTCCTGGAGGTGAAAGCGAAGTGGGTGGGCTCCTGAAACTGTTTTGACGGGCGGGGGTCAGGTGCCCGGCGCTTTGCATGACCCCACTCATTCCTCACTGCAGCCGTGTGGTGGATAACGTGAGACCCATTTTACAGAAGTAAGGAGTGAGGCCCACAGAGTTCAGAACTTGCCCATAGAACGCACCACTGGTGGCCTGGGCTCAGACGTAGCCCCCTTCGACTCTAGAAACCAGGCCATTCCTTCATGTCTCGTTGCCCTAACGCAGAGGCTCACGGAATGAGGGCCTCTGTGATGGGGCAGCTCACAGAGGAACGGGCTTCAAGTGGCGTCCACGGAGCAGGTGCTCGCGTGGTCCGCACTGTCCCCGTCACCTGCCAGGTTATCGTCAGTGGTGGAGCGTGTCATTTGGGGTCAGGGGGGCCTGGGTGAGGGCCTGCCCCACACCCGCCTGGCCTCGCCCAGCCTCTGTGTCCTCATCTGTAATGTGTTAACCTCCGACGGCTGCTCTGGGTGTTGGGACACAGGGGTGCAAACACAGCGCTTCCCACGGCCTCTCCTCTGCCCCAGAGCAGTTCGGGGTCCCCCCTGTGCACCCACAGCGCTGTTGCCCTCACTTGAAGCTCTCTCCCCTCTCGCCCACCTGCCTCCCCCCAGTTACCTACGATCGTGCGCTCCCCCTGGCCCCCGCCGTGCTGAGTCCCCAGAGCTGCACCTTTGAAGGTGCCGGACGGAGAATGTGTTGTACCTGTGTTCATGGCACTCTCGTCGTAACAGACACATTTTCGTCTGTGGCCTCATCTGATCCGCTAAGCAGCCTCTGAGGTCGGTAAGTAGGGCAGGTGTCCCCTTTGGACCCTTGGGGAGACTGAGGCAGGAATATAAGCTTCTCCCCGGCAGATGGGGAGCAAACAGAGGCTCTGCCCTGCTCACTGCCTGGACAGAGCGTCCGAGATGGGGAAGGACGGACGGGACAGACTCTGGAGCCTGGGCGTGCGTGAATCCCAACTCCCCCTCCTTTAGCCTGGCTTCCTAGGCAACTTACATAAGCCTCCATTTTCCCGTTTTTAAAAGGGTATAACAACACTTACAGGATCATGGTGGGGATCAAGTGAGTTAAAATCCACAAAGCAGGTATTAACTTAGTGTGTGCCTGGCGCACAGTGTTGGTTTGACGAAACTGCAAGCCTAGCTGTGCAGATGGGCTGTCACACCACGTCCTCACTTTCTGCAAATTCCCAGTGTCCCCATCATGCAGAGGAAGGGAACAGAGTGTCACCTGGCTTTCTGTTAATTAAAGAAGGCTCCAGACAAGGCGTGAGCCCCTGGAGGAGGGCGTGAAGCCCTTGCCCGAAGCACCGCGGCTGTGCCCCGTGTGTGAGCGCTGCCCGTCCAAGCCTCCAGCAAGGAGCATCTGGATTACAAGACGGCAGTGTCGACCCCAAGTGCCGGCACGTCCTGCTTGAGAAAACTGATTTCCCGCCTGGGCCCGGGACTTCGCCGAAGCTGGGTAATCACCCAAGCGGCACCTGACCTTTCTGGCTGTTCATCTTAGCGGCTAGCAGGACTCTGGGCTGTTAAGGATGATGGTGAGGGGAGTGCTGAGCACGGCAGGCTGGGTAGGAGCCCCAGCCCGAGAGCCAGTTTGAAGGGGCCATGCCATGCGCTCCTCGGGCCAGAGCCGCACCGCACGTGGAGCTCTGGGGAACAGGAGCCAGCCAGCCGGAGAAGAAGGCAGGAGGGGGCATTGCAGGCTGCGTGGAGGTGGAAAACGAAGGCCTTGGTTTCCCAGGCCTCACTCTGCCACACACTGCTGTGTGACCTTCAGCAAGGCACTTAACCTCTCTGAGTCTCAGGAGTCCCATCTGGGAAATGGGGATATTAATACTGGCTCTGACTACTTCACACGTGAAGTCATTTTTAAATCTTAAAGCGCCACACTGCTACTGTTGTGAAATGGAGGAGACCAGCCGTGTGCGGGCAACGACTTCCATCGCCAGCCAGCCTAGGGGGCGCCCAGTGTCGGTTCTGCAGCGCCACTGCCATCCCCAGAACTTTGCTCCCTTTGAGGAGCTATTCTCTGAGTCATGAGTTACGCCGTTAGGAATTATAATACCTGATGAACAATACGTTTGTTAGTAGACTTCTTCCTGCCCATTTGAGCCCCTGCTAGGAGCAAGGTTGTCGCGTTGTGTTTTGTTTTGTTTTCTAAAAGAGGTGAGAGGGACTACCCTGACAGTCCAGCGGTTAAGACTTCGCCTTCCAATGCAAGGGGTGCAGGTTCGATCCTTGGTTGGGGAGCTAAGATCCCACATGCCTCGCCCCACATGCCTTGCGCCAAAAAACCAAAACAGAAAACAGAAGCAATATTGTAACAAATTCAATAAAGACTTTAAAAAAATAAGTAAATAAAAGGGGTAAAAGTTGAAAGAACAGGCGGATCCTGAGGGTCTTGGAGTTGGGGGATTAGCGTGGCCTTGTGGGGATGGGGGAGGGGGACTGGGGTATCCGGGTGACAGCAAAGACACACAGGAACAGGGTGGAGGGCCGGAGTGGCGGGGCACGGCCAGTCTCCCCCAGACTTTCAGGAGGCCAGCCTTGTTCTCATACCCTAACCCCTTTCTGACCAGCGCCTCTCCCCAGAAAAATCAGGTGGAAGAGACGCAGCTCCAGGCCAAAGGGACGCCTGGCACTACGGGCCTCCGGTCCCGCCCCATAGCTACCCAGCCGGGTGCGCTTCCATTTACCAGTCTGTCGGGGGCGAAGGTGGGCTGCAGACAGAGGTGTTTCCGAGGCCCCGAGCGGGTGGGAGTGGAGAACTTGGTGACAGAGCTGCAGCTCCCGAGCTGGCGTCGCATCAGAGATAGCTCTGCGGGGTCCGGAGCAGGCCTTACGAGGCTGCTTTCCTTCCCCTTCCTTTTTATTTTCCCTTGAATTAATTTAAACTCTTTTGATTAAGGGACTGATGCCATGGGCGTACCGGGGAGCCTCATGACCACGCAGTGGAAGAATGTCCTGGCGCCCCACCTGGTCTTGTCTGATCCCAGCCCAGCAGAGGGTCAGGTGCTTCATCACAGCCTGGAGAGAACGGAGGCTTTGTGAGGGGAAGTGGGGTCAGAGCGACAGCTTTTCCTATGGCGTTTGGCTGGAGTAGAAGGTTTATTGTCTAAAGTTTTCTGTCTTAATTTAAAAATGGGCAAAGGATTTGAATAGATGTTTCGCCAAAGAAGCTATACAAACGGCCAATAAGCACGTGAAAAGATGCTCGATGTCCCTAGTCACAGGGAAATGTAAGTCAAAACCACAATGAGATGCCACCTCACACGCATTAGAATGGATATTATCGAAAGCACAGAAAATAACAAGTGTTGGCAAGGCTATGCAGACACTGTAACCCTGTGCACTGCTGGTGGGAATGGAAAAGGGTGCAGCTGCTCTAGAAAACAGTGTGACGGTTCCTCAAAACACGGAACGTAGACGTACCTTGTGATATAGCGATTGCTCTTCTGGGTACGCACCTGAAGGAGGTGAAATCACGGACTCCGGCTCTCTGTTCACCCATGTTCATAGCAGCATCCATTATTCCAAACTGCAAAAGGGAGAGTTTTAAGTGTCTAGCAGTGGATGAACAGATAAACAAAATGAGGTATAAACATGCAAGGGAATGTCGTTCAGCCTAAAGAGGCATGAAGTTCTGATGCCTGTCACAGCCCTGAAGACTCTCGCAAACGTTATCCTGAGTAAAATAAGCAAGACACCAAAGGGCAAATATTATACTGTTCCTCTCGAGGGAAGCAGCTCGTGTGGTCAATTCGTAGAGACGGAAGACGGGATGGTGGCTCCCAGGGGCTGTGGAGTCACTACTGAATGCAGCAGAGTTTCTGTCCGGGTGATGAGAGGATTCACGAGCTGGATGGTGACAGTTCACACAATGTGAACGCGCTTTAGGCCACATAACTGGACACTTAAAAACGGCGGAAGCGGTACTTTTTTTTTAACATCTTTATTGGGGTATAATTGCTTTACAGTGGTGTGTTAGTTTCTGCTTTATAGCAAAGTGAATCAGTTATACATATGTTCCCATATCTCTTCCCTCTTGCGTCTCCCTCCCTCCCACCCTCCCTGTCCCACCCCCTCCAGGCGGTCACAAAGCACCGAGCCGATATCCGGCTGCTTCCCACTAGCTACCTACCTTACGTTTGGTAGTGTGTATATGTCCATGCCTCTCTCTCGCCCTGTCACAGCTCACCCTTCCCCCTCCCCATATCCTCACGTCTGTTCTCCAGTAGGTCTGTGTCTTTATTCCTGTCTTACCCCTAGGTTCTTCATGACATTTTTTTTTCTTGAATTCCATATATACGTGTTAGCGTACGGTATCTGTCTTTCTCTTTCTGACTTACTTCACTCTGTGTGACAGACTCTAGGTCTATCCACCTCATTACAAATAGCTGAGTTTCGTGAAATGGTACATTTTATGCTATGCATATTCTACGACAGTGTGGAATGAAGTGTGTCTTGCTAGGCTGCCCCTTTCCCGGGCCCTTGGCTACAGAGAGCTGACCTCAGTTGTGTGTGGGTCGGTTCGTCTGCACCGGTCGACATTTCTCGGTTACATTTCTCAGAAACCCAGGGAACTCATCCCTGTGCCCTGAGGGTCCTGACGTTCCTTGTCAGCCTGCCTTCTTCTCTCCATCCTGTAGTCATCTTATGCTTGTTTTATAGGTAATGTCCGTGGATTTTACTTGCGCTTTGTGGGAGGAATAGGGGAAAATATGTCTGCTCCATCTCTCCAGAAGCGGAAGTCTCCAAGTCACTTTATTTTATGGAGAGAGTTCTGCCCATGTTTCACTTCTGTTGCTAGCCGGTGAAGTCTCATTCATTTCCATATAGTTTTATAAAACTAGGGCTGAAAGCATCTTTTGTTCAAGGGCTCCTACTTCTGAAATCGCGTGTTAACATTTCTAAACACTTCCAGAGAGCGGCAGAGAAGTAGCACCGTGTCATTCATCACAGCGTTTCACTGTCCACCGTCTCTTTTGCCCCAGGCCTCAGTAATGCTGATCCCCGGTACATCTGACTAGCACTCATTCCATGATCATAAAATTAGTTTATTCTACACGTGCTGCCACCGCTCAGCTTGTCATAACTGTTACTTTCCTCGGCTCATGCCTGCTGTCCCGTCCACGGTTCTGTTAGCATGTGTGATCAAATATGCTTATGCGGGATTCGTCCTTTCGTCCTCATCATGACTGCTGGTTTTTAAAACACTCCTTGGAGGAAACACCGTGGTGCGGCAGCGAAAGCAGTGGGTTTTGAATTAGGACGTTTGGGTTAAGTCCTAGTTTCGCTGCTAACTGGCTAATCATTTGATTCCCCTGGGCCTCAGATCCCTCATCATTCAAATGAGGGAAGCAGAATTAGCCCCTTCCTGTGGGACCGGCTTCATGTTGAGGCCACTCACTTGTCATCAAATCAAAGAAATTATCCGACCGGCGGGATTGAGGCAAAGTTGTCGCCGCAGGCGTGATCCCTGATGGCTGTCTGCTGATGGCGGAACTGTCAGTGGATGAACGGCAGGTGCAGAATTTCCATCGAGATTCCTATTTTGGGTTTGTCGCTGTAATTTTTTATTTCCGTTGATGACTGTGCTTGGAGCGATACCCAAATTTTAAATGACTTTTGTCCTTTTCCCCGTTGAAGTTCAGTGCCTTAATCCCAGGTCTTCTTTCACCTCTGCCTTTCCGTCTCCCCTTTACCCCCTCTGCTCCTTCCTTCCTGAAGTTGAAGTGCTCACCTGAGCAGAGCAGGTCACCTGTGCTTCCTCGATGTGGAGAGAAGGGCTAACGCAGGGCTTGCTGTCGCCAGGGCGGGCAAAGCGACCCAAGGCCATGCCCCGAATCCCTGTCAGGGCGAGGGGAGAAACAGGCGCGAAAGGCAATGGGGCAGGAGGGGAGCCGGCGGCAGGAGGGGTGGATGAGCCGGATGGCCCCAGGAGACAGGAGCGCAAACACAGGAGCATCTCCCGTCGGGTGGGGATGAATCACTGTCATCCCCAGGGCTCGGCAGGGTGGCAGCACCGTCCTCTCTCAGACCCCGAGTCGTTTGTAGCTGCCAGCGTGGGATGGCGGGACTGTGCGTCCTGCCCCTATTAGAGTTTGCCAGGGGGACAGGTGTCTCCGCAGAGCAGTGTGGCCTGGCTGGACACAGCGCCCGCGGTCTGACAGAATCTGCATCACCTCAGCCCCTGTAGGGCACCGTGTCGGCCGACCCCCCCTCCCACCCCATGCTCTGGGAACCAGACCCTGGCCTCCTGTCATCCCCAGCAGGAAGGGGCGGAGAGCTAGCCCCCACCCGACACTGCCCAGGCGTCTGGCTTTAGGAGGTTTTCAAGAAATGGACCCGCGACGGGGCTTCCCTGGTGGCGCAGTGGTTGAGAGTCCGCCTGCCGATGCAGGGGACGCGGGTTCGTGTCCCGGTCCGGGAAGATCCCACATGCCGCGGAGCGGCTGGGCCCGTGAGCCATGGCCGCTGAGCCTGCGCGTCCGGAGCCTGTGCTCCGCAACGGGAGAGACCACAACAGTGAGAGGCCCGCGTACCGCAAAACAAAAAAAAAGAAAAGAAATGGACCCGCGAGGTTCGTGGTGATGGTTCACTCCCAAGAACAGTGATTTCCATGGGTCACTCCGTGCAGAAGCAGCCAGAACCAAACACCTAAAGGGAACGAGAACAGACGCGCCAGGAGCACAAAGCACCCGGGCCCCGTATGCGTGAGCGCCTGCGTGCACGCGTGTGCCGACACGCGTGTGCGTGTGCATGCGTGTGTTTCCCAGATGACCCTATGAGGATGGCTCTGTCCTTTGCCGCCTCTACTCTGACATGGATTTTTCTCGTCTTTCTCTCCTTTGCGGGACAAGCCCAGCCCCCTCCGTGACTGCCAGGCTCTGGTCACTCTTCAGAGAGACCTGTTCTGCCCGGGTGGGAGGGGTCTGAGTAACTCCCACCATCGAGATGCCCCCAAACCTCCCGGGGGGGTGTGCTGGTGTTTCCGGCTTTCCCCAGCAGAGCGCACCTCTTCTCAGCCTCCTAAACTCGACAGACGTCAGGCGGGGCGGGGAAGGAAAGCAGAATCCTCGCCCCCGAAGCCCCAGCACCGCCCCCATCCAGTAGGACCCCTGGCAAGGCGGGCATGAACGTGACCGTGTGGAGGGGCGACTCTGCAGAGCTCCCAGCGCACCGGCAGCGGAGCTCCGGGCCTTCGGGTTTGAGGCCCTCGAAAGGCCTGTTTAGAATCCGAGAATCGGGGCTGGAGCTGCTTCTACTTTCCTGGTTAGAAACCGCAGAAAAGCGCTTCGGAAGCCTCGCTGCTTCCGGCTGCAGTGGCTCAGCTGGCGGTGTGTTCAGAGCCGGCCAGGCCCTGAGAAGCAAGGCCCGGAGCCCTGTGCTGCTCCCCGGCCAGCCCTCTCCGGCCCCGAGGTTGCCCCAGCTGCTGGCCGAGGCCTTCCAGCTGCTCTGGAAGCCAGCTGCCCTGCCCCGTGGAGGCCCCCTTCTCTAACCGGGCAGCTGCTCTGCCCACGTGGAGGCCCCCTTCTGTAATCCTGCCACGTGCCTTTACATCCATGCAGCCTCAGAAAGGAGGCAGAAGGCAGCCCGGCTCCTGCGCTGCCCCTGGGAGAAGAGTCACGTGGGAGGCACGTGGGGGCGGGGTGAAGCTCAGTGCTGACGGGGCTCTGCTGCCCGCTTCTTGGTCGCAGAGTTGGGCGAGCACCCTAGAAGGGCGCCCCCGGGAGCTCGAGGTAAGCCTGCCGGTGCTGCGTGGTGGAGCCCCTCCCCAGCGAAGCTCCCAGGCAGGCACCATCCCTGGGGCGGCACGCGTGAGAAAGTGTCCAAGCGTGAGTGGGTGACTTGCCACCCCCTCGGTGCCTCTTGGGCCCTCCCTGGATCTTTTGAGGGGTGGAGCCCAGGAGGGGTCGAGGCAGCAGGTGGGAGTCACATGGAGGGCGAGGGCGTGGCCGAGGGTGCTTTGCTGCCAGCTCAGAGCCCTGGCTCTGCCACCAGTCCATCAGCCTAGTTCAGCCACCTCCAGCCCGTGGCGAGTGCGCGGGCAATCTTACTTTTTTGAACCAGGGAATAAATAAGTATCTTGATCAACATGTACATAAGTAGATATTTACCAGACACCTGTCAAAAGGATTTACTGCATTTTCAAACAATGGAAGCCAGAAGGAGGGGCTGTGTTGGAGGAAAAGACAGTCTCCGACCCCAGGGGTCTCCAGTCTGCTGTGACCCAGCACATGGTTCTGGTTCTACACGGTGGTATCGTGGGGTCGGTAAGATGCGGTGGCACTGAGGAAAGACCGAGAAACATGCAGGTTTGCCCAAATCTAACAAATTAAAATGTAGGTGACTTTTATAGTATAAGCTAGGAGGCTGGGAGAAAGAGACATTCATAACGTCAGTCAGCTCTTGGGCCCGCCCGTGGCCTTCTGGCAAATGAATGAATGAGTGAGTGAATGTGTGAGTGGAGTGAGTGAATGAGTGAGCGAGTGAATGAATGAATGCATACACTGGTGAGCTGAGGCTGACTCCCGCGCTCCCTCCACCCCCTCCCCGTGCACCCTTCCCCGGCTGCATAAACTGCTGTATGAATTTGTGGCTCCCGTCAAATGGAACCACCTGAGATGGAAAGGCTCCGTTACTGGCGCGGACGGCTGCTCAGGTCAGCTCTGACGGATGCTCCTCCCGCCGCTCCAAAGCCCTCGGTCCCAGCACCGCTCACGGTGCGACCCGCAGCTGCTGGGTCTGGGCTTTGATGGCTGCTTCTGGCCAGATCCGGCCTGTCCCGTCGTCTCTCCTAAGTCCCACTGCCACGTGGTCCCCGAGCCACACAGTCCTGCCCCGCCGTCCCCCCTCCCACTGGCCCTCTGTGCGGCCCCTGCCCTGGGCTGGAGCAGCGCTCCCTCCCTCCATCCCCGCCACTCCCTGCATTCTGCCTGATCGGCCATTACTTGAATATAGAATTTCCCGTGGAGACAGTGATGGACATGAAACCACCCCGACTGAGGGCCGTGCAGTGGGACTGAGTCAGAGGCGGAGCTCAAGCCCTGCGCCCGGCGCTGACTCCCCGTGGGCCCTGGACTGGCTGCTTGACTCCTCTGAGCCTCACCGTGATGAGAGGCGGTACGGCACCAGCCGCTTGGGACCGGAGTGCGCTGACTCACCACATCACGCGTGGCGGGCGCCCAAGGGCCTCCTTCTCTCCTCACCCCGCGGGGCTCCACCACTCCAGCGCTTCCCCTAGAAAGCCTGACACGCCATCCAGGGCCCTGGTGAGCAGCAGCTGGGAGTGGGGGGTTTCCTAGATGGTCAAGGACTAAGTCACGTGTAAACTCCGGGAAGGACACCGGCTCCCTGTGGTGACGACTCTGCTTACTTGTGCCGGGCTGCTCACCTGGGCGTAGATGCCGCAGAGGGGGTGCGAGTGTCACCACGGCAGCTCCGCCCAGACCCACCGTCTCAGGGGAAAGCCCGTGTCCTCTGAGATGCTCGTAGCTCTTCTGGGATCACAGAAGCCACGTGGTCTGTGGTGCAAGGGTCCGGCCTGGAACCTGGAGTGTGGAGGAGGCTGAGTTGCCCTCTGTGTCTAGCTGGTGTCAGGGAGGGGTCCCCGAGCCTCCCGGCTGAAGGGACTCGTCACGTTGCGATGACCTCTGTCCCTTCTGATCCCGCCCCGGGCTTGAGTGCCCCAGGCAGGCAGGGGCGCTGCTTCTGCATCTGCGGCCCCAGGGTAGTAAATGTCGGTGGACATAATCAGAACTCAGGTCCCCGGGGCCCAGCGTCTGACTGGACCACAGCCTGATTCTGGCCCAGCGCATGGAGTCAGTTCCACAGACGCTGTGGGCGGGGGGAGAGGACAGCAGTGGGGAGCGGTGACTCGGGGGAGGGCGCTCACCCCAGGGCAGAGCCTGCTGGTACTCCGACCTCTCGCCGGCTGCGTGCTCATGGGGACTTCTGGCCAGAGGGGTCAGAGGTCAGTGGGACCCTGGCTGTGGTTGGGCAGAGGTGCTGGGTCACTGGCTTGCTTTCTGCATAGAACATAGACAAATGGTCGACTCTTCCAGGAGGACCCAAGACTCACACCCCACAAGCCCCTCCTCCCGGGTGTGTTGGACACGCCCCCCCATGTGCACCCTGGGCTCCTGCTACACGCGTGCACACGCCCTCTGTGGGCAGACACCTGGGCATCATAGGCATGGCTTCGGGAACCTTAACCCTGGACGTCTCAGGGCGTAAACGAACCCTAGCAGTGTCGCACTTTTCTTTCCTGCTCCCGTGTGTCTTCTATTCCTGCCTATTCTGCCTTTTTCCTCCTTTCCGTTTTCCAGTTTTCTTCTCTAGCACTTTCTTTAAGTTTTTATTTTATTTTTTTAAACTGAGGTATAGCTGATGTCCAATATTATGTTAGTCTCAGGAGTAATAGTGATTCACAATTTTTTAAGATTATACTCCATCTAAAGTTATTACAAATATACTTCTGTATATTAATTTTGTATCCTACCACTTTACTGAATCCATTGGTGAGCTCTGGTAGTTTTCTGGCAGTGTCTTTAAGCTTTTCTATCTGTAGTATCATGTCATCTGCAAACAGTGACAGCTTTACTTCTTCCTTTCCAGTTTGGATTCCTTTTACTTCTTTTTCTTGTCTGATTGCGATGGTTAGGACTTCCAATACTCTATTGAATAAAAGTGGCGAGCGTGGACACCCTTGTCTTGAGGAGGTGCTTTTAACTTTTCACTGTTCAGTAGGATGTTAGCTGTGGGTTTATCACATACGGCCTTTATTATGATGAGCTATGTTCCCTCTCTACCAACACTGTGGAGAATTTTTATCATAAGTGGATGTTGAGTTTTGTCAGAAGCTTTTTCTGCGTCTATTGAGATGGTCATATGGTTTTTATTCTTCAGTTTGTTTATGTGGTGAATCATCCTGATTGGTTTGTGGATGTTGGACCATCCTTGCATCACTGGGATTAATCCCAATTGACAGTGGCTTATGATCCTTTTAATGTAGTGTTGGATTCAGTTTGCTAATATTTTGTTGACGATTTTTGCATCTGTGTGCCTCAGTGATATTGGCCTGTAATTTTCTTTTTTATGTGATGTCTTTGTCTGGTTTTGGTTTCAGGATGACGGTGGCTTCATAGAATAATTCTGGAAGCATTCCTTCCTCTGCAATTTTTTGGAATAGTTTCAGAAGGACAGGTGTTAACAGTCTTCTCTAAATGTTTAGTAGAATTCAGCTGTGAAGCCATCAGGTCCTGGACTTTTGTTTGTTGGGAGTTTTTTAAATTACTGATGCAATTTCATTTCTGGTAATTGGTCTGTTCATATTTGCTGTTTCTCCCGGTTTAGTCTTGGGACACTGTACCTTTCTAGGAATTTTTCCATTTCTGCTAGGTTGTCCATTTTATCGGTATAGCGTCGGTCACAGTCGTCTCTTAGGATGCTTTGTATTTCTGTGGTATGGGGGTTGTACCTTCTCCTTTTTCATTTCTGATTTTATTGATTTGGGTCCTCTCTGTTTTTCCTGATGAGTCTGGCTAAAGGTTTATGAATTTTGTTTATCTTTTCAAAGAATCAGCTCTTAGCTTCATTGGCCTTTCCTACTGTTTTTAATTCTCCATTTCATTTATTTCTGCTCTGATCTTTATGGCAGCACCTGGATTTAAAATCAGGTGGTCTCCCTCCAGAGACGGGACTCCTAACCACCGTGCCCTGAGCCTCAACTAACACAACAAGGCCAGAGGACAAGGTGGGAGTCAGGCTGGTGGCAGCCAGGCACGTGTCCATTCAGAGCAGGGGAGGCAAGGCCTTGCGTACTTGGCACCTGCCATGGGAGTCAGAGCCACTCATAGGACCTGAGGAATTCCTCACTCCCCAGGGCCCCTTATGGTCTGTGGACCCCAGGGAAACACACGTATAAACTGCACACCAAACTCTCTATGTGATTTTTCGTAGCCCGGGCAGAGGAGGGGAAGAGGCATCATTTTACAGATTAGAAAACTGAGGCCCAAAGAAGCAACATGCCTCACCCCAAACAGAGGCCTCTCGACCCAGTTGGGGTCTCAGCCCTGAAGCGGTGGTGGGCTGGGCCACGTGGAGGAGAGGGTCACTGCTGGCACCCGGGTCACCAAGGCCCTCAGTGTATCCTGTAAACTAGGAGCGAGGTGACTGTTCACTTACCCGCAGGCCTCCTTGGCAGGTTTCTGGACCACCCCTGAGAACGCTGAGACACGGAAGCCTGAGGTCCGGCCAGCGGACACCGTCTGCTCCCCACCGGGCCTTCCGTGGGACTCGGGGAGAGACCCCTGGCCCTCTTCCCCGAACCCCTGGGCCTCCTCACCTGCAGAAAATACATCGTTTCTGACAATCGTTGTGAGGATGGGAGGGCCTTTGGGTGGGGAGCTCTTTTTTTTTTTTTTTGCGGTACACGGGCCTCTCACCGTTGTGGCCTCTCCCGTTGCAGAGCACAGGCTCCGGATGCGCAGGCTCGGCGGCCACGGCTCACGGGCCCAGCCGCTCCGTGGCATGTGGGATCCTCCCGGACCGGGGCACGAACCCGCGTCCCCTGCATCGGCAGGCGGACTCTCAACCTCTGCGCCACCGGGGAAGCCCTGGGTGGGGAGCTCCTTGAGCAGTTCTGGAGCGAGGTATATGCCCTAAGACCCCCGTCCCACCCGGTCCCCAAAGTGTAGGAGACACTGTTACTTCAGCCAGATCCTGGATGAGACTAAAATCGCTCAGTAGCCACAAAGGTGAACGCTCTCTGGTGACTGACAGAGTGAGCACCCCAGGGAGACGCTTCCATCTGCCTTGGAATAAAATGCTCAGAGTATTTCTCTCATCCTCCCAACCTGAAGGTTCTGGAAATGTAACACTGAGCAAAACACTTGACAGGGAACTTCTAAATGTTTATAAAACATGCCGCGATGGTGATATTTTTCTGTTAACCAGCTTGCAACCATTTTTATGGGATCATCTGCTCATCAGCCCAATAATTTGATGACTTGAAAACTTTGCTTCATAAACGAGAAAATGTAAAGTCGAAGAATTAAAAAAGACTTTCTAAGCTCACGTCACAGAGCAACTAAGAGGCCACACCCGGTCAGAACCTTCCGTACTGGAAGCGTCATATCCTCTCAAAACCCCTTAGTAGCAGTGGTTTTTTTGAGGGACAAATGGGCTTCCCCTTAGGAAACAGGGTTGTCCGAGAGGATGGTCTTGGGTGGTCCCTGGCGTTCCTGTCATTCACCCTTGTCATGGCCGTGCTAAGGCGCCGTGAACTTGGCAGTGAGTGAAATACCGTTCTCTGGTTCTCTTCGTGGGGAAATCCATCAGTAATTAGACTCATTTTTCAATTTCGTCACCTAGAAACAGAAAATGCCCATAAATCTCCCCAAACAGACATTAGATGCCGCCGATTTAATTACCGATGAGTAAACAAGGTGATTCAGCCTCCATGAGACGCCCGAACGCGTTCGTCACCGGCTCATTAAACCACCGCGCAAGCGATTGTTCACTGCGAGGAGCGGGTGGGGTGGAGCCGGAGCAGGGGATCGTGGACGCGTGCCTTCACGTGAGGGTGCTGAGCTGGTGCCGCCGGGGCGGGAGGGGGAGCGGGCGGGGTGGAGCCGGAGCAGGGGATCGCGGACGCGTGCTTTCACGTGAGGGTGCTGAGCCGGTGCCGCCGGGGTGGGAGGGGGACCCCGGGGGCGCGGGAATAACCCCGTGGTTGTGGCACCTCTGCAGACACGACTGTGACCCCGAGGCGGACCCTGTCCTTTCTCACCAAGACTGTCTCCTTCCCCCAAGTCCCCCCACCCGCCCCGTCCAGTAGGAAGACGCTCCCAAGCTTCCTCAGGTCGGTTCACCTACAAGGAGTAGGTGGGCGCTTTGGGAGCCTGCCTGAGGTATAATTAGGGTGACTACAGTCTTTAGTTCACCTGTGATCACCCCCGTGGGATCACCCCTGTGTCCCCACTAATTAGTCACAGCGTCCTCTTTCACTCTCAAAGCTGCCCTTATCTGACGGGTAAACTATATGGTCACCCTGTGCATCCCGCAGGGAGGGTACAGGTTGCAAGTCAGCACCGATGCGTTGATGGTCCTTGTGTTGAGAGGGGTGCTGAGGTCGTGTTGTGGGTCAGCAGGTGAGTTCATGGTGATGGCTGGGAGGTGTCTGCTGGGGGGGCCCAGGTGGCGGGTGGCTTGAGCACTGGACAAAGGTCAGGAAATGGGGGTTTGCACCCAGCACCGCTCCGGTCATCTCGGGGTGTCACTTCTGTCTAACCCTGAGCCAGGTCACTCACGAGGCCTCTCAGTTTTGTGAGTCTAATCCAGTGTCGAGTGTACGTCACCCCACGGGACACTGGAGCCCCCTTCCTCCCCTGAGCTTCTGTGGCCCTGCGCTGATTTTATGAGATGGTTCTCTCTGCCCCAAAGAGAAGCTTTGGGGTGATGCCCGCCAGTATTTCCACAGCACTTTGCAGTTTACAGAGCACGTCCACGTACGTGGACACCAGCACACGACGCAGGCTGTTTCCATGCTTCTCCTTCTATGGATGAAAAAGTTAAAGCTGACGTTAAGGGCCGGCGCTCTGGGCTCAGGGGCCCGAGGCGAAGCCCCGCCACGGCTCTTAGAGTCTGTGTGGTCTGGGCGAGCGGACCTACCTTCCGCGTCTCAACCTCCTGATTCACGGGGAGGACGATCTGCCGGCATCGTGATGTTGTGATGAAGGAAGAAAACTCGTGCAAGGGACGTGGGATCAGGGTCGGGATTGAGAACACACAGGGTGACATTAGTTCTTGTGGTTATTGGTGGTGTTGGTGGTCGACATCGTGGTAACCAGCTTGTAACCGGCGTGACGGGGACTCTTCTCAGGCACCGGGACCCGGGGTCTGTCTGTGACCCCAGCTTCCGTTGTCCCGTCTGCCGTAGGATTTCTGTCTGCAAGTCAGAGGCAGCAAAGCAGAAAAGCAGGAACAATGAAGCCCGTGTTTGGGGAGGTGTTTTGCCTCCTGGCACCGCGAGAACACGAGCTGGGAGCTGAAACTCCTCCCTCCTCGCCTCACATCCTTCCAGCAGGGGACGTAGCGGCACGAGCACTGTATTTAGGCCATCGCAGCCCTCATGGGCTCCGCGGTTGGGGGAGGGGACCAAGCCCTCTGCGCTGTGCCCTCACTCGGGATGTTGGCCCTTCCTGGGTACCTGGGCTCCTCTGTGGGTCCGCACAGGTCAGGAGACGCCCCATCCACACCCGCAAGGGCTGGGGTGCGTTCATCAGCATCACAGGTGGATGTTCACGGCTCTGTGTTTTTCCATTTTCAGTGGGTCTGCACACCTTTTAAGCAGTTCGCAAGAAATAGCCAATTAGCTGAACTGCTGTGTGACCCTGTGGACGGTGCCCGTCCCTCAGGTGGAGGGAGAAGTTCTGAGAGGGACGGAGGGGAAGCCGGGGGCTGATGGCTGGAGGGGCGGAGGACCACGAAGGAAAGGTGGGGGCGGGAGGGTGGGAGGGAGGCAGAGGCCCGGGGCGGGGACCGGCTATTTTCACCTGCGTGAGACAGATTCGCTTCTTCCTCCTTGGATGTTTGGCGTCTTGGCTAAAAATGCCTCAAGGGAATGGTGTCTTGGGGACAGGGAGATGGAGAGGGCGGTGGCACTATAGGAGGCTTGGGCGGGGAGCTGTGCTCGGGCGGTGGTGATGGTGATGGGGGTGGAGGAGACGGTGGTGATGGTGATGGGGGTGGAGGAGACGGTGGTGATGGTGATGGGGGTGGAGGAGACGGTGGTGATGGTGATGGGGGTGGAGGAGACGGTGGTGATGGTGATGGGGGTGGAGGAGACGGTGGTGATGGTGATGGGGGTGGAGGAGATGGTGGTGATGGTGATGGGGGTGGAGGAGACGGTGGTGATGGTGATGGGGGTGGAGGAGACGGTGGTGATGGTGTTGGGGGTGGAGGAGACGGCGGTGATGGTGATGGGGGTGGAGGAGACGGTGGTGATGGTGATGGGGGTGGAGGAGACGGTGGTGATGGTGATGGGGGTGGAGGAGATGGTGGTGATGGTGATGGGGGTGGAGGAGACGGTGGTGATGGTGATGGGGGTGGAGGAGACGGTGGTGATGGTGTTGGGGGTGGAGGAGACGGCGGTGATGGTGATGGGGGTGGAGGAGACGGTGGTGATGGTGATGGGGGTGGAGGAGATGGTGGTGATGGTGATGGGGGTGGTGTGAGGAGGAAAAGAAAGTGGGGTGAGAGAAGTAGAGAAGAAATTACCTGCCTTCCTGTTTCATGAAGTGGTCGTGACGCTCAACATAAAATGGAAGGCTCTTCATAAACTGTAATGTCCCACCCCTTGCGCTCTCGCTGTGGAAGTGACCGCAGGTCCTCAACCCTCCTGAACCCACGCTCTCGCTCCCGATGGGCACTGCTGTCGTCGGTCACCTCGTCCAGGCCATTGAGATAAGTCGCTTCAGGAGGCAAAGGGTTGTGGGGTTCCCAGAGCCTCCAGGGAAAGGCTCGCGGCTGGGGGGCTGGGGTCCCTTCGGCTGTGGACTCAGGGCTGGGGGTCGGGGTCAGGAGCATTCAGAAGGCCCGGAACCTGGCAGACGGGCTCAGAGAAGTTTCTGGTTTGGTTGTGAAGTTGTGTCAATAGAAAACACACGTGAGGCCTTGGGCTCCAGTTTGTGTTGAAGTCAAGAGGCTCAGAAGTAGCTTGAAAATGGGTCATGCTACCTGCTGAGGGTCCTGGAGGCCCATGTGGGCAGGAGGGAAGAGGGGGCGGGCAGAGGGCTGGTGCTCTGGGCGCTGGAGAGTGGCCCAGGCGGGACCTCTGGGGATACACAGAGCTGCCTGGAGGGGGCGTGAGCCCCACAGACGCCTGCGGAACCCCCGCTGCACCTGCCGCAGAGCCGGGGCAGAGCCGGGGGCCATGCTCGATGCAGAGCCGCGATGGCAGCTGAGCCATCCCAGTGCAGACTATGACTCCTGATCCCCAAGTCGCCGGAGTCGTGTAGTTTCCCACTTTCCTGGTGACAAGGCCACAACTGGGAAGATTACGCGGCTCGTCACGGGGAAACAGCTTGGCTCCAAAGCCCTTTCCCTCTGTCATTTTGCCCTCCAGTTAAAGACATCTCCTACCCAAGGTGACAAAGAGGCCTGCTTCCGCCCTGCAGGCCTCTGTCCCCACGGGGACGAGCTTGCAGAAAACACACACATTGTCGTAAGTGCTCGAATCATGTCTGCAGAGGGCCCTGCACTGAGTGGAGGGCCGTGGGGGGCCGGGGAGGGTAAGACGTCCAGACCAGGGGAGGGGCAGGCCTTGCAGGTGGAGAAAGGCCGGCCTGGCAGGGTTGCCCTCACCGCCCGTCTGGGTTGCGCGTGGTGAGCCTTCTGGTGTGGCTGGAGCACACGGTGCTGGCCGGATACGGGGCCAGAGGGACGAGTGGGTTCCACCGGGACCTGGGAGCCAGGCCATGGAGGCGAGACTCCATCCCAGGCCCGGGGCGGGGGTGGCACGGGGGGAGGTGGTTAGGCAGAGAATCAGCCTGGATGCCAGTAAGGCCAGTGAGGAAGCTGCCTTAACACCCACACAGTGATGGGGGCGGGCGGAGGACAAGCCGTGGAGACAGGCAGAAAAGGGGGTCTGTTCCCCTGTGCCGCGTGCTGGTCTGCTTCCTTGCAAGAAGGTGGGCATTTAGGAGAGAGTTTTGAGGCCACGGCCGCATCCGTTTGGGAAACCACACACTAGCCACAGGTCATTAAGCAAATGCCCCCTGGTCCCCAGAAGCACTTCAGCTCTGAGTGGGAATACCTGTCACCACTCTGCTCCATTACCCAAAGCAAAGGTGATGTCCCGGAGCCAGTGACGTCCTGGGAGAGGGGGGACCGGCCGTGCCCTGATAGCCTGTGCTGCCCGCTGGGGAGGGGCACGTGGCCACCCGTGAACTCCAAGGGGCGGCTCAGCAGCCTGTGACGACGGTGCAGGACACCGCGAGCACGCAGGCAGGCCAGGTCTGCCCTGGGGGCTGACAGCTGAGAAGCAGCCCAGGAAGGGGCCCCGGGGATGGGCAGAGATGCCGTCTGGGGGACGGGCTGGCGAGGGGCAGGCCGGCACCTGGACATCTGAGCCGCCCGCTTGACCCTCCCAGGGGGGCAAGGCCAGCCTCCAGAGGAGACGTGAGCTGAGCGTCTCACAGTGGGTGAGTCGCGGCCACCTGGCGTCACGGGCGAGGGCAGAGCAAGCTGTGCGGGAGGAGAGCTTCCGTGTCTTTGGGCTGAGCCCCTGTGAGACCAGCGACCCAGCAGAGTTTCAGCCTCCGGGGCCACCAGCCTCGACAAACAGGCGACTGTCCTTTCCGAGGCTGCTTTGCTCTTAGGTATCCCGTGGTTTTGTCCAGCCCTTCCATCCTTTACAAGAGTCCTGGGTGTTAAGGCCAGACCGCCTGCACCACCATAAGGCCCTTGGGAAGGGCCTGCCTCGAAACATGGTGGACTTGAAGGCGTTGCCTGCAGCCGCCTCCCGCCCACCGCCTCGTGCCCCATCCCAGGGCCCCAGCCTTCCACCAGCTCTCTCGACAGGCAGCTGTCCTGGCGGTTTCCTGACACGTGATCCCGGGGAGGGGGTAGCTGATACAGGTTCAACCGTGGCCTCAGGTAGCTTTAGATGAAGACCCTTGATGGTTAGAAAATCTTTAACATCCAAAGGAATGCTTCCTTTTTTTCCCTTTGTGAGAAAATAAGTATAACAAAATTTGCCGTTCTAACCATTTTAAAGTGTCCACTTGAGTGGCATGAATTACGCTCACGACGTTGTGCGGCCATCACCGCTGTTTCTGCAACTTTTCATTCCCCGAAACGGCTCCCTCCTCCTCCAGCCCTGGGAACCTCTAATCTACAGTTTCCGTGAATTTGCGCGTTCTGGGTGTTTCACAGAAGTGGAATCATACATCCCTGTCCTTTGAGGACTGGCTTCTCTCAGCACAGTGTTTTCAGCCCTCACCCGTGTTGCAGCGCGTGTCAGAACTTTATTCCTTCTCAGGTCTGACTAGTGTCCTGTGCGTGTGTTCACCACACTCTGTGTAGTCCTTCAGCCGCAGAGGGAAGGAAAGCTCTCTGAGTGTGAATTTCCACAGCTGGTCTGTTACAGAGCAGGTACATGCTGTTTAACACAGACGGTGGGCGTCGCCCAGCTGCACCACGTGTTCAGAAACATGCATGCTTGAAGAGACACGAGCGTGCATACGTGAACAGACCTGGCGGGCGCTCCCTGATGGCCGGGTCCGGGGAGCTGTTGCCTGGCACCGGCTTCCCTTACCAGGAGGGAATGTCGTGTTCTCCTAAAGCACACGCAGTCATAGTCCCGTTAATGAAGGATTTTTCATTATCAAACCTGTCTGTGTTTATAGGGATCCTCAGAACAGCAAGGCAGGAACTCTGTGTTCTCTCCACGTTTGGGAATCGGCTGTGCCTGTGCAGAGCTGCGCACAGACCAGGGACGAGCTTGACAGAGGACTCTGGAGAGACTTTGGAAGTGGTATTCCAAGTTCTAAGAAAACCAGGGGGAAAAAAAGCACTCATTCCTCTTCTCCAGTACAATCTCAGGCAGAGCCCAGGATATGAAGCCAGCAGGTCACCCGGGCGAGTCAGGAAGCGACGGCTGCGCCCTTTCGCGTGTGTTCTCTCTCCACACCCCATCCTGTGGGTTCCCCAGACTGGAGTCAGCCGTGTAGGGTCCTCGGGTTAAAGTGGCCACGCTCTGGTTCAAGGCGGGGGCAGGGGGGAAGCCCCACCTTGTCAGCCTCCCCCCGACCTGTACCCGCTCCCAAAGCAGCCCTGGGGAGCCCAGGGCTCTCAGCAGCATCGTGTTTTGTTTTGTTTTTTCATGCTTAACTGGCTCTTCTACCGATGAGAAACAGACCAGGGAGGTAGCGTGATTTCCCGAAGACACAGAGCCATTCGGTGTCAGAATCAGGATTGTTACCATCCACAGATAACTGAGTCTGCCGTGAAGAGGCTTACAGTGCGGGTGAAGGGCAGGACGTGTGGACGTGAGGAGAGCGGAAAGCTCTGACGGCCTGTGCCCACCAGGGCCTCACAGCCCACAGGCATCCGGGAGACCTCGTGACCCCTGGGAACCGAGGCGCTCCCTCCTCTGAATCCCCTCAGTGGGTCAAACCTGGGAGTGGATGTGGGCCCGGGTGCCAGTGGCGGCCCTAAGGAGAGAGCAGGGAGAGGGGAGGGATGGGGACACGGTGACAAGGAAAGGACGCACGGGGCGGGCGGGGTTGGGGAATATTGTCGGGAGGGAAGGGGAGGTGCTGGGAAAGGGAAGAGATGGAACCACTTGAGCGGCGAGGTCCCCACTCCAGCCGGCTGCAGCGGAGGGTCCTCGGGAGCCCTGGGCGTCCCCTCGCCCCCCACCCGCAGCTGTGCGTGGCTGCGTCTGGCGCGACCCAGCCTTGTCCTCATGCCTCCTCCAGCCTATTCAACCTCGACCCACAGTGGGGCCTGGAATCAGGCTGCCCCAGGGTGGCTTCCAGAGTTGCCAGGGGTTCCCGAGATCACAGAAACGGCGGGTCCCGTGCTGGACCTCGGTGCGTTCTCAGGGCTCTGGGACCCCCAGAACCAGGCCCGAGGAGGCCATGAGGAATGTGAACCCATGAGGCCAGAGGCACCCGGACATCAGCCGGCCGGAGAACGGCTTCCACAGCTGCACTGTTCTCCACCCCCGGACGTTTCTATGGCAACACACAGTGTTTTGAAAGGATGACCAAGCTGTTCACTTGTTTACGTTTTCTTGTTTGTTTTTTGGCTTTGAAGAGAGGGGTGGAATTCATTCTGTAAGGACACCCGTGCCCTTAACGTTAGAGTGAATACAGCACTGCTCACAAGAGGTGCTACACACGTGCACACCCGCGTTCACCCACCTCACAGGTGACTGTGCCCCAGACTTGGTGACCACAGGCCCTTGCTCCTTCCCTGGGTTCTTGTCCGGACCCTTCTTCCTGGCTCCTGGGCCCTCTTCAGTTCTGTCTCAGACCCTTAAACCTCGTACTGAGGAGTCCGACCCACTCGTGTCTTAGGGGGTCAGCGGGGCCCGGGAGGCAAAGAAACGAACGCACTTTGGGCCTCGGGTCAGGAAGTCCAGCTCATCCTGCATGCTCCACGTGTACCCGCCAGGCCTTATCTCATCAGTGTCCTAGTCTTTCCGCCGGGAGGTTACTTAGATAACCTCTGAGGTCCTTTATCTCTCAGACCCCATGGCTTTAAGCAGGACCCTGTCACTTCTCCTGGGAGACAATTCCCAGGACGCGGAAGCACTCCCTTGGGCTGAGGTCGTCCCGTAGGGGATGGACCCCAGCCTCAGCTCTCCTCCGGTCCACACGATCTCCAGGGCCACCTTGTCCAGCCGCCCCTGCGAGCCCACCTCTACGTCCAAGTCCAGGAGCTCCGCCTTGAGTACAGAACGCGGACCCCTCCTCTTCCTCAAGGCCCCACTGCAGCGAGAGGGTCCTCCACCCACAGTCACCGGGTTAGAAACCCCGGGGGGGCCGCGCCCTTCTTTCCCTGCC
Organism: Orcinus orca; assembly: GCF_937001465.1. NCBI lineage: Eukaryota > Metazoa > Chordata > Mammalia > Artiodactyla > Delphinidae > Orcinus > Orcinus orca. The sequence continues at coordinate 1,638,782 of NC_064569.1, read as the reverse complement.
TCTTCTCCGACCCCCACGTGCAGCCGGAAAGCGAATCACACGCCTTCTGTGTCCCAGGTCCCCCTGCTCATCTCCAGTCCCCCGTCTCGGCCGCGGCTCAGGCCTCCACGATCTCTGCGTGGGCCACCCCCGCCCGATTGCCCCATCGTGACAGCGCCAGATGGCAGTGCACACCACAGCAGGGCCGCCGTCTCCTCAGAACGGAAGCTGAGTGTCCAGGCCTGGCCCCAGAGCCCCTGGTCCCCTTGCTCCGGCCCACCTCTCCAGCCCGTCCCCTCCCCAGCCACGGCCTCCACACTTCCCCCCTTTACCTCTCTCCACCGGATGCCTGACCCACCCACTTCAGCTGACAGCTCTCCATCCTCCCAGCCTTCCCTCCAGGGCACAGCTTACCTGCTGTACTGGACTCTGTCCATCTGTCCCCATTGTCCCCAGAGCTCCTGGAGGTCAGTTTCTGAGCCCTTTCTCTTGAATCTCCAGCACATAAACATGTCCATGAATGGCTGAGTGGAGGACTCTCTGCCATGCCCGTGGTTCCTTCTCGTCTCCACCTGTTATGTCACATGCTGTAGATTAGGGAGTGGGCCTCATGGGGGAAACTTACAAAGGCCGAGGATCAACAAGAGAAGACACACGTCCCCAGGTCCTCCATCTCACAGGAGGTGCAGCAGGTCTAGGACGCGCCGGGGCTGCGGTGTGAGCCTGCACGGCAGTGGAGGGACCCGGGACCCCTCCTCCCCCGTGGCTTTCTCTTTTCATAGAGGAATCAGGAAGGGAAGGCAGCCTCGCAGATGAGGGGGTAAACACACTGCTTGGTGCCGGTCGGGCGGGGCTGGGGGTGCCGCTGTTTAAGGAGTTGTCTGAGACGCCAGGACGCTCGGAGCCCTGGGGTATGGCTGTCCTCCCTGCCGCGGGAAGGGGTGTTCCGAGCTGGGTTGCTACCTGTCCCAGAAAGCTCACTGTGCAGACGACCCAGAGGGCTCTCCAGCATCGTGTCCAGGGACTCAGCTGGTTGTGCCTCACCAGTGACGTGTGACTGATGGAGGCTGGTGGGGTGAATGCATCTGGCACGCAGGTGAACACATGAAAGCCCCTGACACAAATGGGTACCCAGCTTACCTTTGTTTCCCTTCTCATCCCTGCTCCAACTTCGTGAATTTCCGCAGAGGTTTCTGGGGGTGCAGAGGAGGTGGCCCTGTCAGCTGGGGCTAAACGTGGGCGCTCTGAATGGTCTCGGGGGCAGGGGCTGAGTGGCTGGACAGCTCACCTTCCGCAGTCGTCCTCAGGTGTGTCGCGCCCTTTTGGAACATGCATTCCCTTTCAATAAGGTCCTGATGTACATTTTTATCCAACATCACCTGCTTTTTAAAGACCAGAGTTCCTACGCACTGCCGTTTGTTCCTGGGTCGCAGACCCCCGGGAAGCCACGTCCCAGACCAACTTCAAGATGACGGAATGGGTGGGAGGTGAGGACAAGCCTGCCTCGGAGAGGCTGGTGGAGTCCCCCCCTCCATCCCCTTCCCCTGGTTGCCGCTTGTCTGGGCCTCTCTCAGCACGTGGACCAGTGGTTCCTAAACGTCAGGTGCTTCAGAGACACCCGGGGAATGGTCTGGAATGTGCACTTCCAGGCTCCATGGCCAGAAGATCTCCTCCAGTAGGTCTGGGTGGGGCCCGGGGCTCTTCCCTTTTTAACTTTGTGTCCCCAGACTTCGTCCTGAGCTGGGCTGGGTGAGGCCGGCACGCGCTCAATGTCGCAGGGTTTGGGGAGGGTGGGCAGAGCAGATGGGCAGAGCACGGGGGGCGCTGGGACCAGCCTGACCTCCCTGCAGGGTGGGCGGCAGGCCGTATGCCTTCTAGGGATACGGTGGGCGTGGGACCTGGGGTCTTCAGTGAGCCCCTCCTGACTTGCGGAGGGGGAGAAGCCGGGTCTGGGGTCTGAGGTGGGAGCTTCCTGGACGCTCCCACGGAGACGAGCGCAAAGCACCGGTGTGTGAAGGCCACGGCCGCCCCTGCCTGAGGGGCCTTGAAGGCTCTGCACCGGGGGCAGCGTGGGAGAGCGACTGCTGCGGAGGGTGGGGTGCCGGTGAATCAGCCCTGAGTCGGCTCCAGCCAGCCGGAGTCAGTCCTGCCGAGCGTGGGCTCCAGGGACAGGGCCACATCCCGCAGCAGAGCCCTCTTGGAGAGGACAGAGTGTGGAGAGCGGAATAGCACCGCCCCTCCACCACCCAGTGCCCGCCCTCATCCTGGCAATGCTGGGGTCCCTGCGGATCCGGTCTCGCTCTTTGGACAGAGAGTTCTGTTTCCTCACGGAAGAGGGCTCGCAGGTCGGGGTCAGCGCGCGTGGGCAGCTGCCTCTGTTTCAGCAGCCGGCGGAGGTTTGCATGCTCTGCTTCTTGGTGGCCGGGTACAGAGACCCCGGCTGTAGCTTCAGGGTTGGTGACTCAGAACTGTGGCACTTCCCCTGCCCTTCTGTCTCAACCCTTCTCAGCACCAGCTCCCATCCCGGCATCCTTGGGTCCCCTTAGAGAAGGCATCATGAGTTCTCTTCTGAGAAGTACGAGGAACTGCTCACTGATGAACTGAGATGTTTCTCAAAGATGTGCGATTTTTCACCACCCTAATTTCTGCATTTTAACATTTGAAGACTAAAAACCCCCTTCCTGCCCAGTGGATCGGAGCTGTCCTGTGGGATGGACCGTGGGGCTCAGGATGTGGCCTGGGGGTGTCCCCCTGATCCGACCGTGGAGGGGCCCCCTTCTCCTCCACCACCTTGGGGGACCTGCTGGGTCAGAATTTTCCAAATCCCCAGTCTAATGACTCCTTCTCTCTCTTCTACTTGTGTTTCCTAGGAACGGGTGGAGTATCTCTTTCTCATCATTTTTACTGTGGAAGCATTTTTAAAAGTCGTAGCCTACGGGCTGCTCTTTCACCCCAACGCTTACCTCCGCAACGGCTGGAACTTGCTGGATTTTATCATTGTGGTTGTCGGGTGAGTACAGCCACCCCTCCCCCCCTCCACCACCCTCGCCCGGTACCGGCCCCTTCCCATCCGTATCTGTGTCTCTGGTCACAAGGGCCCTGGGCTTCAGGCCAGACGAGAGGATCTATTAAACATCACTTTGGATTCAGACTGTCTCCAAAGGGAGAGGAGCATCACCTGGAGCAGCGCCGGCCACCGCTCCCACCTGCACACGCGTGCACACGCACACATGCGCACACACATACGCGTGGGCATCGGTGAATCCGGGGCCTCCTGGTGGAGCCCAGGGGCCTCTGTGCGGTCAAGGAGACGCCCCAGCTGTAGGTCTCCCTCTGGGCCTCACCCGGCACAGCAGCCCCTGGGCGCCTCCCCTGCAGTGTGGCCGGGTGTGTCTGGTTAGGCTGGGTGGGAAGGCGGCTGGCACCCGGGAGCCGGGACACCCACCTGCACCTCTGCAGGGTCCTGGCTCGGCGGCTGCCGGGACCGGACAGTGGGACTAGGAAGGGCCGGGGGCACGGGGCCACCCGCTCTGCTGCAGAGGCCAAGTCAGCCTACGCTCAGAAACAAAGCGGCGTCAGGAAGCTTCAGGAAACCCTGGAAGTGACGATCTCCTTATCAAGGCATCGGTAACTTCAGGAAAAGATTCTCTGTGGAATGTTTGTACAAAGAGACCCGCACGCGCCACGAGAGACACAGCTGACCAGGCTCCAGTCACTCGTCCGTCTGCGGAGGGCCGGGTGCCCGAGCCTCGGGGCTGACCTGGCGCTACTTCAAGCCCACCTGCCGTTCACTCCCTCGCTGTCCCCACAGCCTCCGGGGTCAGGTCAGCGTGGCATTAGGCTCCTACCCCAGGGGGCCCTTCCCAGCCGCCCCGGGAGGATGTTGCGCTGGTGGCTTCCCCAGAGCGCGCCCTACTCAGAGCCTCGTGGGCGCCCGGCCTTTCCTGCAGGAAGTGACGGAGCAAATCAGGGCCATTTGGGAGCGAGTCCCTGTCTCCGGGCGTCTGGAGCTGTTTCCGAGTTTTCGCCGCTGTCCTTTTTTGCCTGGCCAAGCATGACACGCTTTGCATTAACATCAGGGACACTTGGGAGGCATGAGGGACACGGAAGTTTCTGGACTCTGCCACGTGCGGATGTCAGGGTGAAGCTGCAGATCTGCGAGAGATTTGCTGCTTCTGTTCACTCCAGGATAAACAGAGTGACTGACAAATGCCTTGAACTAACTCAGCAAACCGTGGCAAAGTCCTTTAACGCGCTTCTTCCCGATACATCTAAATCCTTTTCAATTCAGCGTCGCCCTCAAGGCCCGAGTCTCCTGGGAACCTTTCACACACTCACAGAAAGAGCCCAAGGAATGAGATCTGGTGCTTCTGGGGCCAACAGAGAGGAGAGGCGCCTCTTGGGGCAGAGATGCTAAGTCTTCTCCCGTCTGTGGGCTGAGTTGGCATTGGTCTATATGATGCTCTGCCCCAAACGTGGCCTCACCTCTGCGTGGGATGGAAGCAGGAGACACAGGTGGACCTCAGACAGGGGCCCGTCCCCCACTTGCATGGAGCCGGCTCCTCCCGAGACTGCCGCGAGTGGACTGCTTGTGGGTCAGCCCAGATCCCAGCCACGTCTCCCCGGGCCCGGGCCGTCAGGCTGAGGAAGAGAGGGACGCGTCCGGACTCGGCACTCTCCCAAGGGTGCCTCCCTCGACTGTTTGTGACATGGAGGCTACGATGCCAGCGCTGGCTCAGCTTGTGGTCCACCATGACCCTCTGGCTTTTTCCCGTTGATCTCGCAATCGGCCACATTCAGCACCTGGTTTCTCTTCTCCAAGGCGCTGGTCTTTGGGGCTCTCCATCCAGTCTAGACTCAGCCCATCCTTCTAACTCGGAAAACGACACACCCGCATGGAGGGTGTGGCCCAGCCACCTCTCTTCAGCTGTGCCCTCCCATCCCGACCCCTTACACGGATGTGCCTTTGCTTCCTCGTGTCTCCTGGGAAATATCTGCTCACCTTGGCCCCTCCTGGGCAGCCTCTGCCCTCCTGCAAACTAGAGGGAGTCTGCCTTGCTCCGGGGGAGGTGGGCTTGCCCGCCTGAGTGCCGGGCTGAGGGCCCCTCTCCCTTCCCTGCCTTGCCACCCAGGAGGCCAGTGCCAAGGCATTGCCCTCCCCTCACGTGCCCCATTCCTTCCGGAAGTGGAGGAGTCTTCTCGGAACAGTGGGGACATGGGGCTGCTGAATGGATGTGGGAGGACTTCAGAGCCTCTGTGAGCTACTCCCCTCCACCCCCATCAGGCGATCGGGGGGCCTCCCCGCACCCCCGCCAGGCACTCGGGAGCCCTCCCTCCGCCCCCATCAGGCACCCGGGAGCCCTCCCTCCGCCCCCATCAGGCACCCGGGAGCCCTCAGCAGATGCACCTGCTCAGACTGTCTACTCCAGCCTAAGGGGCCTCTCTGTGTCTCCAGCTCCCTCCCAATGTGGGGCCCTGCCTCTCGACTCACAGGGCCTCTAGAGACCATCGTCCTCTCTGACAAGCTCTAACGTCCAGCTAAGGAACTGCCAGACACACCGCCTGGAGAAGGTCCCTGGCCCTTAGGCACCGGGGGGCACCAAGCAGTGGTTTCGCCTCTACAAAGTGTGACTGAGGAGAAACACGCCGGCCCCTGCAAGCTGAGAACACGTCTGAGGCCCATTCCTGAAATTTCTGCCCCTTCAGGGGTTAAAGGAGAGGATGGCTGTTCAATCTCTGTTCCCTTCCCCGAATAACATTTGTGAACATCTTGTACGTTGATAAGCGTGTTCCTTTCTTCCAGGAAGTTCTAGGAACCAAATCTGGTTTGGATTTGGAATGTTGTTCAACAGACTTGCAAACTGGTGTCCATGTCCTGAGTTTCTGTGATCCAGGCTTCCATGGAAAGAACATTTCTCTGCAGAGAAAGGACCCCGCTTCCCCCACCCTGGAGACCTCTGCCTGGGATGGGAGGTGTCACCAACTAACACATGGACCCGTCAAACTGCCGAGCTGGGGTGAAGGAATACAGAACAGGCAGGACATCAGACGTGGTCTGGCCACAGAACCCACCGTGCAGACACAGCCTACTCGGGGTCCCCGCATGGAAAACAGACCAAAGGGAAGCCACTCATCCCTGGCCTCGCTGCCCAAGAAGTCCCCGAGGGCTCTCCAGAGCATGTTTTGCAAATCCCTGTTTAGACCAGCTCCCGCCGCTGGGCCCTGCCTGGGTCTAAGCTTCTGCTAAGCCCCCAGCTGCAGCTTCCCCGTTCCCAGACCCAGCCCCCTGGGGCAGGGGTCATAGAAGCCCCAGCCTGTTCCTCAAGACCAGGCTGCCCAGGCCCGGTTCAGGTCTGCTCCCTGGGCGTCTTCCTTGGCCCTAGGCACGACCCAGTGAGCTCTTCTGACCATGAGTCAGTGGGACGTCTCTAGGTACAAAGACAAAGATGGTCCACGGGGCCCTTTCCCATATTCTTCTCGGTTCCCACAGGTGGCCCAGGATCCCAGACTCCCATTCCCGTACATTCTCTGCATGTTCTAATCCCTCCCGAAACCTTTCCGAGGTGCCCTGTGTTCCCCACAATCCCTCCCCATTTCTGGTCTTAGCAAACATTTTCTGTAAAAGTCCAGATACCAGATTTCCGCTTTGCAAGCTTTGTCCCAGCTCCTCAGCTCTGTCGAGAAAACATCAGTACGGAGCGGGTGTCGCTGGGTCCTCACCAGATTTATTCCAGAGCAGGGAGCCTCGTGCTGCCCTAACCCCAGCACCGGTCCCTCCTTCTCTCTCTCATTCTCCCCGCGGGTCCTGCTGCCCTTGCCGTCTCTCAAGATACGGCCCCTCCCCTCCAAATGCTCGCAGGCCAGGAGAGGAGCCCTGCTTCCTCTTATTCTGCTTTCAGACCACCGCCCCCCTCCTCCCTAAGCCCCTCCAATTCTTTTTTTTTTAATTTATTTATTTTATTTTTGGCTGCGTTAGGTCTTCATTGCTGCACACGGGCTTTCTCCAGTTGCAGCGAGCAGGGGCTGCTCTTTGTTGTGGTGCAGACTTCTCATTGCGGCGGCTTCTCTTGTTGCAGAGCATGGGCTCTAGGTGCACAGGCTTCAGTAGTCGTGGCTCGCGGGCTCTAGGGCGCAGGCTAAGTAGCTGTGGCTCACGGGCTTAGTTGCTCCGCGGCATGTGGGATCTTCCCGGACCAGGGATCGAGCCCAAGTAGCCTGCATTGGCAGGCGGATTCTTAATCACTGCGCCACCGCGGAAGCCCAACCCGTCCAATTCTGATGCTTGTGTCCTCAGACCCCCTACCCGTTGCTTCTCCAAGTCGTGGTCCTCCCACGCCTTTGAGTCTCTCCTTGGCTGTGGAGACGCGAGCTCTTGGCCAGCTCCTCCTCTCCATCACGCACTGTCCCGCCATCAGCCTCCCAAGCTTCTTGGTTCCTTGACGTCTTCTTCCCCAGGGATCCTGACTCTGTCCTGTCTCAGCTGCCCACTCCCAGGGTCGAAGTCAGGATCCCCGCCATGACCGCGAGCCACATCCTCTCCATGGCCTCGGACCAGCTTCCTGCTCTCCTGAAAATACCACCCATCCTTCCTGCTCCCTCCATCCGGCGCTGGACTCCGACGGTGCCCTCCTCCTGCCCTGAGGTCGTCTCTCGCCTGTGTCTGCACTCAGCTGTTACTTCTCTCTTCGTTTCCTTGATCACTTGCAAAAGCACCAACTCCGACCCGGTCCGACCAGCTGCTACCTGAGCTGTGCCCTTGGGGCGGGTAGAGAAACGCACAAGGCTGAGCCGATGTGTCACTTCCCCTCATGACCACCTCCTCCCAGAGGCCCTGGGTGCCTGGAAACCGTACTGCACGGCCTGGCTCCGTTCACACCACACTTTCTTCCGCGACCCCTTTATGCCTTTGCCTCACCCTTCAAGCTTCCAGGACCCCCTCCCCTTTCACATTCCAGCTGATGGCTTGCTACCTGATTCGCTGAGAAGAGAGGTGCAGTCAGAAGAGGACTTCCGTCTGTTCCCACACCTGCATCTGAACCCACAATGCACCTCCCTCCCCAGGACCGCGATGAACCGTCCTGGCTACTAGGCTTGTGCCCCTCTGCGGGCATCCTGCCCTCCTGCCCACCAGGGGTACGACCCTTCCAGCCACCGTCCCCTCACTTCTTTACTGCCCATCGTCTGTCTCTATTACATGATTTCATTTAAAAACAAGCAAAACGATTCCACGCCCTCTTGCAGGAACTACCTTTTCTCTTCTCCTACCTTTTTCCAGCAAAATTTCTCGGGAGGGGTTCTTTCTACAGGACCCTCCCCTCCAGCTGCGGTGGCCACTGAGCGCTCACTCGAGATGCGCTGTGTGTGTAGAGCACACAGCAGGTTTCAAGGATGTGCAAAACGCAGAGGGACAAACATCTCACTAAAAACTCTTTATTACTGGGCTTCCCTGGTGGTGCAGTGGTTGAGAGTCCGCCTGCCGATGCAGGGGACACGGGTTCGTGCCCCGGTCCGGGAGGATCCCACATGCCGCGGAGCGGCTGGGCCCGTGAGCCGTGGCCGCCGAGCCTGCGCGTCCAGAGCCTGTGCTCCGCAACGGGAGAGGCCACAGCAGTGAGAGGCCCGCGTACCGCAAAACAAACAAAACAAAACAAAACTCTTCATTCCAGCTGAAGTGATCATATTTTGGTTATGCTGGATTAAATAAAATCTATCCTCACCGTCCATTTCGCCTGTTCCTTTTTCACTTTTTTAGTGTGGCTACTGGAAAATCTACCTTGCACACACGGCCCACGTCTGTGCTTTGCACCGTTTCTGTTGGACAGAACCGTCTGGAACGCTCCTCTGTCCCCTCTGGAACATGTGTCTGTTACCTTTGTCCCCGTCACTCCAACATGACAGGTGTTGCCAGGGTCCGAGGCCGGTGGTCAGTTTCCTGTCCTGGTGCCTGCGGCACCACATCGGTTTCTGTGGGGCCACTCGTCTGTGCCCAGGCTCAGATCGAAGCCAGGGGCTCGTCGGGAGGAGCTGGGACGTGGAGCCAGGACGCTGGGAGGGCAGAGGAACGGGCCCTGGCGGCAGCCTCCACCTGCCTGACGCCCTGCCTGGGCTGCCAGTGCCGCGAAGCCCGCTCGATGCCAGCACAGGGCAGGCGGGACCTGCCCTGAGGGACCGTCATCCGATGGGGGTCCCGGACCCTCCCGCACACCGGACTGATGGTGGCTGGAGGTGCCCGCACATTTCGCCTCCCAGCGTCCCTCGGAGGACTCGGAGCCCCGCTGGGCCAGCAGAACGTCCTGACGCCCCCTCTCTCCTTCTCTTCCAGGCTTTTCAGTGCAATCTTAGAGCAAGCCACCAAAGCCGACGGGGCCAACGCCCTGGGAGGGAAGGGGGCTGGATTCGACGTGAAGGCGCTCAGGGCGTTCCGCGTGCTGCGGCCTCTGCGGCTGGTGTCCGGGGTCCCGAGTAAGTAGCCTGGGCCTGTCGGCCGCGTGACCTCCTCACCGTCCCCCAGTCTCCCCCCAGCCTGAATTGCCAAGGAACCTGATTTCACATACACGGAGGGTTTTCTTGAATGGGTTCCTTTGCTCTAAAGGTCCCAGCTCTGCTGTGAGTCCATTAGAACCCACTGTGGCCCCCGCTCCTGTGACCGCCTGGGGAATCCACAGCCTGGTGGAGACAGCTGCACAGAGAACAGCCCCGCGGCCATCTGAGCAGCCCCGTCCGCCACCCCGGCCGGGGCTGGGGGTTTAAATACATTTGCAGCGGAAGAGCAGTGAGCTGCTCCCCAGGCTCCCAGGGCATGGGAGCCCATGGGATTATCTCTGCTGTCTGTATTGTTCCAAAGAACGGTGGTCGGTTTCCTGCCCTTGTGCCTGCGGCACCACGTCGGTTTCTATGGGGCCGCTCGTTTGTGCCCAGGCAAAAAAAGCATCCGTGCATGTTCAGGAAGTTCTGCTTTGCCACTTCTGCCAGCCCTCTCCTCCTTTCACGTCACGTGGGGCATCTCCGGCCACAGAAGCCCTATTTTTGGGCTCGCCGCCTGTCAGAGTGAGAACTGCTTTTCCCTGAGGGGGGAGGGCGCTGGCCTGGAGACAGGCCCGGGGACGGCGCCCCTTCTCCCTCTCCGGCAGCAGCCCCCCATGGCGGGGGGCCCCCAGCCCTGGACGCAGAAGGTCGGGCTCCCAGCGTCCGCCCCGGCAAATCCCGGCCCAACCTGCTCCCGGGCTGAGTCCGCTTCCGGACCTCCTGCTGCTGCTGTTCGGCTGGGGCTCACTGACCTGGTTCTGGACGTGGGTGCTGGGACGTGTCACCGTCCGCTCAGCGTGACCAGGTCTGGGCCCTAACTCGAGGTGGAGGAGACCCCCGAAGCGGGCTGCAGCCAGACGAGCTTGGAGACAGGGCCGGGCCAGGAAGGTAGAGGGGGCCTCTGCACGCCCACCTGTCCACCTGCACGGCCGCCACTCAGTGGGTGAAACCTCTCAGGGTGTAGAACTGTGGGAACACGAGGGAGGGATCTTGTATCGACCTGTCTAGTGCTTTCTGCACCCACGCAGGATAGTGGAAAGGTCCTCCCGGAGTAACTGAATTGACCACAGCAGAGCAGAGAGAACCAGGCCTCCTGAGTGAAACCAACTCTCCCCGCGGCACCGCGTGACCTCCCGTAAAGAATGCGTGCGTCTTAGACGCTTACAGGCGTGTCCTGCCTCTGCCGTTACCTTATAAGCCCCCTGAAGCCCAGAGCTGTGCCCTGTGTTGTCTCTGACTCCTGCCTGATGCTCGCCTGGTCTCTGCTCGGGGCGGGAACTCCCTGGGTGGGCAGAGGCAGGAGTGGGGGTCCCTGGGCAGCAGTGGCCTGTGTTAACTCCCAGCGAGTGTAGACCGTGGCCCCTCTGCTTGGCCTTAACCACTGGGCACTAAGAATGGCGACAGTGTCCGTGACGGCTGAGACCCAGGGCCTGTTTGCAAAGCCTAAATTATTTGGCTTTTCGTGGTCAATTAGCCATCACTCCGTAGGCCAAACTCAAGGAATGAGAAGGCAGGGTGGGAGTCGGTTCGCACAAGACTTTAGGGGTTTAGTGTGATGTTGCAGCCGACGTGCCGGTGGCAGGGACTGTGAGCTGAGCCCGCACTTCAGCCCAGCACGCTACCACGGGCGTGATGCTGTGTGTGCGATTTCTAGGGCCCGCAGCGTCAGGGCACCGTGCAGGGCGTGAGGACGCGTCATGAAAATAAGTACGGTCCCTTCCCTGGAGGAGCTTGAAACTCTAATGAGAGGACACCAGGCAGCTTTTGCTGCAGGAGAAAACCATCCCAAACTCTCGGTGACTGAAAACAGGAATCATGCATCCTTGGTTCGTGTTGCATGAGGGCTCCGGGCCGGACCAGCTTCCGTCGTCACCTCATCCCAGAGCCCAGGTTGAGGGAGCGTCCAGCGTGCGTGCCTGTGGCCCTCACGGCACGGGGCAGCTCTCGCCAAGGGGCACACAGTCAGACCACACAGGCGTATTCTAGGCTTTTGCTCAGCCCGGTTTATATCATGGCTGCTCACGTGCCCGTGGCCAGAGCAAGTCACCCGGCTGCCGTGGTCCCAAAGGTGACAGGACACAGAAGCGTGCTGTCCATACAGAGAAGCACAGGTGAAGGGCTGTGATCACAGTCCACTGTCCCTCAGAGACGGAGGGGGTGTTATTAACAGGACTAGTTACGGTGACGACTCTGGTACAGAGGTTCCTAATCAGAGATGCAGGGGAGCTGGATCCCGTGGAGTAGCCGGGGCTTCTCCACAGAGGAAGCTTCACGGACCGCGTGCCGTCCGTGTGCGGTGCCGACGGCAGCTCTGCACTGCGGGGCTGGGAGCCGTCCCATCGAGAGGGTGAGGACGGGACTCTGCCTCTCGGGTGTGAGGCCCTGCTGCCCCGCCCTGGATTCAGGGAGACGTTCTGTCAGTGAAGCTGGTGCTCTTGCAGCCATGGGGCCTGCAGGTAGCTGTGGCTTTCCCAGACAGCTAGCAGCAGGGTCTTGTTTTCTGTGGGTCACTGGTGAAAAGGGAAAAGCTCTTTCGGGGGCTTCAAGGCAGGGCTGACCCAGCCTTTCTCCCTGGTAGAGCGTCTCTGCGACCTTTTAAGTAGTGACGTGTGTAGACCCAGGTGGCTAAGTGCCCCGGGCTGGTCTGGTTGATCTCGTGGAAGACAACGTCACCGACGTCTCTCGCTGCAGACGTGGATGGAGGCCTCCCTCCTCCGATGCCACAGCCTTTGGTTCTCCTCCCCGCCACACCGCTCCCGTCTCCTCCTTCTCTCTGGACCTGCCGCTGCCCGGCTTTCTCCCCCATGGCAACGCCGAGGCATCTCTTATTGAGACCACCGGGGATCTCCGCGGTGCCGAATCCAGCGGCCTGTCTCGGGGCCGCTTACCTGACTCTCTGCAGGATTAGATTCAGCGGGTGGTCCCTCATCCGTGAGCCGCATCGTCTCCGGGCCTTGGGGACGCTGCTCTTTCTCAGCTCTGCCCTCACTCCACTTGCGTTTCCTCGTGGGAGCCGCGGGCTGACTTCCCTCGCCTTCTCCTCCTCTTGCTGCTGGGAGCGCCAGCTCCGTCCTTGGGCCTCTTCTGTCTCTGCCCCGGTCCCTGGTGGTCACGCCCAGTCTCGTGTGTGGCCTGTGAGAACGGCGAGCTGCTGCCGCCCGCACACAGCCCTCTCCTCCGAGGCCGGACTTGCGCTGCCGCCTCCGTCCCTTCGCGGGAGGCCTGGTAGGCGGCGCCCTGAGCTCACCGTGTCCCCAGAGCCTTTCCCGTTTGGTAAAGGTCAGCCTCATCCTTCTAGTGACTCAGGCACAAATCCTTGGCCTGTTTCTTTGTCCCACCATTTGCTTCCAGGCCCTCAGAGCATCCTACGAGCCACACCTTCCAGATACTGTTTCCTGCCACCTCCGTGTCCACTGCAGCGCCCACCACCCCTCACCCGGACCATCACCGCCGCCTCCTGGCAGGAGTCTCTGTTTTGCCCTTTGCCCTTTGTCACAGCCGGGGCTCAACACAGCAGCCAAATGGTCCTCTCAAAATACGTGCCACTGTTCCGGGCTCCCCACCTCCTGAGAGACAGAGCCCCTCTGCAGCCTCCCCTCCCCCACGCCCTCCTCGGCCCCGCCACCAGCCCCCGCGACCCCCAGCTGTGCCGCAGCAGCGCGAGCCCGCTCACGTGGTGGGACGTCCGTCTGGGCGCCCTTCGCACGGCTGGCCTCGCGGCCTCGGCACCTTCTCCGGGGCCTGTCCCACCGCCCGTGTCCTCCGCCCACTTCCCCCCTTTATTTCTCCTACATCTCTCTCCAGCGTCTTGCCCTCGTTTATCTGCTTGTCACCCCTGGCCTCACGAGAACATAACCTCCACGAGGACAGCAGTTTTTTTGTTTTGCTCACTGCTGTATCCTCAGCCTCTACAATTATCTACAGAAACGCCAGGTCAATCGTTGTGGGGTGACTGGGCCCCTCGTGGGCTCCACGTGGCCGGGACACAACACCAGCCCACCCCTAAGGGACGCTGGTACTGAAGACCTTCCGTTCACGGGCGCCTCCTTTAGTGTTTCCGAAGGGCTTTTTTCTTCTAACTTATTTGGTCTTCGTGACAACTGTGTGCTGTGTAGTTGTGCTCATAGGTGGTACATAGTCAGGTGCTGTTTCTGTAACAAACAGGCTAACTGGGTGGTTTGCGGGACCAGAAACTCCAAGCCCAAAAAGTTACTATTATTTTTTGCGTCCAGATGTGTATTAAATGGCATTGAAATCTTAGGGTCACAGGTCATGGAGGGAGAGAGGTGCTTGTGAGGGTACAAGCCCATGAGTCATTTGTTAACTTTTTTCAGCAAAGCCCACTGAGGACCTGCTTCACGTAGGACTCTGCTAGCTGTCTCAGAAGATACAGAAATGAGTCAGACACTAAGAGTGTCTCAAAAAGACTGAATTGTCAGAGAAAATAATGTTCATAGAAATGAAGGTAGAGAACAAAAATTAGAGATGTGCAAAAAGAAGTTGAGTACGACGTGTTGAATTCTGTGACACGTGTGCTTTGGGGGACTCTGTACCTTGGGGAGTGGGGATAGAGATCAGGACAGGCTTCTTGGAGGAGGAGGACAGACCTTGAAGGGCAAGTGAGGAGGGGCCGCCAGGAAATCAGGAGGGAGGAGAGAGGGTGGCTGAGGCCCTAGAGTTGTACACAGGGAGGCTGGGGATCGGGGGGTGTGCATCTCACTGTGGGTGCAGAAACCAGCTGACGCTCTCAGTGAGACGCTGTGCAGCTAAGGTTTGATCACTTTGCTCCATCAAATTCCCACAGTAAAGGAAGTGAGTCCCCAGGGCTTGTGAGGCCCCACTGTCCCTCGGCAGAGGTGCAGACAGGCAGGCATGTCGCACCACAGAGAAGCCACAGGGACGTCGTGCAAGGCCGGTGCCAGGCTCGGCAGCCCATCCGCCCCCATCCGCGTTTATTGATCACTTGCTGTGAGCCAGGTGCTGGGGACACAGACCAACAGACACCACCTCCGTCTGCCAAGGTCCTGGATGCTTGAAAGCTCCCGAGGACATGAATTGTTGTGAGATTAGCTCGTTCTCAAGGGACTGTTATTTCTGGAGGCACACAGGTTAGAAATCAGCTTCTTGTCAAGCAGGGTTTGCTTACTCACCGGGAAGTGAGGGGACCACGTGTGGCGAGGTCAGGCTCTTTCCTCCTATTTTCCTTTGCTCAGACTAGAACTGTTTCTGGAAAACAGTCAGCACCAATCAGTCGATAAATATCTGTTGATTGAATGCTACGTAGACAGCACTGGGAGGGACTTGAGCCGTGATGGTTTCAGGCAAGAGCTCTTGAGTCAGACTGTCTGGCTTCTGCCCCTGACTTCCTCTGTGACCCGGGGGAAGTGACTCAGCCTCTCTGTGCCTTAGTTTCCTCATCTGTAAAATGGGAATAATAATAGGACCTATCTCACATGTTACTAGGGAAACAAAGTGAGCTAATGCATGCAAAGTGCCTCGCCTGTAGTATGTGCTCAGTTAAATGGTAGCCACTGTTACATCACATCACTTGACGTGAGGCATGTAAAATGGAAATATCTGACAAGCACGGTCAAGACAAAGCAGATATACTTTATTTTTTTAACATCTTTATTGGAGTATAATTGCTTTACAACGTTGTGTTAGTTTCTGCTGTATAACAAGGTGAATCAGCTATACATATATCCCCATATCCCCTCCCTCCCGCCCTCCCTATCCCACCCCTCTAGGTGGTCACAAAGCACCGAGCTGATCTCCCTGTGCTATGTGGCTGCTTCCCACTAGCTATCTATTTTACATTTGGTAGTGTGTATATGTCCATGCCACTCTCTCACTTCGTCCCAGCCTCCCCTTCCCCTTCCCCACGTCCTCAAGTACATTCTGTACGTCTGCATCTTTGTTCCTATCCTGCCCCTGGGTTCATCAGAACCATTTTTTTTAGATTCCGTACAGATATACTTTAAACATAAAGAATATCCCAGCATTAAATAGCAAAGCTTGCCAGAGGCTCACGCGCAAACAATGAAATGGACTCAAGGGGCGGGCTTCCCAGGCACGGTGACGGGTCCAGACCTTTCCTACGAAGGAGGAGCATTTGAGCTGAGCCTTGAGGTAGATGCAGAACGGTCAGGGCTGGAGATGAAAGGACATTTGGGGTGAAAACCTAGTTTTGGGGGGCCACCGATGCAGGCCAGCCCAGTCCAGCACGAGGTTTTGCGTGGATACGTCCATCACAGAGGGGGAGGTGGTGAGAAGCAGGGTCAGCAGGGAGCAGACGGGTCGGGGGTTGTCCCGGATGCCACGCCAGTAAGGCATTTTCCCAGGCAGTGATGCTCTTTCCTCCCCGTTAGAAATATTCAAAAACCGCACTGCAGAGAGACAGCTAAATGTCTGGGAAACCTGAAGAATATCAGAACGGATGGTGCACCCTGAATTCCAGGGGGCTCACCCATCCACCCTGGACACAGCCAGCTGGGCAGAGCCAGGAGCAGAGCCGGACCAAAGAACCTCCCGCGCTCCACCTGCCCAGCCCACAGTGGAGGCCAGCCCGGGCGTCCTGCCCTCACTAACCCCCCGCTGCAGGACCCTGGCCCTCTTTTTATTGTTCCTGATGGAGTGGATTCTTGACTGTAAAATTCCAGCTGCAAAATTTTAAACCTCGCCCGAGTGCCCAAGTACCCAGGTGAACTCTCCTCGTCCTGCGAGGCAGTTTCTCCCCAGAATGGGCTCCCCTCCTGGGGCTTAGTGGCTGTGAGACTGGCCGCCCTGATTAGAGAGACTGCCAGGGAATCATACCCACTGGGAGCAGATTAGAGCTGCTGGAAGCAACTTTCCCGAGTGTTTCCACACTTTGATGGTTCAGAAGTGGTCCTGCTGTCCTGCCTGATATGTGCTCATTGGGAAGCTGGGCCACCGGGATTTGAAATCCTGCTCGGGGACAGTGTCCCGTGCCCGGTAGCGGGGCCTGCAGCGGAGATGGTCCCGGCAGGCAGCTCCTATCCGAGGACACCTCACCATTCCAGAGCTGACAAGGGAAAGGCCATCCGGAGCTGATTCTTGCAAATCAAGTGACTCGGGCCTGAAATGTACAGATTTTGGAAACCGAGTCCCAGGGAAGAGCCCTGTTCAGAGCAGATGCTCGAATCCACCTTGCTTCCTGCCCACCGGCCGCTTTTCCTGCTGCCGTGTCACCACCCCGCCGTCCTCCTGGTTCACGTGACTTGACCCCGTCAAGAGCCCACGTGACGCAGGCGGGGCTGGTGTACAAGCCAGAGGTGTGCAGCCCCTTGGACTGCAGCCCACCTTCACCCCTGCCCAGCCTGCTGCCCCTGGACAGGCCTGTCCCCCCCTGCACCCCTGTTCCACCTGCAACCAGGAGGGCCTGGGCTGCGGAGCCCCCAGATCTCCTTCCTGCCCCGTGGTCTCACCCTCCGCCCACCAGTACCCGCGCGGTGCCGGGCCGTCCTGCCTCCCCTCCACCCCTCCTCCTCCCCCATCTCCTTGGACTTGGTCCTCTTCCCCCTCAGTTTCTACTTTGCTTCCTCTGCCTTTTCATCCCTTTTGTCCTAAAGGGGTCTTCGATGTCATGGAAGCTTATCCAAAATGAGGGACACTTACCAGGACGGGGCGTGTGCAGAAGGGCCACCCGCAGGTCCACCCCTCCCCCTTCTTCTCACGGACCATGGCTGCCCGCCATTGCCCACCCCGTTCTGGAACCTTCCTCCACCACTTCTTTCACAGAAAGAGGAAGTGATAAAACCTTATTCCTTCCATCGTCTCACGGTGCGATTCCTAGTCAGGGTGTCTGAGTGGGAGGGGACTTCAGGCATCCGGTCCAACCAAGCGTCCACCCTGCAGATGGGGACGCTGCCTTGGACGAGCTGAGTGGCTTCCTCGCCGTCACACAGCCGCCTGGCACCCGGGACCCTGCACCGTCTGTAAGAAGGTGACGGCGGTCATGAGGGACCCCTGCTGGGTGGTCTCGGAGCTTGCAGAGCCCCCCACACACGTGGCTCCCGGCCGCCCCGAGAGGACGCAAAGCCAGGGGGTGTGGGTGCCCCCCACCTCCCAGCCCCACAGCCCACAGAGCCCTCTGGGACGCCGTGCATAGCCTGGCCTCTTAACATTCCAAACAGGTTGGCGTCTGCGGGAAGAGGAGGCTGAAGTCGGCTCCCTGGGGCCGGCCTGCCCCTCAGGAGCAGGGCAGGATTCAGGATGGGGTCCCGCACACCCCGCCCGGGCCCCAGCACCCCTCTCGTGCATCTGGGCAGCTAGGCACCCACGCTCGCCCCTCCGACGTGGGATTCCTGCGCACAGCCATGGCCCCTCCCCCATCCCGCAGCTCTTGCCCCTCTCCCTGACGGTGTCTCCCAGGGGCCCAGGCTCCGGGGGCTGGGAGGGAACAGTCACAGTCCCGGGTCTGCCGCCGACCTTTCTGCTCCCTGCTCTGTGCTTTGCCTCAGTTTCTCTACCTACCAAGTGGGATGAATGACAGGTATTCCATGGAAAGGGGGGAGATTTCACCTGTAAAGCCCCGTGAGCTTCTAGCGACAGAGTCTTGTAAACCCGCCCCTTGACGAGAGGGTTTCTGGACGGTGATGAGCCACAGTGGCCGGTCCTGAGAAAAGAAACACAACAAAGCAAGTTCGTTTAAACAGGGAGCACGTTCCAGAAGCTCCAGTCCTGCTGCCGTGGAGTTTGATGGAGAAGTTGTTGCGTATCGGTGACAGCACAAGACTAAACCAGGAAAGACCCCGTTGTTTGTGCTCTACCTGCAGCAGCTAAAAAATCATACTGAGCGAGAAACTTCTCCTGTTTACTGAGGTGCACAGACTCCCCCAGGAGGAAAGTGTCCCTTTTTGATTTGAGAACAAAACGTAGGCGGTGATAAATGTCAGGGTTACCGCCAGCTAAAGGCAATTTTGGACATCTGTGCCAGGCTCTCGGCTCCAAGAGCTTTACTGGCGGGTTAAACGGCCCAGTGGTCCAGGAAAGCAGGGACAGGAGCCCTAACTTACAGACAGGCAGGTGTGGCCCCGAGTGCTTCGCCCGGAGCTGTGAAGAGAGATGGGCTCAGGCTGTCTTCCAGGGCAGGGACACCCCCTGCAGGATGCAGGCCCCTGTCATTGGAGGAGACGCAGCTTCACAGCAGGTGCCTGCTTGGCTCTCAAGACCAGAGACAGGCGACACTTCAGGTGTTGGTTTATTTATGTCTCAATGGCCCCTGGACCCTGGCCATAGGGGCTGATGAGAAATGGTCCTCTTGCCCCTGCGGGCCTCGTGGTGGAGTGGGAGGTTTTCTGGGCCTGCAGTGAGGACACCAGGGATCTGAGTCTGGCCAGACATGTGACCTACCTTTTAACCTCCAACCCTCAGTTTTCACATCTGGGAAAGGAGAGGGTTCAACTCTCTCAGCCCTTAAGTTCTTCTGAGCAGTATCGTCCTGTGCTTCGATGACAGAGAACGGCCGTGAGCTGAGAATGCCTTTGGAATCACTAATTCTAGCCCGAGTCCCGGGCAGGGTGTGACCCTCGGCATCTCCCAGCAATCAGTCCAGAGGGGGCTCTTTCCCAAGCACTGACCTTGTGCCCAGGACTGTGGCCAGTGGTGTAGGTCCCACAGGAGACAGAGCTTCTTAAACTCAGGAAACCCCATTGTTGATTCTCCTTAGTGGCTGGCCCTTCCCTGGAAATCCCAAACCTGAAATTACAACCAACAGCCCGGTGACTGTCACCTAATTTAAAATAATGGTCATAATAAAGGCCACTTAGGCTTACACGTGACACATGCTTTATAAACACTGGAAAGAAAAATGAGGGGAGAGGAAGTGAAGACACAGCGAGGCCAGTGTCCCAGGAAGTGATTGATACGCAGGACACGAGCCCCAGCCGCCTGTGACGCCTGGTCCGTCCCCTCCCGCTGGCTTGTGACAGGGAGTGGCTGAGGACGCCAGCAGTGAGGTCCCACTCCTTAGGTTCAAATCCCCAGAGCTACCCCCTGTTAGCTGTGTGCCTCAGCGTCCTGGTCTGTAATGGGGGTTAAAATTGCACTCACCTTGTGGTGGTGGTGTGAGGATTCAATACGTAAGTGCTTGCAGAGCATTTAGAACTACGGTCAGCATGTAGGATGCATTCAGCAGATTTTAGCTACTGATATGTCTGGGTCCAACTCCCTGTCTGCCAACCTCAGGCTCCAATTGGGCTGATTAGAGGAAGGGGAACTTCCACACTTGATTTCTTAAAATCCACTGTATTAAAGCATAATTTATATTCACTAAAACTCACACATTTTAAGTGTCCCGTCACAAAAGTAAGAGGCTTACGCTAGTATAATTTAACTTAACCCTCTACCCTACGTGAGCCTTACACACCTTCTACGTATACAACTCTTATAAACCCCACTGTTAACATTTCTTGCTTTAAACAGTCAATTGTCTTTTAAGTAAATTATGAGGAAAAGTAAAGCATAGCCTTTTCTGCCTGCCTGCTTATTCACCATTTCTGGGACTGTCTAATCCTTTCTGTAGACCGAGTTTCCTTCTGGTGTCATTTCCCGTCACCCTGAAGGACATCCCCTGGCATTTCTAGAGCACAGATCTGCTGCTGCTGAATTATCTCAGCTTTCATTATCTGAAAATATCTTTATCCTCTTCTTGAAGAATATTTTTGCTGGATATAGAATTCTTGGCTGAGAATTTTTTTTTTTTCAGAATATTAGAGAGTTCCACTTTCTCTTGGCCTCCATTGTCTCCGATGAGAAGTCACCAGTATTCTCATCGTGGTTCCCTATATATATGCTTCTTTTTTCTTGACTGTTTCTACATTTTCTATCTTTGGTTTTCAGCACTTGACTATTATGTGCCTTGTTGTATATTTGTCCTGCTTAGAGTTTTCTGAGCTGCTCAGATTCATCCATAAATTGGAGATCGTCATCAAGTTTGGGAAGTTGTTGGCCATTATTTCTTCAAATACATTTTTCCAACTCCAGTCTCACGCTTCTCTGTCTGGGACCCCAATTACACTTATGTTTGGCCATTTTCTATTATCTCATTGGTCCCCAAGGCTTTGTTCAGTTTTCTTCAGTCTTTTCTCCTGTGTCCACAGATTAATTTCTATCTATTATTCTCCCAGTTCATTACTTTTTCTTCTGCCACCTCCATCTTCATCAAACCTATTCAATGACTTTTTCATTTCAGTTACTTTTCAGTCATAGACTCTCCATCTGGCTCCTTTTTATAGTCTCCATCTCTCTGTGGAATTCCCTATCTGTTCTATGTTTAAGACCATATACTCCTTTCATTCTTTTAATATATTTTCCTTTAACTCTTCACACATTCTTTAAGCTGTTTTAAAATCCTTTTCTGCTCAGTCCAACCTCTGAGCAATCTCATGTTCAGTCCCTTTTGACTGTTTATTCTTGGTTATGTGTCACATTTTCCTGTTTCTTTATGTATCTGGTGGTTTGTTCTGAATCCTGGGATCATGAGTCATATGTTGTAGAGACCTGGATTCATTCACCTTCCTCAACTGAAGGGTTGACTCTTCAGCAGGCAGTTCAGTTACCTCCTGCCCTGCCATGAACTTATGGTTCTACGCTTGCTGGTGAAGATTGATCAAAAGCCCAGGCCCCTCACCTCCCAGCTCGTTTCCCTTTCAGATCTTGTCAGAGCTCAGTGTCATCTTGTCAGGATGGGTCTAGAAGGCATCTTACTCCAGGGGAAGGTCCTGTCTCCTAAGATATACCCATTGTGGCATATCGGTTGTCTAGGGTCCTAATGAGATGTTAACTTGATCCCTCCACTCTGGCAGGGCCATAGACACACAAGGGACACCTACCCAAACTTCTGGGGCCCCGTATACCTAGCTGTCCCACCACAGCCATGCCAGATGCCCAGATTCTCAGACCGGTGGGACTGGAGTGGTCTGTCTGCTCTTTGCACTGCAGTCAGGAAACCGTTTGCAGAGAACCAGGGTGGTTTTTGTGTTCACCTCTGAGGTTCAGTTCTCTCAGGGATTACAGGCCTGAGCTACTTTATGTTCAGTGTTGGAAGACAGCTGCCGCTACTATTTTTGTCCAGTTTTGTAATGTTTATGGTGAAAGGGCTCATCTGATACCAGTTCCTCCTTTTGGAAGTGGAAGTGTACTTGACTTCTAAATCACAAAGTGAATGACGAGTATGTTAGCAGGTGTAAGTTACATATGTTACATAAGTTATACACGATATTATTTCTGAAGTAATATAATGCTCTGTTATATTCTACAAGTTATATATTAATTCATTTGTCACACATTTATTGAGGACTTATTGTGGATAAGGGACAGTAGTAGTTGGAGGAAGGAAAGGTACTAGAATCTTTCTTAAGCTATTTAGAAAATAACAACCCAGCAAATTTTAGAGCCAGAGTGGGCTTTCTTCATCCAATGTTCTCATTTTCAAGATGTTGAAACCTAGACCCAAGAAGGTGACATGACTGCCAAGGTCACACAGCTGTTAGTGGAGGAGAGGAAATAGCCTGGCATTTTTTCCAGTCAATCTGAAATCTCTTTAAAACACTAAGCATACGTTTGGAGATTTTCCCTAATAGAAAATTTGATCGGTGCCAAGGTCCCTATTGATCCCTTAGTGATTTGAGCCAAATGGCAAATAAGTCAGTCTGGAATCCCAAGAACATGCATAGAAAGGTTAGTTCATGCCGTAGCATCACCGTAAGTTGTCAGCAATAAACAAGCTTGGTGCTTTGTTAAACTCCAGCTCAAGGACAGCCAGGAAGAGGGAGCTGTGGGTTGCCTGGTATAATGGTATTTGTCTCGAAAAGAGTTGAAGAGCTCTCATCAGGACTGTCTTAGGGACTCATCCAACCTGAGAGCTCACAGTGAGTGTATCTCATTTGCCACCCAAATCTTGGAGACACTTTCCAATGTTCCCCAAAGCTGCACCTTCTACACCTTTCTGAGAGGTGTGAGACCCGGCAGGAGCCGTAACCAGACCACGACTCCCTCCTGTTTAATCCTGTTATCAGGCGCATCGCTCTGCACACAGTGGGTCCCCAGGAACGTCACTCCAAGGAGTCCCGTCCAGGGTCTGACATGAGGAGAATTTGACTGGCAGAGATCTCCCAACCCTTTAAAAGAAGTCCATATATTCAGAGACCCAGTGACCTCGTGCTGGGGTGGGACAGTAGGAACACATGTAATGAGGGGACTTCCCTTTTGCTTTCTGAACATGGCAGGTGAGGTCATTGGATTAACTGTCCTGCTGAGGACGATTAGAAATCGCTGGGCAAAATGTTCTAAATCTCCTCTTTTCTAAAACTTAGAAAAGATGCCTAACAAAGACACATATGCATCCTCTCTGGAGAAAGGTAACCTCAGCACGTTCTCCAATTATTTTGAAAGACAGTTTTGCAATGATAGGGCCTAACCCACAATACAAAATAACTAGGTACACAAAGAGACAAGGTAACATGAATGAAAAGCAGAAGCTATAGACAATAGAAACAGACCCACAGGGGATCTAGGTCTTGGAATTATCAGACATAGACTTGAAAATAACTGTATTTACTATATTCAAAGAGATCAAAGACAAGGTCGATAATTTTCCAGAGAACCAGAAGATGTGGAAAAGAACCGAATGTAAGTTTTAGAAATGAAGAAGACAATATCAAATATGAAAATGCAGTGTGAACTGGGAATTCCCTGGCAGCCCGGTGGATAGGATTCCAGGCTCTCATTTCCGTGGCCCGGGTTCAGTCCCTGGCTGGGAACTGAGATTCCACAAGTCGCACGGCTGAAAAGAAACAAAATGCACTGAATTGATTGAAAGATTTTGCGCAGCTGAAAACCGAATTATTGAGCTGTGGCAAGGTCAGGGGGAATATTGAGAATAAAGCACAGGGAATCAAAAGAACGGAAAATACAGAAAAGAATGTAAAGGACTGGGGAATAAAGGCTGAATTTATGAGATGGGTTCTTCCTACATCTATTGATAGACTCGGGATCTTGTTTACTGATGTGGTGGATTACATTTTAACTTTTATTGAAGTACAGTGCAGTGGTTAACTTGCTGTAGGGGGCGTAGTACCTGGAGGGGCATGAGTGGGGCTTCAGAGAGCGGGTGATGTTCTGTTTCTTGATCTGAGTGATGGGTACATGGCTTTGTTTTGTGATAGACCATACACCGTAACGTCTTTATTTTTTACACTTTTCTGGATGAATATTTCACAATTGTTTTCCCCAGAATGTCTAAGACAGAAGAAGAAGTGCAGACCCAGGCATCTACGTCATTGGCAGGTGTATCCTAGTTTTCCTGTAGCAGAAAGAGACAGTTTGTCACCAGCGGGGAGGCAGCACATACGGGGCGGCAGATCATGATGCAGTCACTTCCCACGGCTCAGAGTCGCTGTGAGAGACTTACTTTTGAGAAGACTGGGAGGCCCCATCCGGGGCCAGAGGGAAGAGGCCGTGATCAGTACCGGCATCTGTCTGGCGCAGGGTCAGAGAGTCTGCGGCGCATTTGCCGTTTCTGCTGGGACGGTGGCTGAGGGTGGAGGGCTTAGGGGTCAGTTGGCTTGGTTTCTAACTCCAGCTCCTGGACAAGTCATCGGTCGTACCCAAGCCTCGGCACGTTGATCTTTATCAAGATAGCTGGAGAATTCAATGAAATGATGTGTAGAGCACTTCGCCCGGTGCCCCGCTTATGCCGGGTCCTCAGGAAGTGGGAGCTGCTGTTGCCATCGCTCTTGTTCACTTTGGATCCGAATTTTTTAATATTTTTCCTTTGAGTTCTTTCCAACTCAAATTGCTAATACAAACAATTAATTCAACATGAAGGTTGGTATTTTAATTACTCTTACAGTTGGTAATTTATTAGGCAGCAGAGTATCCACCATCCCCTTCCCAGGCCAAAACCCTCCGGTAGTGCTCACCAAAGCACTTGCGGGACGCAGAAATTTATTAAGATGGAAAGGTTAAATTAAAAATAAATGAAAAGCTCTAATGAATAAGGACATCTTAATAAGAACAGGCAAAAAAATAATGAAGCTTGAGACTGTAGGAGCCGTCCAGGCCAGGGCTCTTCTCCCTACATCAGGCACCCTTGAACCTCCCTGTGACGAGCTTACTCCTTAACCCAAGAGAAAACCACTGCCTTCCTAGCTCTAAACCTGTTTTCTCTTGAAAGCCACTAATACTGTGAGGCCATTAAAAGTGTCCATTGCTTCATTAGCCAAATGAAGCCACAAAACGTGATCTGTGAGATTCATCATGCCTCCAATATCTAGCCAGTACGAACTGGTCATCTCAACCTGACGTTGATGGTGATGATGAGGACGTTGATGATGGTGATGGTGATGATGATGGTGATGATGGTGGTGATGGCGGTGATGGTGATGATGGTGATGGTGGTGGTGATGGCGGTGATGGCGGTGATGATATTAAAGATGATGATGTTAGTGATGCTGGTGATGGTGGTGGTGGTGATGATGATGGTGATGATGGTGGTGATGGTGGTGATGATATTAAAGATGATGATGTTAGTTATGATGGTGATGATGATATTAAAGGTGATGATGTTAGTGATGCTGGTGATGATGGTGGTGGTAATGCTAATGGTGATGATGATGATGATGATGGTGGTGGTGATGGTGATGATGATGATGATGATATGCTAATGGTGATGATGATGTTGTTGTTTTTGACGATGATGATGAGGGTCACAACCACACATACTGATACAACATGCATTTCTTCACTCCAGTCAGGCATGACCATGGAAGATGAGGCCCCAGAGGTGTCTAGTGAGTTATAATCAGAGGACGTTTATCTGATCACCCTCCCTAAGAGAGGACTTGGCTCACAGAACTCAGAAGCTCCTGGTTTACTAGAGCGATGATGGTGCACATAGAAAGCGGACCACTCCGTGCTCACCGTCCTGTCTGCCCCACATTGTCCATTTGCTGTTGTAGCCCCTCTCCACCTTCTCCACTGTGCTCTCTGGCCTGCGGGGCTGACCACTGGGCTACATCAAAGGCTGCCTCCCCTCTGCCTTCCAGTTGGGTTCAGTCAATGACAGGGTTTTCACGTCCCCAGACCTTCCCTGCAGGCCACCTGGCTGCTCCCCTCAAGCCCCGCCCCCAGCAGACTGCTCTCCTTCCTGCTCCTGGAAGCTGCCTGTTTCCTGCTGGAACCCCCTGTCCTGCTGCTTGTAACCTGTTTTCATTCTTTCTGCAAACAAGTTTTGAGCACCTACTGTGTTCAGCTCGAGCAGAAGGGGGTTTGAAGTCTGCCTTTTATGATGGGACCACTGCAGGTTTCCGAGCAGGGACATCTTAGGGTGAGCAATGGGCCAGGGCTGCAGAATGCGTTGGGGTGGGTGGGAACTGGAACCAGGAAGCGCGGTCACCAGTCCAGGTGGGAGACAGTGAGGACAGCAGTGGCTGCTCTGGGAGGGCAGATATGACGGGCGCCGTGGATGAAGCACGGTCTGCGTTTGCTGAGGAAGTAAGCCAGGCGACTGCCAAGTGTGGGGCCTTGTGGGGAGTGGTTTTAAGGGGAGGCTGCGAGTTCAGGGCTGTTTCTGGAGTGTGATGAGCTGGGAGGACAAGCCGGTGGAAGACCCAGTAAGCTTGTGGAGTAACAAGGCTTGAATTCAAAAGAGAGAGCAGGGCTTCCCTGGTGGCGCAGTGGTTGAGAGTCCGCCTGCTGATGCAGGGGACACGGGTTTGTGCCCCAGTCCGGGAGGATCCCACATGCCGCGGAGCGGCTGGGCCCGTGAGCCATGGCCGCTGAACCTGTGCGTCCGGAGCCTGTGCTCCGCAACGGGAGAGGCCACAACAGTGAGAGGCCCACGTGCCGCAAAAAAAAAAAAGAGAGAGCAAAAGAGTGTGTAGTTGCAAATGCACACTCACCTAATGGTGGTGACTTGAGCCTTTAGGAGAGAGTGAAGTGAATGGATTTCCTGAGAGAGAGAATTTAGACAGAAAGAGTTTAGAGAGAGAGACACAGAGGATGGAAGACAAACTGGGGCAGAGAGCAGCTTCACGCCTGATGGCGCACACGCCCCCTCCTCAGGGAACCGTCTGCTGCTCTCCCAGGTCAAGGCCGCCTCTCCCTCCTCTGTGCATCCATGGCTCTTTGGGCTTCATTCTCTTTTTTTTTTAATTAATTAATTAATTTATTTTTAACTTTGGCTGTGTTGGGTTTTCGTTGCTGCGTGTGGGCTTTCTCCAGTTGCAGCGAGTGGGGCTCCTCTTGTTGCGGAGCACAGGCTCTAGGCACGCGGGCTTTAGTTGTGGCGTGTGGGCTCAATAGCTGCGGCTCGTGGGCCGCAGAGCACAAGCTCCGTAGCTGTGGCGCCCGGGCTTAGCTGCTCCGCAGAGTGTGGGATCTTCCTGGACTAGGGCTCAAACCCGTGTCCCCTGCATTGGCAGGCGGATTCTTAACCACTGTGCCACCAGGGAAGTCCTGGGCTTCATTCTTAGGCCCACTGTCACCCGCTTCTGTGATTAGCTGTCTCCACGTTTGCCTCCTCTCTAGCTGATGCCCCTCCTGGGCAGGGACTGCATCCTTTTCGTCTTTGTAATATTCCCCAGAGTAAAAGTCCAGAGGGAGGGAGGGAAGACGGGAGACATAAAACCAGCTGTGCAGTGGGAAGAGCTGAAATTGTAGAGCGTCACGGAGACAAGGACGAGAGAGTTTTGGAAAGAAGGGAGAAATCGGTGGCGTTGAGCCTGTCGAGAACAGTGATGTCAGTGGCAAAGGCGTGAGTCGGCCAGCGGGTAGCCGTGAGCACCTCTGAGGCTGCAAGCTCGGTCCGTCCGCGTGGTGACGACGGCCCGCCATCAAGGGGGAAGGTTGCCATTGAGCCGCCCCCCTGGGCACATGGTGGCAGGACTCTGCGGGGGGCGTTTCCTGCTGCTGGAAGGAGAGACGAGGGCTCCCCTTGGGGAGCGATCCCCTTGCAGCGATGCCGTGTCCGGGAAAAAGCAGAGTCAGACCTTGGTAAAGAGAGCTGTAGTCCGTGCACCCGTGAGCGGGAGTGCTTTCTGTATCTGGGGCTTTACCGACTGCACCTGACAAAGAGGGACGTGACGCGGCTCCGGCGACAGCCCCATGACTGAGGCCTCCCAGAGCAGCAGGGGCGCTGGGCCCCCCGACAGCAGAGGGGCCGGTGGGGCTGCAGCTCCGTGGGAAAACGCTGCTGCATCTGGCCCGGGGTCGTCCTGTCTTAGAAGAGCTTTTCCGGGTGTGAGGCTGCAGGGACTTCCCGTCCATCCGGGCTTCCTGGGTCTGCGGCATCCTCCTCGACGCCAGGACCCTCCTCGTTTGGGCCCCGCGGCTCCTCTCTGGACGGTGCAGGAGGGGCTCCACCTCCACCTCACACTCGAGGACGCTGGCGTCGGGAGTGCCTTCCTCTGTGCTGCCCGAGTCGTCTTCTCTGAAAGTGACGTCGGCTTCCTCACAATTCACACGGAAGCGGTCGGCTGGGTTCCCAGATCTTCCAGGTATTTCTTCTAAGAGGCAGAACAAAGCCCAGGGAAGCATGAGGCAGACAGACGGTGGGGGGCCAGGTGTCCCTGCTCAGCCGGGCAGACGGCCTTCTCCGTGGGGAGGCACAAGCCCCCCTGCTGGACCCACCTGCTGCCCACCCGGCCAGGTCCTCGTCACCTCGGCCTCGGCCTCCGGCTCACGTGTCACTGCCCCGAGGACACCTTGCTCCGCCCTCCGGCCACAGGGGGGCCTTCGTGACACCCTCTCTCTTCCTTGAAAGCACTCAAGTGGTTTGAGATTCTGTACCGATTATGAGGTTCTTTGATTCATGTTTGACCCCGGGGAGCATAGCTCAACAGATGACGGTGTGTAAGTGAAAATGCGCGCATCAAGGCCGGTGGCCCCAGCGTCCTCCTCCTGTTCTGGCCAACTTAGCCCCCATCGGTGAGAAGTTTGTACCCACCACCATCCGGCCGAACCCAGACTCACCCCCCTTCCGCGATTCTCAGTGTCACTCCCTGTGGAGCTGCGGTCAGGCCTCCTTGGTCACTTCTCAGTGCTTTCCTACCACTTGGCTGGAACCGTGGAGCCCGAATCATTGGGACATGAAATGTGCCTTCGTAGCCGCCAGCCAAAAAGCTCTAAGTCCACGTGGAATCTGAACAATGAAATCAAACAACGTCTGCAAAGACCTCTGATTTGGGGTTACCCTCCGCCTTTACACCAGGTGACTTGGAAGTTGAATGCAAGCCCGGCTCTGCCTCAGACACACCTGCATGCGCCGCTCAGCCCCACGAGTCTCACTGTCCTCTTTTCTCGGGGTCCTGCTCATCGAGTCATTGCCACCCTCCTTCTCGGTTCTACCCCTGGGGCCCGAGCGGAGCAACCCATCACCAGAGCAGGGCTGGGCGAGATGCTCCTTGATGAAACCAGAGCCCTCAGCCATGCAGCCGTCGTGGGCCAGCACCACCTGCAGCCAACGTTTCCAGGCCAATCTCAACACAGCCATGCATCCATCATGGGCCAGCACCACCTGCAGCCAACGTTTCCAGGCCAATCTCAACACTGTTGAAGGAAGATGCCAGGCGTGCTTTCCATAACTGATGGTTCCTCTTGATCTTCTAAGAGAAAACACCATGATTTACGTACACAGACCCTCTAAGTCTTTCCTAACTTGGAATTCTCAAGTTGAGCACAGCAGGAATGCAGACAGTGGTCCAGGCCTTACAACGTGGAGGGAGAAGAGGAAAGGCCGTGCGTGCCAGCTCAGCTTTTTCTCCGTCCTTCCCTAATCCCAGCATCTAGCGAAGCCACTCCCCAGAGCCCCCTCTCCCTGGAAGACCTGGCAGCCGGGCTTCCCGGGCGGGAGGGTGTTTCATCCCCTAAGAGGAGGTCACCTGCACAGACTGCAAATGAGAGACCGGATTTCCAGAACGACATCTTCCAGCGTTGTTCTCGCACGAAATACCCTGTCCTGTTGTCCCCGTAAGTCCACGTGTGTTTGTCTGGTCTCACGTCCTGATTTAGGGCCCGGAACACAGGCTCACCGTGGGTGTGGCCCTTAGTGATCTCGTGTCCATGGGCCACCTTCCCGCAGCTGCTCTACCAGGCTGGCCTGGCCCCAGGGCTCCCGCGGGGACCCCATCCCCGGCCCGTCAGAGGAGAGCACTTGGGCGCAGAGAAGTCGCTGTGTTTTCTGAGTGGAATGGGAACAGAAGGAGCTGTTTCGGGGGCAGCTGTGAGCCCGCCCGAGGAGGAGCCATTGAGACGCAGGCCTTGAGAGCCAGTTACGTGCGGGGGGGCTCTGGGGTGCCGACCCGGGCCGGCGGTGAGGATGGCGGCCAGGGCCTCGGAGGCCGCGGGGTGCCCCCTAGCAGCAGGATGAGCCCCCCGCCTGCCCAGCAGATGTCGTGATCACGTGCCACTGCTTCACAGATGCAGATCGTGGAGGCCGAGAGCCCCGGGCCAGGGCCCACGGGAGGCGTTTAGCCCAGTCGTGCAGCCCCGGGCCTGGAGTCAGGCCAGCACCAAGCCCTGTGCCCACCCCTGCCAGCAGCTATGACGCCATGGGCGTTAACCTCTCTAGAACGCGCGCTTCTCCTCTGTAAATACCGTTAATGACAGTACCTACTTCCCCAGGTTGTGCTGGGGGAATTGGGGTCATCCGCCTGCCCCCAGTAAGTCTTCATTACAGGTCGATGAGGGCTGGGGGCTTCGGTGCTCCGAGGCTGTCCTTCACCCACTGGCTGAATCCCCACCAAGGCTCCTCCTCCAAGAGCTTATTCAGTCGCTGCTCTCATCCCTCTGAGGACGGGGAGCTCACTACCTCTCGGAGCACCCTGCTCCACCTTAGGTCTGTTTCTTGGACAGTCTTTGTGTTGAACCTAAATCTTCCTGATGGGTCCTGGCTCCATCCCCATAGTTACGCTGACTTCTGCCAGCTCTTCTTCCCCAGAACAGCAGGTTAAATCCTGTGAAGGTCGTTGACAGCCCCCTCCGTGCCTGTGCCCTTCCTGCTCCGCGAGTCGGCCTTTTCCCGATGACACAGCTCGGCGTCTCCTGAAGATCCTTGAATGGAGTGGTTTCCTGAGGGCAGCCGGCACGCACAGTCCCTGCCGTGGGCCACGGACGAGAGGACGCGAGGCCGGGGCCGTGCGTCAGGCAGGGAACAGCGTCCGCTGGGGGAACAGCCTGTGCTGACGCGAGGAGGCCTGTGGCCAAAGAAGCTGGGGGCTCGGTTGTGGCTGGAGAGTGAGGCGTGAGCCAGAGGCAGGGGCCGTCAGGCTGGATGCGGAGGCGGGTGACGGCATCGGAGGAGGACTCGCGCCAAGGACATGACACTCTGCTTGAGCACCCCAACAGCGGCATGAACACCAGACGGCAGGGAGACCAGCTCACCGAGTAGCCGGCCCCAGGGGCCAAAGTGTCCAAACTACACCCTGAGAGGCTCACAGCGGTCCCCTCTGGGCGGTGGGACGACGGACGAGTTCTTCTTGTTCCTGCTCCCCTGTGTTTTCTAATCTCTCTATAATAAGCATTTCTCCTGTGTAATGAGCATGTATTATTTACATAGTAAACGGTATTTATACTTGTGTAAAACACTTCAAAAGCAAATTGGCAGGACTTGGTAACAGTGGGAGGAAGGAGCCTGGGGGCCCAGATTGGGCCTTGGTGCTCAGGGGCGTGGTGAGGCCACCAACCCCAGGGGATGGCAGGGAGCAGAGCGTCCGGCGGCCACTCTGACGGCCCCCAGCGGTGGACAGAAGCACGGGCTGCTTCGACTTCCTCTGGGCCTCTCCGCAGCCCGGCCTGCAGGCCCGGGAAAGTCGCCTGTCTGTTTGCAGAGCTGCCTCAGCGATAAAACAGCCAGAAGGGCCCACAGTCTCCGCGTTCACAAAACTCAGCCTGACGTGGGAGCCGGGTATAAATGTTGGAAAGCCACTTAATGAATATGTAATGCCAAAGGGAGACTCACGCTCCAAAGCAAAGGAACTGATTCTAAGAAGACATGTAAGAAAGGAGACGTCTCTGCTCTGGGAGCTTGGGGAAGGGTCCCCGGAGGAGGGACGCTTGGGCTGAGAGCAGAAGGGAACGTTAATTACGGAAACGCGTTCCAGGCCGAGGGAACAGCGCGGACGATGGCCCCGCGTCGAAGGATGGCACGTTTGAGTCTGAAAGAAACGCTGTTTGACCAGGAGTCCAGAGAGCGAGGGCCGGGGGGACAGGGTGGACCCACGCCCAGGGCCTTGTAGGGCAGGAGGAGGTCTCCCCATCCCGTGCCCCCCCATTCTCTGCCACGTGGCACTGAAGGCCTGGTCGCGTTCCCCTCATGGTCTGGGCAGCCGGATCCGGGGACCTCCGTCTCCTCCCGTGAGCAGCGCCCCAGCAGACACCCCAAAAGTTGCTGTGCGGCTGGGTTGTAGCTTCCTCTGTGGCTCCGCACCCCTCACCAGGTGTGTGTACAACCTGCTAGTTAACCGAGTCATTTGGGTCTGAAGCGTCTTGTTCTACTGGGAGGCGGCACAGCGCTCGCATTAATTCACAGGTGGAATTACTCTAGCATTTCTCTTATTTGGTTTCCTCTCCCCGGCTCAGCTTAATGGCTGGGGCGAGTTCTCCGAATTGGACTTGTGAACCCCACTCCTCCAGGTCACAAAGGCCCGGGGACTGCCTCGGGGCCTGGTGACAGGGTGCCCAGCCTTCACTCGCCAGCGCCGAGGGCGGTGGGTGAGCAGGGGTGACGCCCGCAGCGCGGGAGAGGTGGAAGGGTGTCCGTGGCTGGTGGGTGAGAGACACAAAAGGTGGCCCGCGGGGGTGACTCAGAGGAGGAGGTCCTGCTCTGCTGTGTCTAAGGCAGGCCCCTGCTGTAGGGAGGGGAGCCCGACGCCCCCCCACTTCCCTCCTGGGGCGTGGAGACAGCGCCCACCCGTTGACGGACGGCTTTCTGGGGCCTGGGGTAGACCTGGGGGCTTGAGGGTAACTACCATTTACGATGACCGTGTGCAGCATCTCGTTTAAACAGGCGACATTCTGGGTTGATATTTGTGGTTCAGCTTATAACTGAGGGGTCCTTCTCCCCATAAGACAGTGGTGTAAGTCTGCAGACCCTTGGGGCGTGCAGACAAGACCCACTGCGAAAGAGTGCTTTTTATTTACCCTTTTTTTTCCCTGAAGGGATCTGGATACTTGAAAAACCATTTATTGTGGTAGTAGATGCAAGCCAGAATGTCCCATCTGACCACTTGTAAGTGCACAGTTCAGCGGCACGAAGCCAACGTCACCACCGTCCGTCTCTAGGACTGTTTCCACCTTCCCCAACTGAAATGCCCTTAGAAGGACAGCGTCTTCCTGTCCTTCCGTCTGGAGGTGGCTCCCGGGGAGGTCTGGGGTCAGGCCCACCTGGATCCAGCTCCCCCGGGTTGTCACTCTGACCGAGTAACCTGGCGCCTCGGTTTCCTTACCGGGAACTGGGGCGCGGCCCCGTCGGCGGGGAGCGGGTCACGGCAGACGGCGTGAGTTCCGAGTAGCGGTGGGCGCAGAGTCCGCTTTGCCGTTGCAGGTCTCCAGGTGGTCCTGAACTCCATCATCAAGGCCATGGTGCCGCTGCTGCACATCGCCCTGCTCGTGCTCTTCGTCATTATCATCTACGCCATCATCGGGCTGGAGCTCTTCATGGGGAAGATGCACAAGACCTGCTACAACCAGGAGGGCATCGCAGGTAAGGGGAGCGCCGTCCACCCCCGGCCAGCGGGGAGACCCTGCCGTCGAGCGCCTGCGTTTCCACGGCCAGGAGAGGCAGAGATTGTATTTTTCTTCTCTCGGTTCTAATTTTTGTTTTTACTGAAATGAGTCTGTGTTAAAATAGCTAAACACGAGTGTTGTCCGGCACTGCTAAGCATTCATTAAACGAGGCGCCTAGCCAACATTGAATATTTTAAGAATCGGAGCTAACCTGGGGACTGTATGTCTCTGCCCCCTTGTCCCCTGTGTAGCTTGTCACCAAAGTGCCCTCGGGGGGAGGCCTCGCCCTCAGCTGGTGGGTCTCCCGTCACAGCCCTGGGTCGTCCGTCTCGGTGTCTCTGCCTCCCGTCCGGGGCCCCCAGTCCAGGAGGGGAGGACGGCCAGCAGGAAAACTCCTTTTCCTCCAGGAGGTGTGTCTGTACCTCGGGCATCCGCCGGCCCGTCCTCTCTGACACACTCTCTCTGCGTCCCTTCCTTAAATCAGCGCATTCAACGAGCCGTGCTACTCGCTGGGCTCTCGCCGGTAGGACTGGACTTTGGGCTTGACCGACATGCGACAGACTGCTGTCTTCAGCTACTGAAGTCTCAGCTGGACCTTTAAGAAAACATTTAAATAGAGATCAACATGGCTTTTAAACGAAGTAGTTTAACACAAAAACTTGTTTAAAAAAAAAATAGCCATGTTCGACTTATGTGACTTTTTTCCAAACAACAAGATCTTTCATCCTAGTTTCTGGCACCTTAGGGCACAAAGGGGAGCATCTCTCTGAAGCATTGCGAGACCTTCTTTCCCCTTTGCGTCCACTGCTTCACACTCCCGCTCAGCCCAGGCAGTAAATTAAACTGGACCCCCCTCCCTGGGAGTGGGGAGAGCGTCCACACAGGAGGCAGTGAAGTGGATGAATCATAATCGGAAACCAAATGGATCCCCCGATCTGAGTGATCTGGACGAATTGGCCGGGTGTTTGCATGTGGCCACAGTCAAAACAAAAACCCAGAATTGTAAACCTATAGTCACAGACTCGCGCAATTGTTTCTACTTCTTTGATGGCAAGTCTAAGAGGAGACCGTTTCTTCACTGTAGGGAGAATTTCTTGGGTCATATTATATAAAATAAACTGTCACGTTAAAAAAAGGAACTGTTTTAAAATTGAAGGAATTAGATCTTGACTTTAGTTAAAATTCTGAGATTTCCAGCCTTGCTTAAAGAAATACCCAATAATGCAACGAATAACATTCTCCCCTTTAATTCAGATCCTTCCTTTTGTTGGGCTCGACCTGTAGCTGCCCAGAAACAGTAAACTTATGTTAATTGTGTGGCTTCCTTAGAGCTCGTGCTAAGACCTGCTTCAGAGCCACCACAGAACGTCTAAAATTTATGCCGTTGTATTGAAATGGCCAACGACCCGTTTGACCCAGACTCCTCGGGCCGGTGCGGGGATGCCGGGTCCGAAAGGCCCCATCAGCCGGGCGATGGGCGGTGCGGTGGCTCTCACCTGCGCACCAAGGTGTGGTGGGGAGATGCGGTGAGACTCTGTGCTGCGTGGCCGCGCCTCCACGCGTCTGTCCTCGCTGAGCGGGAGCTGCTCCCACACCACCCCGTCTCTGCCATCCGACGGGGAAGCAGTCAAGGTGGCTTTTCCGCGGTCGGCAGGATCCTACGGGGGCTGTGCCCGCACCGCCTGGAAGTCTCTGACTTTGTGGTCCTGCCTTCAGTGGCCTCAAACAGCCAGAACACGGTGGGCGTGATGGACAGGGTGAGGGGCTCCTCTGTGCCAGACGGGGGTGGCTGGAGGAAAGGCTGCCGCAGGCCTGCCAACACCTTCCGCGGCCTCCGTGCTCTCAAGAGACAGAGCAGAACTGGCCTGGCCGAGTGGATGGCCAATCTGGGAACACGCTACTGTCCATCCCTGAGGGCAAGCAGACCAGGAAACGCACCTGAGACACCTCCTGATTCCTCCCGGAAAAAGCCTGGTTATTTATGTGATGGGTTCACCTCCCCCCGACCCCACCCCACCAGGTTCGGAAGAGAATTGGGCCCCATCGTGGAAACACCATCGCCCGGGGAGACAGGGTGCCCGAGGGCAGACCCCGGGGACGCGCTCCCGAGAGAGGAGCCCCGTCAGCCCCGCGGGAAGGGTGCCCAGGACACGCTGCAGAGGCCATTCCACCCAGCACCCTGCACTCAGGCGCTCACTCACTGCCTGCATCTGAACCGCGTCTGATGGCCGTCCAGGGACCCTCTCGTGTCATGGGGGCCCCTTCCATCTACACACTGATCAACGCTGACAAAGAGGGATGTGTACAGGAATCGGACGCACTCAGCACAGCCGGAGCGTATCTTTGAAACCACTCCCCACGCGTTCTGGAGACGTTTGCATCACCTTTGGAATGGGTGTCTTTTTTTAATTTTAGACTTTGGAGTGAATTCCTCTATTTTTCTGCAAACTTAGATTATGCAAAAGCGCTTGTGAGTCCTCGTCTTGGTTTTTTTATGGAATTTACGTCAGATTATTTTTACACTTTGGGATTATTTTGTGAACTTGTAGATTTTAGGGTACCTTGGATTTTGAGCCATGCTCCCTATCACATCCATACCAGAAAGCCCTGGAGCTGCCGGTGTACCCTTGTTCTGCCTCCAGGCTGCCCCTTCCAGCCCCTGCAGATGTGGTCTCAGGAGAGGAGATCTCCCCCCATCCCGGAGGCATCTGCAAGGCGCCCCCCTTGTTCCTCAACAGATACATCACCATATGTCCGTCCTTTTTGTTTCTGGCCGTCCCATCTGTTTGGTCGCAGTCCGAGCCAGGTCACTCTGCATGGCTCTCCCAAGCACAGTAATTACCCCTGAGACTGGCAGAGAACTGGTTGGCTGAAACCCAGAAGTGAAATCACTTTCAGTCTATTCACTCCTTAAAGTTGGGGCCTAAAAAAGTAATTGGTTTTGTCTTTGGTGATTTCTTCCTGGAGGCCCTCGCTGGCGCTCTCCCAGGTTTCGTGCTCTTGTTGGGCATTAACTGCACTTCCAAACTCTCTCCTCCTCTGTACCTCCATGCTTTTACCACAAACTTAATTTGGACTTTCCAGAGTGACCCCACCTCTCTTCCTTTCTGCTTTAAAACGGGGAGCCCGTATGGCTTTGGCTGTTTCTCCAACGTCGTGTTCCCGTTTTCCTCTCTGGGAATTCATGGCTCTGCTGAGAATCCAGCACGTCTTCACGTTCAAGCTAATTTCCCCTCACCCTCAAGTGCATGTCGCCGGGACCCACTGATTTGTGCGTGCTCACATGTGTCGGGTGTTCCCTTTAGTGCTTTTTATAGATACCTATTTTTACCAGATAATTATTACCCCTTAATTGTTCTCAAATCTTCTTTTTATTGTTGTTCAAGACAGATTTAAAATAGCAGAGTGGCACTTGATCCTGTAGACCATCTTTCTGAACCTCATCCTCTCTCCTTTATTAACGAGATCACGTCCCCTGGACGCCGTTTTCTTCTCAACATACATTTGTAAAGCCCTCAAATACGTTTCCCTTCCTTGAGGACACTCAGGACTCCGTTTGGCAGCCTTCACCTTTTCCTCACTTCTGCCTGTTTTCAGGAATTGAGATGCAGGGGAAACTATCAGATTAGCAGTCATAGTGCAGAGATAAGCAACACCTTTATTGCACTAGAAAGCAAGGCCGGAGAAAAAGAAACACAAGCTTCCCTCTATTTTGTTCACCTTCTCTTTTGTCTCATCTTTCGTCATCCCAGCACTTTTGTCACAGTGACTGAACACATCATTCTAGAAAGCGGGTCACTAGGCAAGTGAGACCCAGCAGAATTTATGACCTGTTTGGTTCTTGGCTTTCCAGTCCACCTACTCTCAATTTTTAAGTGCTTGTTTTCCACTTTCTTATGTATTGTTAGGTCTGAGATTCACTCTTCAGGTTCCATCCTTCTATAGCCTCCCATTCCTTAACCTCACATCCAAATCTCCTAAGATTTCAAAATGTCAAAAGTCACAAAAAACTATGACTGGAGTTCCATTACGTGAATGGAGGCCTCCTGGGGGTTAGACCCCAGAGTAGGAAATGATGGGGACACTGTTGTCCCCTTACAGTTCAGGGACCAGGGAGCGCCTTGGTCATCACACAGACACACAACCTAAAGCACCAGGCCAGGAACAGGCCAGAAGCCGAGCTGCTCACAATGGCCCCCGCCTGGAAGCAGGCCAGCTGTCCATCAGCGGGCGAGCAGGTAAACGCACAGCAATATGTACGGCCGTGCAAAGGAACAGATCTCGAAACACGACGCTACGTGGAAAAAGCCACCTCGTGTGTGATTCTGTCGATACGAGATTCCTAGGCAGGCAGATCTGTAGACAGACAGCAGGTGTGGCTGCCAGGGCTGGAGGGGAGAAGGGCC
Source organism: Orcinus orca (assembly GCF_937001465.1). Taxonomy (NCBI): domain Eukaryota; kingdom Metazoa; phylum Chordata; class Mammalia; order Artiodactyla; family Delphinidae; genus Orcinus; species Orcinus orca. The sequence goes on along the minus strand of NC_064569.1, from coordinate 1,601,127 downwards.
TCGGGAATCTGGGGCGACGGAAGCGTTTCCAAATGCATTGTGGCAATGGCTGGAGAACTCTATAAATTTACTAAAAATAACTGAGCTGTCCGTGTTCACTGATGAATTGTACGGCATGTAAATTATATTTCGGTGAAGCTGTTGAAAAGAGAGAGAGGGACTTCCCTGGTGGCGCAGTGGTTAGGAATCCGCCTGCCAGTGCAGGGGACACGGGTTCGAGCCCTGGTCCGGGAAGATCCCACATGCCGCGGAGCAACTAAGCCCGTGGGCCACAACTACTGAGCCTGCGCTCTAGAGCCCGCGAGCCACAACTACTGAGCCCGTGTGCCACAACTACTGAGCCCGGGCACCACAACTACTGACCCCATGCTCCTGTGCTCCACAACAAGAGGAGCCACCGCAATGAGAAGCCCGTGCACCGCAACGAAGAGTAGCCCCCGCTCGCCGCAACTAGAGAAAGCCTGTGCTCCACAACAACGACCCAGTGCAGCCAAAAATATATAAATAAAATTAATTTATTTAAAAAAAAAAGAAGCGAGAGGGAGGAGATATGGGAACATATGTATATGTATAACTGATTCACTTTGTTATAAAACAGAAACGAACACACCACTGTAAAGCAACTATACCCCAATAAAGATGTAGGAAAAATTAATTAATTTAAAAACAAGAGAGAGAAAGGGAAAAGCCAAGAGGACACAAGTCAGCATGTGCCCCAGCCACTCAGCTCAGTCCACCTCCCTAAGAGTCACCCCTTAGTTAAGGATTAATATTCCTCTGCTGTCTCCCTCCTGGACAGCTGCGATTTGAAGCCACAAACTGAGAAACAGCCCGTGGTCCTCACCCCGTGACTGCTTGGGTACGTTTGAAGCCAGAGAGGACCCTGGTGGCCTGGAATCCCCAAACGAGGGGCGACAAACAAATTCTCTCTCGGGGGCACGTCTTCACTGAAGTCGGAGGCAGTCATCTGCTTGTTAGAACCGGGGTCCATTCTGTTTACTACTGTTTCTTCCTACAAAGGCGCATAAGACGATGTCCTAAATTTCACAAACTTGAGTGAATTCCACGTTGTCACCTCCCGCAGCTGGGACAGGACTCTCAGTATTTTACCAGAATGGAAATTCTTAACTCAGCCAAGTCTTAGTTCAATTTACCAATGATCTCTGCACGACAAATATCTTAACTCACTAACTTCCTAGCAGCTCTTCCTGGCCCGAGCACAGCCTGCGGCCGTGGGGTATGTTATGCTGTTTCTTGAAAAAGCCAAAAGCGCTGCATACCTGGGGAGCGCCCTCCCCGTCCCCCACGCCGCTCTGTCCTGATTAGAGGTCAAGGCAGGTCTTCTCTTCCGAAAGGTCCTAATGCTGGAGAAAAGGGCGGTCCACAAGTTTGCACGCAACACGCACAAAATACCGCAGTGGCGTTTGTTCGCGGGGGCTGGGATAAAGCTCTGCAGTAGGTACTTTTCCCGCCATCAGAATTTATTTTCCTTCCTTCATCAAGAAGGCGTCCACTGCAAAGTGACTTGCATCCCTGGTAAAGCATCACGTAATATGTCACGGACCCATGTGGAGTCAGAAAATATCACTGGGCGGGATCTCTGGCCAATTACGTGAAAGAACCTTCCAATCAACAATGCCCTCGCCCTAGACGCTGGCATTCCAGCGGAAGTTTCTGCAGATACTTAACCACCAAAAAAAGAAGACGAGGACTCACTACCACGTTCCAGGGTGTTTTATACTCAGAGTGGTTGCATCGTAGTTATGTTTTCATTGCCCATTTGACAGCCAACAGCCCTCCTGTCTTTGAAACCAATGACTGAGGTTAAAAAACTGTTTTGCAACAATTAGCTGAAAGCAGTGACCTTCTAAGTTGATGACCGCACACAATGAATACCTCGTGCCTGTGTCATTCACTTCGTGTTTGGGGCATTGATGTAACTGTGTTCTGCTTTGTTGCCGCTGGGTCGTTTGCTGTCCCGCCAGCCTCGCCCATCACTTTTCTCTCTAACTTCTCTCTTCTTTCTCTGCCCGTCCCTCTCCCCCCACCCCCTGCTTCCTTCTCTTCTCCCCCGGCCATTTGAGATGTCCCAGCAGAAGACGACCCCTCCCCCTGTGCCCTGGAGACGGGCCACGGCCGGCAGTGCCAGAATGGCACGGTGTGCAAGCCGGGCTGGGATGGGCCCAAGCACGGCATCACCAACTTCGACAACTTTGCCTTCGCCATGCTGACCGTGTTCCAGTGCATCACCATGGAGGGCTGGACCGACGTCCTCTACTGGGTACGTGCTGGGAACGGGCAGGGGCGGGGAGCCCGCAGACTGCCGGCTTCTCCTTGACGTCCACCTTCTCCGTCTTCCCGTGATGTGGTCACACGCACACCGGGGTGGGACGGCCGATGGGGGCCTTCGATTTCTTCTAGGTCTTGCCTGAGAAACAAAGCCTGAGGCTCTCACCCTAATGAGTCTCTCTCTGCCCACCAGCCCAAGACAAGTGTCACCTTTCCTTTGTCCTCCATAGTGAGAAACGCTGGCTCGCAGCCCCGTGGGGACACGGCCGGTCCCGACCCCAGGGTCCGCAGCTCCTGCTCCCTTGTAGGGCTCCTGTTCCCATCCGTGTCCTGCCTCTGCCCCCCAAAGAGAGCCGAAGGGCACAGAGTTCAATTCCTAGGGCTAAAGAGAAAACCCAGGCCTGGTCTTCTAAGAAGAAACCACTTTTATTGACTCGTGTGGCATCGTGGCATGCTATCATGTTTCTATTTCCCGTGTTAAGCTTACCTCGTTATATCAGAATAGTCCATCAGACAAATGCATTGCCATCCTTTTCACTGCTGACAAAGCGCTCCGCTGGTTATGCGATGCTTGTTCAGAAATGCCACTTCTCGAGTGCCAGCCACTCAGCAGCAAGTCTCCTTTCACCTTAAAGATGCTCCTTTTATCATCCAGCAGCCAGCACTGCTTTGCCAGGTGTTCACACAGCCTCTGCCCCGTAAGCAACACGTCATACTTGGTCCTTCTCCATTCTGGCAGAGTCAAGTCCATTATTTGTAAAAACTCCAGAAAATGTAATTCTTTGTAGTATCTCCTGCTTCCACGTGAGAACTGACTTGCTAGAGCCCGGTGCTGTGCTCCAGCATTTGGGTGGAAAATGCTTGTTGCCAGGCTTGAAAATACCATCGCACCCAGAGCTTTGCAAGCAGTCGGATGGATTTGGCCGTCCTGGAAACGGTCTCAGAGGCTGCTTGGGAGGGAGGGGGTTGTGGATGCCTTCCCAGCAAGCCGAGCTGCCAGACTGGGAAGAACTAGTGCCAGGAGAGGTATGGACCTCCTCCCGGACCAGGAGGAGTCCTGGAACGGCTCGGAGATGCTTTGCGCGTTCTGGGCATTGAAGCTTCTAAATTGTTTTTCAACAATTCAAAAGCCCTCTTCTCCCAGTTTCTGGGATAGGGTCGGCAGGCTGAGACCCAGCGCTGCCGTGAAATGTGTACGTCTCTGTGCAGGACCAGCTGAAACTCGCCCTCGTGCCTTGTGCCCCGCAGACAGTATTGAGCATTCCTTGCTTGCCGGGGGTGCCCAGTCCTCGGGACTCAGACACAGTAACATCCAGCTCAGTGCAGGCAAGCTGACTAGACCTAAAGTGAACAACACAGTGCCGCTAGAGCCCCAGAGAGTGGCCACACTGTGACACTTTCCAAAAAGGCACAGTGTCTAATCACTCCTCCCTCAAACTGAGGTGGAACGCTGGAGCCCATCTCCCAGGCTCATCCTCAATGAGAACTTGGTTTTGAATAATCTGTGAGAAAAAGGGCGTTGAGCTTACTCTACCTGGGCAAATTTAATTTCGTTTAGTAAAGCAGATCAAATTCAAAAGCAGCCCTAACTGGTCCTTCTATCTTGGGTGAGTCCCTCTGGCCAGCCAAGGACAGAGACATCCTTCTGCAAACGGACAGCACAGAACACATGACTGTGTGGAACTGGGCTTTGGGGCCTCATCACATGAGCTTCAAACCCGCGCCTCAAGTTGCTATGGAAACGCCTCCCATAGCATCCAGTTGAGGGCAGGGTGGCAGTGGGTGGGTGGGTGTGGGGCTAGGGGAATAGGTATAATTTACTTTGCTGCTGTCCCTGGTGTATTTTTGGGATCCTCCTTCATCCCTCCCTCCCTCTCGCCCCACCAGCCAGATGTGACCCAAGGAGGCGCTGTCACGGTGACAGCCAGCATGGGGGCTGCGAAGGAGCACGCGTGGCAACCAGCAATTTTCAGCAGCTGTGTTGTGCTTTTCCCCCTGCAGGTGGTGGGTGGGTGACGAGCTTGGGCCGGGAGTAGGGAGTGTCTGAGGTGGCGGGCAGTCCCAGGCCCAGGGGACAGCCTCGCCCTGACCTTCCCTAAATGGCCGAGCTGTGTGCGCGTGTGTGTATGTGTGGGCACACACGTGTTCACGCATGTGCACCTACACACACACACACACACACACACACACACACACACACACCCGACGCTGAAACGGAGCGTCCTGGCGGGTGTTCTCGAGGAAAGCCCCGCCCAGCCCGCAGCGCCTGCCTGCATACTGTTCTGCCGGCTCCCACTTCTCTCGCCTCTCCTCCTCCTTCCTTCTTCCCTCCCCCTGCGCCTTCCTCGCCTTCAGGATTTCTCCTCCAAACCCCGAGACTCTCACACCTCCATGTGCTTTCGTGTAAAACACGGAACTTTCTACGCAGGGAGGGGCCCACGCTCCCCCCGTCCCCAGCCGTGGGACCAGACGCTGAGAGTCCGGCCCCAGCACCTGCACCTGCAAAGGCTCCCGGGAGAGTCCAGCTAGAGCTCGAGTCCCCTGCAGCCTAACGTTCCCAATCGCACGGCGCTGCTTTGGTGCCACTGGCTTGAACCCGGCTAGGGAGACGGCTTCTGTGGAGGGTGGGCCCAGGGTCCTCCACTCGGAGGAACGCGTTCCCCCCTGAGTCCCGGGGGCAGGTCTGCAGGACGTGGGGACGGGCAGCCACGGCTCCAGGTGTCGCAGAGACTGGACCCACCGGCTGGATAGACATCCCTGGGGAGCTGACAGCCCACTGGAGCACCGAAGCGCTGAAGCTGGCTCGGGGTGGGGGGACGGTTGGCAGGCCCCCAGCTCCTCCTGGGGTGGCCTTGAGTGTGAATCCGTCAGCCCATCTCGCGCTCCTGACTCGGAAGGGTTCGTGGCCGGCCAGCACGACAAGCCTGGGCAGTAGTGCTTGGGCGATTCCTCAGTTGTTCACACCGCCCGCTGGGACGGGCTCCCGGGCAGCCCTGCGCTTGCCTTCCCCATGGCCCGTTCCAGGAGTCTGCGGGTGACGGGGCGGGGGCACACGGGGATTTGGAGACCAAGCCAGAGCGGGGCCTTGGGGGTGGGAGTTCCTTGGGAAATGGCTTCTGAAGCCAAAGCCTGTCCGCTTACTCTCAGAATGTCCACACCTCTTAAGAATAGCGGGGAAAGTGATGGGGTGAAAGGTGTGGGCTGCCTCTGGGAGCAGTTGTGAGAGAGGGAAGCCCCGTCGGACCGTCCCCCAGGGATGCCACGTCTCCAGGTCTCCTCTCGGTGTGTTTTGCCCCACCCGGTGGCGTGTCACTCCAGGCTGCTTTCTTTTGTGTTTGGGGCTCGGGTTTCCTGAACCGAGACAATCTGTAGGTTCTCAGATGCGGCCCAAGAGCTGGGGTCCACGTGAAATCTGAGCACCCTCTCCACGTGTAGCCAGGTCACAGCAGCGTGCGCTGGGGTCTGCTCATCGCTGACTTCCTACCTGCCTCGGGTGGCCCCTGCTTGTGGGGACAGCAGCGTGGCCCTGACCTGGGGGGAGGGCGGCCGGCAAGGGGGCTCCCACCGGGGGTTCAGGCACCCAGTGCTTTAGGAATCTCGGTGCCTCACCCACCGTCCATCAGGAGGATTCTGTTGACTCTGCCCACGATGCCCTCTGACCTGGGGCCCCTGGGATGCTGTATCCCGTGTGGCACAGGGCAGCCCTCTGGCCTGCGTCCTGGGGTCACCTCCTCCACTGACACCCGGGCCCCCTCTTTCTGACACCTCCCGTTTTCCCCAGTTGGTCTCTCCATGACCAGCTCTTCCGCTTGTTCTTAAAAATTAGAAATTCAGCTTAAAACAAGATTAGGAAGAATACTTCATGAGAAATCATACAAAAGAAAGATGCATCTTCTGTCGTACCTGCCTGAGTTTGGTTCAGCAGGAGACCTGGGGAATGAAAATCTAAGGTTGAAACTTTGCGCAAGTCAGTCGTCAGCTCCGCACTCGCCCGTGTGGGAGGACATTCCTTGTAAACACACGCGTGCACACACGCTCACACACACTCACACATACACACCACAGCCACTGATCTCCGGTCTCGGTGCTGCCGAAGTATCCCTCGTCTATGACGAAGGCCTTCTGCATCCGAGCAGAGATTCAGGTGCATTAGCCTATTTTCTCCTGTTCCATCTGCACCTCTTCTCACTACAGACAAGGGAAATGAGCCTCTGCAGGCGTCCAGCTAGCAGGGCTGGTGGGGCTGAGTCCTCCTGGGGACCTAATAGTCATTGGAAATGAAAAACCCTCCAATAACCCAAAGACAGCGTCCTGGGCTCTTGAATGGGGATCAGGTAGAGAAGGTGCTAGGTCTCCTCAGGACCCCCTGGTCCTGAACCCTGAATCTGCCCGAGCTAGAGCGTTACCACTTAGCGCCCACAGCGCTTTACACAGAGCATCTGTTACCTAAACAATAAACCCGTGGTTTATAAGCATTTGAAGAAGGGGACTTTGCATCTCTCAAAGCTATTATTTATTTACTTACTAGGTTTAGTTTTATTCATTTCGCTGGCATTAGGCAAGTCCTTACTCCTCGGTAATTCAATTGAACATTTCGTGAGCACTTACAAGGTCCCCAGGCCCGCGCTCGAGGAGTTTGGGTGTAATTGGAGAGATGGGGACCCAGAGACACGTGGGTCCCACGCAGGGCTCGGCGAGAGCAGGGAGAGCTTGTCGGAGGAGGTGGGGTGTCGCTGGACTTCAGCTGGTGGGGAGCAGAAGAGAAGGAGAAGCCAGCTTTGTACAGTTTGGCTGGAGAGACGGTGCTTTGGGCTCCTAACAGACCCAGGAATCAGCCCGGCACCCAGTGGCCTCAGCACGTGCCGGAGGCCCACCCGCGACAACAGCGTCGGGGCACAGGCGTCCACGGGGCCTCCGCTCCTTGCAGGGTCCCAGCCGAGTCCGGGGCGAGCTGCCTTGTTGGCCTCCCTGGCGGTGGGCCTGCTGGCGTCTCCCACAAGATCCGGGCCTTCCTGCTGCCGTGATCAGGGTCAGGAGGTGTCGGGCGAGACTGTTTGCAACCTGTTGCCGCCCCTGCGACTGTGGGTGGACCCCATGTCACGCGGGCAAGGTGACAAAGGTCAGGGGTTCATTGGGCCATCGCCCAGGGCACTGGCTTTCCGGACAGAGCAGATCCTGCCCCCTGAGCACAGTCCCCGTAACGCGCCGTGACTTCCACAGGCTGCACGTCCTGCCTTTGACGGCAGGTGACAGCCTCCCGCGCCCCTCAAACTGCTCAGCCTTTGGGGACCCGCGGTGCCCAGCCCTTAGAGGGGGAAGCACCAGACGTGAAAGCCCCTGGGAACCGGCTGGAATGGAGGGAGACCCCGAGGCAGTGGGGCCGGAGCCATCGTTCCTCCTGAATTTTCTTCTCGGGGAAACATGCATGTTGGATTTGGAGGCTCGAGGCTGTGGTCCCCTCTGGGAATTAGATGTGGGGAGAGAGTAAGGCGTGTGTTCCAGCGAAGGCTGGGTCACCCTGTGAGGTGCTGGCCCGGGGGCCGAGGGGCTGCAGGCGGCAGGCCCTGGGGTGCCTCTCCGCGCCCCTTCCCCGTAGGGGCCTGAGAAACGTCTGGCTTCAGTGCTCTGAGAAGACCTGTCCTTTTTCACCTCTAAATAACAGTGTCAGCAATCTGGGTCACTTTTTTAAAATACGCCTTTATTGATGCTTCTCTTCTTAATAGCTCCATTCGGGCTGAGTGAAGCCATCCGTCTCCCCGCTCTGGCGCTGCCCTACTTCAGAGCCGCCCGCACACGCGCTGGTGCCCAGGCTGCCTGGGGCAGGGGGCCCAGAGCAAACGGGGTCGTGGAGGGAGGTACAAAGCCAGGGCCGGCAGGCCCAGAGGCCCCTCTGGCTGCTCATGGGCCGCAAGGCAGGGGGCCTAGGACCCCCAGGAGCTCATTCACCTCTCGTCTGTCCTCCACCCACCACCCTGCACCTGCAGCCCCCAAAGTTGACCCTCGGAGAGACCAGCCCACAGTCTCGGAGGAGACCAAAGAGTTGGACAAGGACAGGTGGAGGCCATGCGTCCCCTGGACGTGACCCTGGCTCTTCATGGGGTGTCCGCAGGTCCTGAGGTTATCTAGGGGTCACGAGGTTCCATGAGGCTGGCTGTGGGGTGGGTATCTGGGGGTCAGGAGGTCTGTAGCTCCATCCATTGGAGGTCCTAGTGCTGCTGGACGCCTCACCCCTTGCCTGTGGCCCAGAGGAAAGGACACTCAACTAAATAGGGGCCCAGGAAGCCGCTGAGGCTCATGGGTTCCTTGAGTCATCAGAGATGTGTGACCTGGAGGACTGCACTTTCCATGAGCTTAAATGTTCACAAAATGTAGGGCACGAGGGGGCTTCCCTGGTGGCGCAGTGGTTGAGAGTTCGCCTGCCGATGCGGGGGACACGGGTTTGTGCTCTGGTCCGGGAAGATCCCACATGCCGCAGAGCGGCTGGGCCCGTGAGCCATGGCCACTGAGCCTGCGCATCCAGAGCCTGTGCTCCGCGACGGGAGAGGCCACAATGGTGAGAGGCCCGCGCACCACAAAAAAAAAAAATGTGGGGCACAAGGAAGCAGCCAGGGGAGATCTCCCCCAAGGAGGCTGCAGAGGCACCAGCCCTCCCTCCCCATCCCCGTCTGCCCGGCTCTGGGGCAGTTTCGCAAGGGTGGCCTTGGCACTGGGAGCGAGCCCGTCTCTGGATGGCCCTGCGTGGGTTCCTCGGCAGCCTTGGATCAGGAAGGAGGCTCCCACTCCCATGACGGGGCAGCCTCTGACTCCGCGGATCGCGGTGCCCTGCCCTCCTCTCGCCATCGTGCTGGGTGCTTCACGCTGCCGGCACCATCCCAACACCTGCCAGTTCCTGGAATCCCTTCCTGGGGCAGGACCACGCGGCCTCCAGGCGGCCTTACTGCTCCTGCCCTCCCCCCCCAAGTGGCACCCCCGGGCTGCCTGATCCGGCCTCACCGGCCTCTGCAGCCTCTCCTGGAGGCCCGTGGCTGTGCACACGCACCCCTGCAGCCACATTCGCCACCCGACGTCCACTGACCTGTCACCCCCCCTTGCTGTCCCCCCCTACAGCAAAGGCCTCCCGTGGGTAGCGGGGCCGGCACAGAGGGGGCCCGTCCGTCCACCCGGCTGGCCTCACTGAGCACCTGCCTTATACGAGGCCCTGTTCTGGGCACTTGGGGGCACAGGCTACACCCAACGCCCGTCCTCATGCCACTTGCACCCCAGCACGGAGGACAAACGATGCATAGTAGTGAGTAGATTATACACTCGGAAAGTGTACATGCTGCGTGGAAAACAGCGGCCGCGTGGCAGCGAGGATGTCCACAGACTCGCGTTACATTGGATTGAATCGTGACCTGGGAAAGTCGCGTGTTGGGAAACTTTTCCTTACGTGGCTCAAACCAGCGACCCCGAGGGCGGGACAGAGCTCTGCTCTCTGCCCTGTGGTCACGCTGGCGAGCTGCCTCCAATGAGACAATGTAACCCCGGGTAAACGAGAGCAGGTTTGGAAAGGACGCGCGGGGGCAGCACCGAAAACCAATCAGTGCTTCTCAGGACACACGAGCCGCCCCGTGGACCTGAGTGCAGGGAATCAGCCTCTGTCGTGCCGTTGCCTCGGAGGCTGGGGGCCGTGGACCAGCGGTCCTCAAACCCCGGCTCGCATCAGACTCACTGCAGGGCTGGTGAGAACGTGGTCGCCGGGCGCCCCCCATGTGGACGGAGGGCCCAGAGTGTGCAGTTCCAAACTCGTTCCCAGGTGCCCCGGTGAGGCCAGGGACAGCACCTTGAGAACCACGGGTGTAGGTCATTCGGGGAGCCTGTGCACTTAGGAATTTGGAAACTCGGGGGCGTCGACCTCCCACGGGGATCCGCGGTCCCGTGAGTTGCAGGCACAGGAGCTGTCCCCTGAGTCCAGCCTGAACAGCCATCCTCCCCGGCCCGAGGCCTGTGGTGCCGATAAGACTGCACGGTCCACCCTAAACTCCAGGCGCAGGGGTCACCCCCTGGGGAAGGCACCTCCCCACGTGTGCCCGAAGGTTCCAGCCCCCAGCTAGTCCCTGAGCGCTGAGGCCAGGGTGGCGGGCGCAGGGGCCACATAAACCCAACTGAGCGAAAACCATCTCGTAGGAAGAACCACTTTAGAGGTGACCCAGCTTCTTAGACAACTGAATAGATAACATCGGAGGAAAATTCTGTTCCAGAAAATAAAGGGTCAGAGAGCGCCAGGCGAGATTCCCCTGAGGCAGAGCCTGCCGAGGCCCTTCTTGCTTAGGTCAAGGTCACGGGGTGTTTGGGTCAAGGTGGTGCCCGGTGACAGTGATCTCCCACGCCAGCCTCTACTCACATGCTCCCTGCCTCCCTGCCCACTTGCTTTGACTCACTCCTGCTTCTCTCTTTCCTAACTGTCCTTCGTCTTTCCAGATGCAGGACGCTATGGGCTACGAGTTACCCTGGGTGTATTTTGTCAGTCTGGTCATCTTTGGATCCTTTTTCGTTCTAAATCTGGTTCTTGGTGTGTTGAGCGGGTAAGCTGACCGTTTCTGTGTCCTCTTTACGGCGCAGCTGAGCAAGGCCCCAGGTCCCGCTGTATCCGTCACCAGGCCCAGGAGAAACAGAAAACGTCTCCACGGAGCCAGGATGCTGGCCGTCGGCTGGGCGGGCCGTTTGGCCTCTGATGACCTAGAGGCCCCGGTCCCGGTGCTGCCCGGTCGGCGCCGGGCCCGGGGTGGGCAGGGCCGTGCTCGGCTGCTCTGGGAGCTGTACTAACTGTGATTCCGTTCTTGCAGGTCAATGATGCCGTGGGAAGGGACTGGCCCTGGATCTATTTTGTTACACTAATCATCATAGGGTCGTTTTTTGTACTTAACTTGGTCCTCGGTGTCCTTAGCGGGTAAGCAGGACCAAACAAAAGGCCCTGATTTTCCCATTTATCTCACTTACTCTTCTGCTTTTCCTGGCTTTATTCTTTTTCTGACTCTGATGAACCTGGGACATGGGGCCACCCCAGGAGCCTTGAAGTGAATGTCCTTGGCCTGGCTGGGCAGAGATCTGAGGCACAAGGCCGAGCCCACTGGTTTGGGCTGCAGTGAGAGGTACCCAAGCCCACCTGCCTCCTGCCACCCATGCACCCCTGGCTGTCCAGGAGGGCAGGATGCTTCTTCAGGAACCCCAGAGCAGCTGAGCCCCTTGGGTGGGAAGGGCTGGGCAGAGGAACTGGAGGAAGATTCGTGGGCCGTGGGCTTCTGGCCCGCGTGGCAGCCTCGCAGATGGGTACCTGCCCTATCTCTCCAGCCACAGTCCAGGGCAGGGCTGGCGGTGAAGACGCAGGCCCCCTTTACCCAGTGTTGACTGGGCCAGGGTACCAGGAGTTTGAGCTAAAATGCAAGTAAACAAAACAGACTGAAATGCTCATTCCCTTTGGCGCTCATCACAGACTGGGCCGTCCATCTCTGTATCCCTTCTCTGAAAGGAAGGGCGCTCAGCTGTTTGAAGCCATCGATCACTGGAGCACAGAGGAGATAGAATCCACTTTCCTTTAACTTTGTCTGCTTGGCTCCAAGTGCAAGGCCCGCCTAATTTCAGCCTTTGCTGGGATGAAGTTAAAACGTGGCCGAGGCAGCCCGTGGCTGGGGCCCGAGGAGCCCTGGGCGGCCACCTCTGCACCTCGGGCCCACTGGACGCCTCTTCGGCCCACTCTCTTCTTCCCGAGCCCTCACCAGCCATGCAAGGCCATCGCCTGAAGGCTCCCAGGGACACTTTCTGCCTTCGCCACGTGGGGAGGGGCAGCTGCTTCACAGCCTTTCTTCCGTCTCTGCGGACGTGATGTTGGGGAGAGTCGGGCGAGGGAGGAAGCTTTCCCACCCCCGCCTGCCGCAGCCCAAGGCCTCGCAGGAGCGTCGGGGTCAGTCCTGGAAGTGGCGGAGGGACAGAGTCCACCTCTGTCCTCGCCCCTCCCCACGGGGGTGCTGTCGGGGGCTACGTCCCCCCGGGCCTTTGCCGCGAGCGGCTGCACAGGGACTGGCACCTTCCGTCAGGGTGACAGTGACACGCAGGCCGGCAGACGCCCCGGTCAGCTGCCTGGAGGGTGGAAGGGTTTCCAATTTTGTGTCCGACACAAGAAAATGCCCTGTTTATAAGGAGTCGTCAGGAAGAGCGTTGAAACGTCAACCTCATCACCCACTCAAGGCAGAAATTTGGAGCTCCAGGCAGAAGGCTTTTAAGTGTCACTCACCCATCTGACAAAACGGAGATCGTAAGCCCGACTCCTCGGTCGCTGGGATGGTAGAGTGAGGTGCCTTCCGTCGAGTCAGCACACAGCAGTGCTGTCCTCACTGGGATCGCTGCTTACTCGAAGGCTGTCAGAGCTGAGATTACTGAACAGGGTCGTCACAGGTTAGACCTGCTCCACGCTCTGCTTCCAGACACGAGGGGAGGGAGCCTGAGACGCCGTGTGGCTTGTACGGGGTCCCCTCACTGGTCATTGTCAGCACGAGACACAGCCCAGCACCATCTTCCTGCCACTGCCCCACAAACGAACGTTGAACAAGCTGGACCTGTAACACGCCAGGGCTCTGAACCTTGAAAAAAGTGGTTCCCCGTTCTCCCTGCAGAGACAAGGAGCGAGTCTGAGCGGTGAAGCCCCCCCCCAGGGGTCTGAGGTGGAGGCTGAGGCCTCAACCACGAAGCCCCCCTCGAGCAGAGGCTCTGCCTGGTCATCCTCGGCTCCCCCAGCGGGTCCAGGTGGGGGTGGATGGCGGCAGCGCTGGGGGCAGGCAGAGTGACCTTGAAGGGCCGGTCTTGGTTCAAGTGACAGCAGGTGTGTGGAGCCTGCGGGATTCCAGAAACCCCGTCTAGTCAGGGCCTGTGACCCCAGCCCTTGCTCAGGGTCCCCGGGCCCCTCCTCACACCCGCTTCTGCCCCGTTCCTCCCCACATTGCTGGGGAACATCTCCCAGGGCTCCACCGGCCCCGGGCGCCCTCTGCCCAGCGTGATCAGCTCCCCTTCCCGGCCTGTCCAGAGGGCTGGCCACGCGGTGAGAAGGCCCAGAGCCAGGCTGCCGTCGGCTGAGCACGCGTGGTGCTCGCCGTGTCTCGAGAAGTCCGGACAGCAGTGCGGTCGTTACCCTGGAGCACAGCCGTACGCCTACTCACCCAGCGGCCGGCCTTCCAGAAGCATTCGGAAACCTCTCAGCGCTCACGGAAGGCCCGTCTCAGGGTGGTGTCAGCGGTCAGCAGCTCGACGGCAGGCCCCGGGCTCGGCGCCTTCGGTGGATGCGCTCCTTTGCCGCCCACGACAGCCCCGCGCGCTGAGGCCACGCGGGTGTCACCTGCACAGAGGAGAAGAGTGAAGGTTACCTGCGGGAACTACCCCAGTTCTCACTGGTGCGGCCTGGAGGATCCGAGGTTCAACCCACGCAGTGTGGACCCACAGCCTCTGTCCCCGTCCTCCAGGCTCCACCGTCTCCAAGCCCATCGGCCTGGTTAATCCTGTGTCCTCAGATGACAGCCAAGACCTGGGAGGAGACGGGCGGGAACTGCAGTAAGGACAGGGGGACCAGCCCAGGGGTCCCCGAGGAAGCTGGGGAGCCCCAGCCCTGAAGGCTGCGGACAGGTCCTGAGCTGGGGGCCAGCGGCCCTGCAGACACAACAGCCCTCGAGGGAGAACAGAGCTCCCCCAGCAGCACTGCAGTCTTGGAGCATTTGGAGCTGGGGGCCGACACCCTGCGTCCGCCAGTTAAGGGTATTGTCATCGTTTCAGAGCCCAGCACGGGAACTGTCCTCATGAACTGCACCCTGCTGTCACCGAGGAAGGGCTCAGGTGTGCTTGGGGTCGTCTGCTCAGGAAAGCAGGGAGAGCGACACTCTGCAAAGCCTCCATTTTAAAGGCGGAATTCAGAGATTTTGGTCATCAGAGGGACGGCCGTCCTTTGTCTGGAAACCCATTCCTGCTGAGCCTGGAGGCGTCCGTGTAAATGTGCATCTCGTGGGTTTTTTCCAGACGCTTCCACGGTCATCATCTCTTGATCCTCACATGTCATAGGAATGATATTAGTCAGATAAGAACCAGATTGTATGACCTGCCCCTCCAGAGACCTCAGCCTCTAGCCATGAGAATTACAGTGACGGCAGCCACAAGATTCTGGAAGCTGCACTAGAAGGTGCCATTGGGTGAAAGTCCCTGGACCCTGGACTCTGGTTACTGTTTGGTTTTAAGTGGTTGCAAACACAGAAGACGTGTGTCTTCAGGTGACAAGGGGCCCGGGACCTCTTAGAGGGTGGGCGCCCAGCTCTTGTCCCCCCGGGGAGATGGGGCAGAGGGCCTGAGGATGGGCATTTTACAACCTGAAAGCATCCATGACCACGGGCCACAGTTAAGACGCTACCTCCAGGTCCCGAGGAAGCAGAAGTGCCCGGGCACACTGCCTCGTGGCTGGAGCAGGGGAGACGCGCGTGATTCCTGGAAGCCTCGTTCCACGGAGTGCCCACTGGCCTCTGCCCTCAGCGGATGTGGGGTTAAGTGCCTGCGAGGCTCTGGACACAACGCTGCTGTCAGTACACAAGCTGTCGTGTGTGTGCATCTGTGTGAAGTCGCCTCGTTCAAGGCACCGTGTTGATCTGTTCGCACCCAGCTCTCAACCCACAGCCCATAACTCAGGCCTGGATTCCGCTTGTCAGACACACGGACTTGCCCCGTGAGGCACCTCCCAGTCCTCGTGCCCTTAGGGTCACAGACTGCACGGCAGCTCCATGCTCGGGGGGCGTTTTAATCAGAAGAATCACCATCGGAAAGCACAAAATGCGGAAATGGGCTGTAAAAAGGCTCTTATTCACAGTATGAGCTGCACCACCAAGGAGGCGAGCGGCCGCTCGTCCAACCTCAGCCAGGAACGTGACCCCAGGTCCCGCCTTTCTGCGCATCCGCGGCGACCGCGAGGGCTCGCGGTGTGGATGGCGTGACGAGAAGTCCTAGCGGGAAGGCGGGTCTGCAGACACGGAGTCCGCGGGTGATGAGGACCAGCCGCACCGGTCACCGCGGGGCCTCGACGGACCCTTCGCGCAGCTGCCCCTGCGAGCTGTGCAAGTGCGCACCCGGCCCGGGCTCTCCACCGCGCTTGTCCTGTCGGCCGTTGCGTGCACAGGACGTGCTCCCGCCTTCGCGCAGACCCGCCGCGACTGACCGGGCAGCCGGCTCCAGCCCCTGGGCCCAGGCCGCATGGGACATCCAGCGAGGAGACGAAGAGAGCAGGGCGCTGCTGCCCTGCACGTCCCTGCTGCGTGGAGCCCGGAGAGGGAGCCCCTCACCTCCTCCCGGCCCGGGCCAGGCTGTGCCCATACTCCGCGGGTTCCTGGCTCTGCTGCCTCTCGGAGCCCCTCGCACCCCAGGAAACCTCATTTCCTCTTCTCCCGGATGTCTGTCTGTTCCTAGAAGTCGTGGGCCTCGGTTCTGCAGAGCAGATGCTGTGACGCACGGCTGGGCCAGCTTTCCCGGCTCTGGTCTGATCCCGGCTCCAGGAGAAGCACGGCCTCTTAGCTCTTCAGTCACCCTTCCACCCAAACCGCTGCACGAGGCATGGAGCTCTCAAGTGTGTGGAGGCGGAAGGGCAGTTGGGCGGCGCCTGGAGCTGCAGTCTGGGGGCTGCAGGGGGGCCCCGCTCCGTGAAGTGACTCTCCGGGTGGCGAACTGCAGCCCCGGGAGGAGTGGTGGGTGCGGAGAGCTGGGGACTCTCCGGGCCCATCCGCCATGGAGGCAAGGCCTCCATCCACACTGTCAGCTGTCAGTGCAGCCCCTTTGCCCTGGGAAGGAAGGGATGGTGCCGCCAGCTGCCAGGAAGCCCAAGAAAGAGCAAGTTCGGTCCGATTCGAACTGGAGTCAATCAAAGTGAAGAAGAACGTTCCATCCCAACCAGAGCGTCGTCAAAGCAGCAAAGAGAACTCGTAGCTCGGGAGCTCGGCTCCTGGTGAAAACGTCCCCCAGACCCCTCCCGGCCCAACCCTCACCATGAAGGGTGGTGGCTGAGGTCTGCTCCTGCCGCAGCTGCAATGAATGCAGATCCTGGACGGTGGGCGCAGGGGCTCCGGGGATGAGCCTTCCTGCCCCATGGCTTGTCGGTGTGTCCTTCCTTCCACGGGGCCTCCCATGGAGTGCATGGAATCCCTTCCAGGTGGACTCTGCGGCCTCCCGCCCTGAACTAGGCCTCAACTGCTGAGGGAAGGAGGAGTCACGTCTCTAGGAAGAAACCAAGAATCCCCCCAACACACACACACACACACACACACACACACACACACACACACACACACACACACACACACACACACACACACACACACACACACACACACACACCAGGAGCCCCATTTCCCAGAGACCGGAGGTCAGAGGCAGGCTGCTCCTATCTGTTTCGGAAGAAAAGGCACAGACTTGCTTTGAGAGTGAGAACCAGCCTCCCTGACTCCCCTCTTGGCTGCCAGGTCCCTCCTGGCTCAGAAAGTGAATTCAAGGTCAGAGAGAAAATAAGGACAGAATCATAGAAAATAGGAAAGAAGCAGACACTCTCCAAAATTTTTCAATAAGCTCTTCTTCCAGCAAATCCCGGCTCAATTTTAGTTTCTACTCATCATTGCTTTAGACTGAACGCCTCATTTAACTTTCATATCATCTTGATTTTACGTATTTTTCCATTCTGATTAGATTTCCTTTTTAACCCGAAGGGCACCCCCAGGACATTTTCCTGTGTCTGGAACCCTCTTCTGTCTCCCTCCATGTGGGAAAGAACATTCTCTAGATTAGAAACCCCTCCAGGCTTGCTGAACGGGGCAGAACAAACCCTAGAAATGAGAACGGGGGGTGAGGAGGTGAGGTCTCCTGGGCCTGACATCAGTGGTGTCCTGGTAAACATTAACGACTGGCTCTTTGCGGGCAGAAGCCCTGGTTTGTAACGTTGGACGATGTCCGCAGTGTACGTATCCCGCCGCGGCCGATTTTGAGCCCCCGAGGAGGCACCAGGGTTGGCAGAGCCAGTGCAGGGGCTGGGCCTCAGCTTGACCCCAGGTCCTCGTCTCCCGGGGCTATGGCGGGGGTCCCGCCGGGTTACTGCTCGGAAGGCCTTTCCAGGTCATTGGAGAACGTTTGTCACGAAGAGGCAGAGCTTGCCATCGTGGCCCAGGAAGAAGGGCAGTGGATTTGGTCCACCCCACAGTCGTGCCCCGAGTCAGGCAGCGCCCCGCCCCAGTGACTCCGTCCTCTTTCGTGAGAGCAGATCAGACCCGGGGCAGGGGGAGCGGTCTGTGCAGCGCAGGTGCGGCCGGGGGCTTCCCATGCGAAGCAATTAATGCTTTGTTCTTCTTGTCCCTCCGCCCTCTCGCCAGAGAGTTTTCCAAAGAGAGGGAGAAGGCCAAGGCCCGGGGCGACTTCCAGAAGCTGCGGGAGAAGCAGCAGCTGGAAGAGGACCTGAAGGGCTACCTGGACTGGATCACGCAGGCGGAGGACATCGACCCCGAGAACGAGGACGAGGGCTTGGACGAGGAGAAACCCCGAAACAGTGAGCGGCCTCCCCGACTGGGGCTGGGGTCTGGGCGAGGCGGGGGGCTTCCCCCCGTCCTGACGGTGCGGCCCCTGTAGCCATCTTCTCTGCTCTCAAAAATCAGTGCCACGTGTGGAGCAAAGCCTGCTATAGTCGTCCTAGAGCCTCTGGTCCCGGGACGGGGGAAACTGCTCAGTCGGGCTCTTGGTTTTAAATCCGACATCCTCCTCCCAGCTCCGGCTCCCTGGGCCGGGGCAGGAGTCCTGCTCCAGGCTTGTTCAGACGGGACCATCTCCCCCACCACCACCGGAAAGCAGGCTCCCCCCTCCCCTTCCAAGGACCACTGCGCTTTCTCAGGGAAAAGAGCCCAAGGTTTCTCTCGAGGAGGCTAGATTCAAAGATCTGGGAAGGTGCTGAATGGGAAGGTTGGGGAAACCCGGAGGAAACCGGCAGAATAGCTTTAGGTCTTAGAAACCGACCCCAGCCCCTCTCTTCTCCTCCCGCGGGCCCCCTTCCTGGGGTTGCGCACATTTGAATCGGGACGTTTCTGACCAAGGAACCAAGCAGGTTAAATAGCCGACATGCTTGCTGAGCGGGGCCAGTCAGATAAGCGGGGGAAGCTAGAAAGGTACCCAGGCCCAGAGGGAGGAGAGAGACCCGCTGAGGCTCCGGGGGCTGACGGGGGAGCAGGGTGTCCATCGCTGTGTCCTGACAGAGGCCAGGAGGGCGCAGGACGCGTGTGTGCATGTGTATCCCGACGCGCGCGCGGATACGGTGGCCTTGTGCGTGGGCGTAGATTCTGCCGGTTGTGTTCATGCCCCCTGGCCGGGTTCTGCGTGTCCCTGCTCGTTGGTACCTGAGCTCTAAGTGGGAATCTAGGAGGGGGAGCAGGTGGAGAGAGAAGGAAGACAATTTGGGTGTGAGCAGAGAGCAGGCCCGCCTCCATTGTTTCAGAGACGGATTGAATACAGCCTTCCACGACTTGCTTTCCGATAACTCTGCTCAAGGAATGAACACAAAATTAAAACACACACACAGCCAGGGACTGGTAACGAGGAGGCCTTCACGCTCTGCTAAGGAGTTTTTGCACGTTGGACAACAAGGCCTTACACGGATTAGAACAGTGAGCGGCGATGCTGCTGAGAATCTTCCTGGAAAGACGCCGGCAGCGTCCATTCCGCTGCTGACGGATCATGGATGCGGGATGGTCCGTGGCAGCCAGCCGTGTGTGAATAGTGAGCTAGCCTGGGAGCCTCGTCGACACCTGCTGCGAAGCACAGGAGCGGGCTGTGGGCTCCGGTCTGCACCCTGGCCACGGTGGAGCCCAGCTCACCACGGATGGTAGGAGCGTGTCTCTTACACGTTCGTAGAAACTTGTGTGTCCACTGCCCGCGCAGCACTCGGTGGCCGTCCACAGAGACACAGTTATCCTGCTCTTTTCTGAGGACAGGTGTGCTGCTTCCCTGTCCTACCCTGATGGAGAATTCTTTGCTGCTGGAGCGGATCGAGTGGACGAGGCCCATCTACCCCCTCTT
The DNA here is from genome assembly GCF_937001465.1 of Orcinus orca. Classification (NCBI taxonomy): domain Eukaryota; kingdom Metazoa; phylum Chordata; class Mammalia; order Artiodactyla; family Delphinidae; genus Orcinus; species Orcinus orca. Next base: position 1,581,741 of record NC_064569.1, on the reverse strand, counting down.
TCTGCCCGAGCTCTGGGAAGAGCACAGTGTACCGCCTGCCCCAGTGGACAGAGTCTCTGCCAGGGTTCTCACGAGCCCTTATGTGGATGAAGTCTGGCGTCCCTCCCCTGCGCTCGTCCCTGGTGGCTGGAGGAGCCTGGGGTCTGCTTCTCACCCTCAGCCTTGGCCTCAGAGGACGGAACGGAGCCTGCCGCCTTCCGTCGTGGAAATGGTGGCGGGCCGGTTCTAGGGGGAGGGGGCCAGGGACTGGGCATCTAAGAAAACAAGACAGAGGATAAAATAGAGGCACGTGAGGAACTGAATGAGAGACGCTTGGGTATGGAGCCAGGAGGCCTGTCCAGAGGCCGGGGCGGCAGGGAAGTCCGGTCAAGAGCAGAGTGGGGCTTCCCTGGTGGTGCAGTGGTTGGGGGTCCGCCTGCCGATGCAGGGGACGCGGGTTCGTGCCCCGGTCCAGGAAGATCCCACACGCCGCGGAGCGGCTGGGCCCGTGAGCCATGGCCGCTGAGCCTGCGCATCCGGAGCCTGTGCTCCGCAACGGGAGAGGCCACAACAGTGGGAGGCCCGCGTACCGCAAAAAAAACAAAAAAAAGAAGAGCAGAGTGGACGAGATGGGCTTGTTAAGGGACTGGCCACTTAATAGATCCACAGAAAAGGTAGGCCCGCGGCTCAGAAACTATATTCTGATCTTCAGAACTTTGTAGTTTGCCCTTTGAAACAAATACAAGGGAAGAAATGCTGCTACTAATGGTATGCGTTTCTATCAAAGTAGTGTCTTTGCCTTTGAAATTGCTAAAAGATTACAATACAGTGTATTTGCCAGTTCTCTTCAGCTCAAAAATTAAGTCGTCTTTTGAGAAAAGAGGGAAAAGGGTATTATCACTCTTGACCAATGGCTCTGGACACTCGTGCTTGTGCCCCAGGCAGGAGCCCCGTCGGCACTTAGGAAATGCCAGCTGTCGGGCGCTGGTGACACAGGGTGGCTCCAGTGCGGACACAGTTCCGTGACACGTCATTGCGTGGTAGCTGAGCTCGCCCACGGGGAGCCCAGTTATCCATTTTTCGAGCAAGAGCTACAGATGCCACTGTGGCCGTGGAAAGAACAGGGCTCGGGAAGGCAGCAGAGAGAGGGCATCGTTTGAGGTGTTTCTCTAAGTAATTAGAGTCAATGAGTTGGCTGGTAAATTACATAAAAAATACGTTAAAGTACACTCAGTTCGTTCATCCTTCCACCCACCCATCCACCCATCAAGCAATTAAAGGTCTGCTCTGTGTCTGGCGCTGTTTCTGGCCCTGAGGATGTAGCGATGCACAAAGTCCTCAAGAATCCCCGCCCTCGTGGGACGGGAATTTCTTCTCTTCTTTCTTTCTCCTCCTCAAGATCAAAGAATGCATGGATTAAGTATCTGTGCATATGGGAATCTCTCTCTCATGTCGTTAAGACCATTTCAGTGCAGGCCCAGTCCTCGAAGACAGACTTTTGTGCAGATGAACCTGGAAAAGACAGACCGTGGAACCAAAACACTTGAGTTATAAGCAGGTTAAGCATTTATCCAGCGTATTCAGTTCTGTTCGCAGGAGCCCCTCTGCGATCACCGTTCACCAGCAGAGCCGCGTGGCCACCGCTGCCCTGCGGCGTCTGGGGTTGCATGTTACTGACGCATGGAGATTTGAGGGCCTCCGAGGGCAGCAGGTTGCCCACGGAAGGGTCCTGTGGGGCTCGAGAGCGGTGATCTGAACATCACTGGTCTACACGGTATACGTGTCAAGGGCACGTGCATCATTATTTGAGCTTTTTTTTTTTTTTACAATTTAATCAGTTTTCCTTGGACTTACTCGTGGGCATGGCTGCCACACGCCTGGAGTCCTGAGACAGCATCCCACCAGCACCTGGTCAGACGGCATGAGAAAGACACTAGCAACGGCTTTTTTCCCGACTCCCTTCTTACTTTGGACCCAAAGTTATCGTGTTGGAGGCCACCCTAACCCCACACCCTGCGGGACAGCAGACGCCTCGGCTGCCCCGCGCATCACCTTAGCTCGTCATAATCAAACCCTAAAACGTCAGTGCTGGAAACCGCCGCAGAGATCAGGTGGGGACAGCTCGCCTGGGCTGGTGATGCGGGCCGTCGGGGCTCAGAGGCAGCGCAGAGACGAGCGGCCCGGGGCCCTGCAGTGAGGCTGTTTCATGGGTTCTTCTGGGCTGCTGGGAACAACTCCCCTGGGCGGGTCCCAGACACCCATGTTGTATGCAGACCCTCACTCGGGAATCGGGTCAGAACAGGACCCCGGCGGGGGTGGTATCTCCACAGACAGCCCGTCCGCCATGGAGCAGTCTGGCTGTTCTGCTGTCGGACCCATGACTTTGTAGACACCAGTGTCCCAGACTGGGTGCAGTGGAGGGGCCCCCGAGGGCCACGTCGAGCGTACGGTGAGAAGCAGGTGTCCCTTCCCAGCCTAGGCGAGCCGTCCTACGCTTCTTAAAGCAAAACCAGCTCTGGGGGAGCTTGCCAGCCGGCTGTAGACACCACAGCCATCTTCTTTAGATGGTGGAGTAGCTTCTGGAAGGAAGGAGGGTGTGAAAGCCACACAGTAAAAGGGAAAGCTGGCAGCCAGTGGAGCAAGGGCGAGACCTTCTCATTCACACGCTCTCCTCGAGGGTGTCGTTCTTCCACAGCTGGTGTGGAGCTGCTCTTTGGATCCCGAGGTTGGACAGTGGGCGAGGGTCGGCATCTGCGGGCTCTCCTGGGCTAGAGCGCCAAGGCGGACAGGACGGGGGCGCGAGAGGGAGCAGGACAGGGACGGTCTCGTTTCGTCCTCCCCGGGATTATCTCCCGTGGGCACTGACGCCCCCTTTGTAGCCGGGGAGCTGGGCTCAGAGAAGGTAACGTGTCATGTCCCACAGCTTGTACGCTGCCCCCGACCTCGGGGATGTGGGCCTGAGTCCAGCGCCGCCCGGACCCCTCCTCAGCCCCGCCCTTGGTGGTGCAGGGACCCCCCTGCCTCTCCGGCCAGAAGCATCTGGAAGAGGTCCCTCTAACCCCTCCGTCGTAGCATCTGTAACACCCTCGGTCTAACGCGCAGAGCGGGGTGGACGGAGGGAAGGAGGGCTGGGCGGGGGGTGGAAAATCTGATCTTAAACATTACCCTAAAGGGCCCTGAGTGTGATTTTAAAAGCAGGGAGAGATGAGCTTTATGATTGTAAGGACTGTGTTTGGAGCGTGAAAGGGAGTCATGGCAACATCTTGCTCAGGCAGAAGAAGGTTCACTGAGGTCAGAAGCCGCCCGCCCGGAGTGGTCTAAGGGCAGCTGTGCTTGGAAAGGGGGCACATCAGTGGCACCGCCCGTCGGAGTTTCCTTCGGTTCGGGACTCCTTGAACTTGGTCGGAGGAGGGTGTTGGTCAGCCGGGAGGCTGCAGGGAGGGTGCTCCAGGGCAGCGACCAGCCCTTGTCCTGCCCTGGCGTGTGCACCTGGAGGAATGTGATGTAATCACCTTCAGTGCTGCGGGGTCATGTGGCTGCAGGGTCACCTCGGCGGAACCTCTGACGGTCCCAGGATCCTGGCACAATGGGCGGGGGGGGGGGGGTCCTCCAACCAGCAACAGCCTCACCATGGGGGCTCACGTCACCTCCCTGAGGCCACCAAACCCACGGGCAAATGGATCCGCCCACTCAGCCCGCCCAGGTAGCCCCCAGTAAAGCGCTGCTGTGATTTTCTTGTAAAGCTTTGCAAACAGATGGACACACCTGGGGGCTGAAGGTAGCTCCGTGGAGGCGCTGAGGGGTGAACCGGCCTGCATTTCCCTCCGAGCCACCCCCTGGTGACCGGGGCTCATCCCGAAGCAGCCTCAGCCCCGCCCCCGCCCCTCCCTTCCACGTAGAACCCGGGAGAGAAAAGCCCCGTTGCATCAGGACACGGTTTCTGCCAGAGGCTGTCCGTGGAGGAGAGGGTGGCAGCTCCCGCCTCTGTCGCCTGCTGACATGGGGAGTTGTCACCTGGGCATGGAGGGGGGTGAGCCAGGGCTGGGGTGCGGCCGTGCCAGTCAGGTGGGCTAAGTGCTGCAGTAAGAAAGTCTCAGCCGCTTGGTAAGGTGAAGGGTGCTTCCTGCTCCTGGTTCCATGTGGGTCGAGTTGGCAGGAGGGAAGTTCACCTCCCCCCGGCCTCAGAGGTTCTGCGGATCCCCTGCGTCTGGGCAGGAGAGGAGGGAGGCAGAGGGCGCTTGGAAGGCCCCGGGGAGGATGTAAAGGCCAGGCCTGGGAGAGTGGGCATCGCCTGCCACTGGCCAGAACAGTTTACAGCCCCCATAGCTTCCGGGGTGGGGGGCGGGGGGAACGGACACAGTCTAAATGACCAGGGGCGGCCGGGGAGGGAGCGTGGTGGACACGCAGCCACATCTCTGCTGCCCACAGATTGGTAGCGGCTCTCGAGGCCAAAGGGATGAGGAAGCAGCTGCAGATGTAAAGTGCAGAACAAGTAGGGGGGGAGGGGAGGGGGAAGGACTTCAGTCTCGGGTTTTGGGGTGAAACCGAAGGTCAATCCGGAAGCGGGGCTGAGACTGGTCCCAAACGGCCTCAGGCGTGGACTTTCTCCTGTGGGTTCAGCAGAGCCACCAAAGGGATCTGAGCAGGGGGACACGTTCACCGTGGGAAGGTCACCCAGCTCCTTTTGTGAACAGTTGGTTGGGGCTCGGGGGGCTGGAAGCAGGGGGACCCAGGGGTTCCAGGGGCTGACACAGCCTGAAGTGGGAGTCACGGCGGGAAAGATGGCCCTCCGCTGATGGCCGGCGTCCACAGGAAGGGACCGGGGCCGGCAGGGCCCAGGCGTCTTGGGGATGCACAGCTCGGGCTGTTCTTGACCTAGGGATGCAGCAGAGCCCGCCCCCAAGGGACCCCCGGGAGCTGGTTTGTCGCGTCTGCTTGGCTGTGGGAGCCCTTTGCCCCGCGCCGTCTCTATCCGTGACTACCCTGAGAGGTGCCCTGGGTAGCATCCCAGTGGCTCCCCCTCGTGTGATCTCTGCCCTTATGATTCAGTGGCTGATGGAAGAGTAAGAATTGAGTAACAGCCCCAAACACAGGGCTGTGAGGGCTCCGTCCTTCTGGGTCACTTCATCAGACGGACGTGCCCGGGCCTCTGTGGCAGCTGCAGTGCTGCCAGGAGAGCTGTGTGCTTCCGCAGAACAGGAAGGACCGTCGCCTTAAGCAGCGATCGCACCAGCTGTAACCCTGGCCTGGTGGCACCTTGTGTTTGGGCCTCGTGGTTCGAGGGTCAGGGCTGGGGCCGCGTTGGGAGCAACAGAGCCCTGCCCTCGGGGAGCTGCCCCGAGGAGGGTGGTCCCGCAGGGGATGGATGGACTCTCACACAGTAGGCGAGTGATGGAGTGAGGCTGGGCAGAGGCAGTGGGGAGGAGGACCGCTGGCGGCGGGGCCACGTTAGGTGTTGCTTCTGCCCTCACGGGGCTGCTGTGACACATCTCCACAGACGGGGGCTTAGACAACAGACATCGGCTTCCACAGCTCTGCAGGCCTGACGTCCGCGATCGGGGCCCAGCATGGCCATGTTCTTGGGAGGTCCTCTGCTCACGGACGGCCTGCTTCCTCCATGGACGCCTGCCTAGTGCTCTGGCCTCTTCTTCTAAGGCACGAATCCCACTCAGAAAGGCTCCACCCTCATACCCTAATCGCCTCCCGAAGGCCCCACCTCCAAATACCATCACACTGGGATTAGGGTTTCAACTCATGAATTTGGGGGGACACACACGTTCAGTCCATCACAATGATCTTTCTGTACCCCTGTGGGAGACCCCGGATTCCTGCTGTAGCCAAGTGCACGGCTCCATCGGGATCAGAAACCACAGAATCCGGCTGCCGTGGGGACACGCGTGGCCCCCTGTGAGTGCGGGGACATGGGGGTGGGCGCTGGGTGTCATAGGTCTGCTTCCTGCAAGCCTGGCTCATTTCTGAAGACAGACAAGGGGAGGTTTTCCTCTTGTTCACAGTGCTTACAGATCCACTTCCTCCAAACAGACACGTAGGTTTCAACACTGTCTCAGGACAGATCACACAACGCGCTCAGAGGTAGCCCAGCTGGAACCTGGCAGGCCTTCCCAGAACACAGCAAGCAGTTTTGCTCATGTCCAGACCCCCCGAATTTAAGCCTGTACTTGGACTTCACTGCAAAGACCGTAGACTTCCTTCCTCCTGCCCCTGGCCTGGATCCACACCGGGTTGACAGTCAGCACACCCCTCCTCAAAGGAGAGGATGAGCAAGAAGACCGTGTTTGCCCTTAAGACCCTGTTCTCAGCATGCGGTCCCCGAGTGGACAGGGTCCTGTAGAGGTCGTCGAGGAAGGCGGGGTGTCAGAATGTCCTGTTCCCAGTGACGTCCCGATAGTAGGCTAGGACAAGAAGGAAAGCCATTTACTCAGCTTCGTGAAAATATACATTGTTTGCAATTTAAACTTAATTCATACGAGTTCATCAGACTGTCCAGACTTACCCCCTGCAAAGAGGTCTGCAGGGGAAACTCGCTAGACAGAGCTGTGAGAAAGGTTTATCCTCTCCAAAAACATACATTTGAATTTCGATAAGGTTCTTCAGTGTTAGGCTTTTTTTTTTTTTTTTTTTACAAAAAACTAAGGATATTAAGATATTTTTAAATGTCTGGACAGAGGAGCTTTTGATGGTTCCTAAATACATGTTCTGAAAATGACTTGCCAAGCACAGTGCTGGTTTTGACTAACGGACCCCAAGTCCTGTTCAGAGGGCCTCAGAATGCGTCTGGTGCAGGCGCACGAGCCCTCCGAGACCAGAGGTCAAGAGAAAACAAAAATACGGGCCACAAGCTATTAAAGAACCATTACAGCTGCCCTGGAGCTTGTCTGTGCCTCTGCTCCCGGGGTGAGATAATAGACCTGTTCTCAACAACCTGCTGATGAGGTGAAAAGCCCTAATTAAATGCCTGACAGGTTGGCCTGAAGGTGAAAAGCCTTTGTTTACCTTCCCAATTCCAAGCTTCAAATCAGCCGGCCCAAGCCTTACATCTCATTTCAGTGACTCATGAGATAGGATAATGGTATCCAGTATCAGGCTAGTCACTATGCTAACAAAATTCTCTGAAAATAGCACATGTACCCACACCAGGCACGTACACTCACACATGGGCGGGAAGAAACTGAGGACCCCTTTCCTGACAGGAGCGTTCAGAATTGGAGTCTCGTTGTGTTTACTAATACTCGTTCCAGCCAGTGGGTCCAGCTAGGACAAGCAGCTTGGTGTGATGTCTGCTCTGTGCAGTAGAGACAGAGGAAAAGATCGGTGCTGCCACCTGGGGGGGTGAGCATCTTCTTGGTGCGAAAAGTACGGCCGGCGGTAGGGGGTCCCAGCCCCCTTGCCCGCAGCTCCTGCCGCGACCGTGCGATGACTGGGAAGCTGAGGCTGGTTGGTCGCTGACCGTCAGGCAGAGCATCTAGGTTTTCGCCAAGGAGGCCCCAAGCTTCAGGAGGACTTGTAGAGCTGCTTTTTGAGCCTCTTAGGTGGTGTAAAATCATTTCCATGAATTATAATTTCCATAATCCCTTAATGGATGGATTCTATCAATTTGTTCAGTCGCCCCTTGATTAGAAGAGTTGCGAGCACAGCAGTAGGAGGTGAAAGGCCCTCATCCTTCTCTCCTACCTGGAGGCCAGGGTTTCCGGTCTGCACAATCGTGCTGTGTTTTTGTAGACCGAGCAGGGGCCTGAGAATGAACGACAGGCCACCTGACTTCCAGGCCCCGCCCAGTAGCCGATGGGCAGTGTGCCTCTCTCGGTTTCCCTGTTTGTAAAAGGAGGGGTCGGATCAGACAGCTGCAGAGACACCTTCCAGCTCTAGGTTTTGTGTCTATAGTTGGAAGTTGACGCACATTAGCTTCTGCTCCGGGTCTCCTGCAGGATCCCCTGAACACTGGAAGCGAGCTACTCCTTCTGAAGACCCTCCGGCGCCCGGTCCACCCTGCCCTCCCGCCTGGAGAGCCCAGCTCCGCCATCTGCCTTAGGACCCGCCGTGCTCCCAGCCCTCCTCGGGCACCCCTCCCCTCCTTCCCTCCCGCGCTCACGCCCCTCCTTTTTGCTCCCACAATTCCTGTCCCACACCTGTGTCACGGCACTGATGTACGTGACCTAGTGTACCTATTTTCCATCTTATCCCCTGCTGGGTTGGGTTGTGTACCTGGAAAGGGAGGGAAGCTTTGCATCCCCGTCACTGTCCGGAGCCTGGCAGATAGGCCGTCAGTGCATATTGGTTGGAAAAGGGTGGAAATTAGTGGAGAAGAGTGGGGTCCTGGCCTGGAAGTCTTTGAAATTCTGCCATTGGGAATGGTAGGTGACCTGGACCCGCCTTGTGACCGTGTCAGGACCAGACCTGGTCCCGCAGAGGCTACATAATGAATCAGACGCACAAGTTAATTTTTCATCTTCCGTTTCTTGGCTGTCAACGCTGCTCTCTGACTTCTGGGAGAAAACGGTGTTTTCTGTTCCTCGGTCTTCTTCTTCACGTACTCACCTCTCCTCCCGGTTCTTCTTCAAATACATCCAGAGACTTGCCGGCAGGATCCTTGTTTTATTTTTCTCTCAGCGAGGTCAGCTAGCCAGCCTCGCGCGGCAGTCGGGAGAAGGTTAAGAGAGGCCCCAGAATAGCTTCCCGGCTGCTTCTGTAGGACCGGAACGCTGAATGCATGTACGGCCGGAACGCTGAATGCATGTACGGCCGGAACGCTGAATGCATGTACGGCTGAGAAGGTCGACTCCCTTCCGAGGGGCGGGGCTTTGATTTCGTCCGTTACGCGGTCTTCGGCGAGGGGCTCACTTCGTGCACCGGCGGAGAGAGAGATTTACGGGCTCAATGTTATCACCAGCTGAGACTTAACGAGACCTCAACTGTAGCTCCTGGATGGAGTGGAGAGCAGCCATTTTGGTAATAAATAGAGAACAGCATCTAATTTGTAAATTCCTCTTTCTGTTGCTGAGTTTAATCAGATCAGTGCAACTGAAGGGGATTGTTGATGACCAGAAGTTATTTTCCATGCCTTAATCTGGCCAGGAAGCATCACTCCTAATGGAAATGGTGTGCTTCTCTGACGGTGGCAGGGGATGACATTTGTCATTAGACTAACCCAATTGTCGCATATTAAAGAATATGTTGAGCCCCAAATCTATTTAAAACCAAACTGGAGCTGAGGCCGCATATCACTCTGCTACTAGTGTCACTGGTTCAGAGAAGAAAAATTCTTTCCAGCTGAGCTACAGACCTCTAGCAGTACCAGCCCCAGAGGGTCCACGGCCCGTGACATTTCATCTTGACCAAACAGAAGCGCCCAGTGTGAGGCTCGATGGACCACCGTGGAGGCCAGGTGTGGTCCCAGCGTCTCCGGCGTGGCAGAGAACAGGTGCACAGGACAGAACACAGGCTCCGGTGGGTCCTGGCCTCAGTTTAAGGTTAAAAAGGAGAATTAAAGGGGCACAAAAGGGGGGCTTAGTGCAGCCCTCTTTTGTCCAGTCACGCTTCAATCTTTTTCTCGTGAGTAATCACAGTTTTTACAAATTGTCTTCTCACAAGCTGCTAAGCATTTCCAGGGCAGGGACCCTGTCAGGGTAGGTGACTGTTAGCACACAGTAGGGACATCATGAATAGTCATGAAGCACTGACAACCCCAAAGGGAACGTGGTGACTGCAGCCCACCTTGGGGAGCGGCGGAGCGCTCGGACTGCAGGTGGCCTTTCTGATGCAAGCGCGTGGTCCTGAGGCCCCCGCTTGGGCCGCGTTTTGCTTTTTCACCCCCAGTAGGACCCATGCAGCGTCTGGGCCTTGCGTGCGCAGGGAATTACTACTGATGAAGCACCTCCCCGGGCCTGTGTCACCTTTGATCCTTGCTTAACCCTCCAAGATCGGTATTATGGTCTCGGTTTTTTAGATGAGGAAGATGGGGTTCAGATGCTTTTCCCAAGACAAGACAGCCAGTAGGAGGCTTAGCCTGGTGCCACACCGAAGCCTGTCTGGCTGTGAAGACCACCCACTCCCTCTTTTGCCAGGCAGCCCCTATGGCCCGAAACACCTGGTGACAGGAAGGGGGTGGGGGGACGGGGGACCTGGTTCGTGGGCTCAGCTCTCCCACTCAGAGCTCCGTGAGCTCGCACGAACCCTTCCTTCCCTGGGCCTTAGTTCCCCAAGGAAATGTGAAAGCGGTGCTGACGTAACCCGGCTTTCTGTAGACCCTGAGCCCCCGCTGGCCCTGCCTTTCTTCGAGTGCTGTGCTCCGGCGTCGTGGGGGCTGGGCCAGGGAGAGCGTGTCCTCATTTTGCAGACTCTGGTCCTCTCCCTCTCGGCCGAGCAGCCGGCGGCCAAAGGGGAAAGTGCCCACCATCTGAGGACCAAGCCCGGCCTCCCCCCGCCCCTGGCAGCTGACCTCCGCGCCGGTCTCTGCTTTTCTTTCCCAGAGCCAGCATCCTGAAAAATGTCATCTGTGCCTTGAAGGCATCCAGGGGTAGAATCTCAGCGCTGGAAGGCATCCCAGGGGCTCTCCCTGCTCACACCCTCATCCTGTCCCCACCCCGCCCGTCTCCTGTCCCCTCCCACACCCGGCCAGCCCTGCAGCCCCTCTGTCCTCACCCTGCTGACCTCCCATCTGCGGGGGGCTCGGTCTCCCGCAGTATCGTGGGAAGAAGGCATAGGCTGCATCTCCTCTCTGCTTCCCGGATCAGGCAAATGCCCTATCTACACGCCTCCTTTGCGAACCACCAGTAAAGGAATTCCCCGGCAATGCGATCAGCAGAAGTAGGAGAGCTGCTTGAATCTGCCAAGCCCCCCGCCAGCCCCCTGCCCCTGCTCACTTCATGGACCACACACACCCCTTCTCGCACGATAAGCCTGTTCCGCGTCCCACCCTGCCCCCACCCCCTGGTGCCCCGTGACACCGTTTGAAAACCAGAACTTCTGTGTCCTTTCCCCCCCTCTGGGTTTCCTGGGCCACTGAGCCCACAGCGCGAGCCTCATAGGAGCCAGGACCCTGAGGGGAGGGTGTCGGGGCAGCAAGGCCCAGGCGACCCAGGTTGGCCCCCCTTGAAGTCATTTCTGACGTGGGCATCCCATGTCCTGCCGGCGCCTCCGGGCCTCTGGCTGTGGAGACAGTGGTCCCTGGTCCCTGGGTTTCAAACCATCTCTCTCTTCTAAAGAACAGTCAGCCTTTCCAGCGAGCCCAGGTCTCCTGAGAAACTCTGGAACAGTTCTAAGATTAAGACTTAGATAACGCCTTTTATGGGGTTCAGGGCTCAGTGGAAGGAGTGGAGGCATCGTCCCGTATGAGCCCATCCGCTGTCCTCGCTTGTGTGCTGTGGGGCAGGGTCCCCTCTGGCCCTCGTGGGTCACCTGGCCGCGGGCCTTCCCGAGTCAGCAGTGGAGAAGGAGGGCCTCGAGCAGGGCCGGATCCGGGAGGCAGTGAGTGGACGAGGCGAGTGGGCATCTCCTGGCCCCTGAAGGCAACCAGGCCGTCGTGGGGACGTTTCCGACGCGCAGGCAGACTCTTCGCCCTCCACCCCTTTGGTCCTCGTAGAACCAACCTGCTGAGCAGGCAGAAAAGACTTTCTGTGTTTGGAGATGGAGACCAGGTCCCCTCACCCCCGCTCTGGGGATGACCCCTCCCTGTCAATGGGTTCATCCTGTTCACCTTGCCTGCACCCAGAGGTGTGTGGGTCAGGTCCTGACAGCAAACAGAGGCTTGAGAACTGGGCGATTTAAGGAGAGGCTCATAAAAATGCAGGCGCCAAGGGTGACAGCCCCAATTGGACCTTGACGGCGCTGTCCTGCTGGTGCCTCCCGCGGGCCCTTTGCAAAGGGCAGCCTCCCGGGCACCGGGTGAAGGAGCGGCTGAAGGACAGACCCCAAAGCCACCCAGCACGTCGGAGCAGCCCTGAAGCCCCACGAAGACGCCAAGTGTCTACTGTAATTCCACAGCCAGTACCACTAGGACCTGGAAAGGAGTCCAGAGAGTTCTAATGTGAAGTCTCTGGCCTCGAGAAAGCTACAATTGTGTCAGGGAGACACATGTGACATACACGTGAAATAAGAGCAAACTAGAAGAAAACAAATGGAAATTCGTTGGTAATATTAGCAAATATTTACAGCACTTTCCGTTTTACAGTTACTTTACAAATGTTATTTCATTTAGCGCTTCTCAGAAGCCCTTGACATAAGTAGCACCGTTGTCTTTTGTTCTGCAGATGAGGAAACCTGGGCTCAGGAGGGTTAAATAACTCTCCCAGACACACCGGCTGGGAGGGCTGGGACTAGGGCTTGCGTCCTGGTTGTTACTGAAAATTCTCACAGACCCCAGAGTTCTGGGGGGCTCAGAGAGGGGACTCGGGGGCAGCAGGTCCTGGAGGGCGCCCTACTGGAATGGGGGAAATGTGAACGGTTCAGGTGGGGGCAGCACCCACACCCTCCAAAAGGCTCGCGGACCAAGGGAAGGCAGCCCTAGGTGACACCCGCCAGCGACACAGTCCTACTCCAGCAAAATGTCATTTACAAAAGTAGCAGCCGTCTGGGTCTGGCCCAAGGGCCGCAGCTCCCCGACCCCTGGGATAGGTGAAGGGGAGATGGACGGGGCCTCGTAGGAAAGCCCAGAGGCTGGGATGAAGGTGGCCGTGAGGTGGGCAGCCCCACCTGGGCTGGAGTTCTGCAGAAATCACGGGCACAGGGATGTGGGGAGATAGTGTGTGCATCAGCGAGGGCCCCCGTAACCAAGTACCATGGACCAGGCAGCGTGAACAGCAGACATTCATTTTCTCACGGCTCTGGAGGCTGGAAGCCTGAGATCGAGGTGTCGGCAGGGCTGGTTCCTTCTGAGGCCCTGAGGGGAGACGGCTCTGGACCCCTGTCCTTGGCGTGTAGACGGCCTCTTCCCCGGCCCCCCGGGTGTGTCCCCATCTCCCCGCCGTGCGTGCCTGTGTCCAGATTTCTTCTTCTGATAAGGGCACCAATCATAAGGGATCAGGGCCCACCCTTGTGATGGCGTTTTAATTCAATCACCTCTTTAAAGACCCCCCAGCTCCAAACACAGCCACACTCTGGGGTTCCAGGGGTCAGGATTTCAACCTGTGAATTTTGAGGGGACACATGTGGCCCTAACAGACAGGATGGAGCCCGGTTACGGGGGTTTGGGATTCCAGGTTGGAGTCAGCAAGGCAGGAAATTAGGACTCCTTTTGCTTGTTAACCATAACTTGGATCAGTACTTTCGGAAAAAGAATACTAATTGGACCACTTGTATGCAAAAAAGATGATAAAACGGGTGTCTGGCCAAGTAAGTGGCAAAGGCAGTTCTCTAGCTCCATCTGTGAGTTCGTAGGAGGCTGGCGACTAGATCCTGCCATCGGGCCCGCCCAGGATTGGCAGTTGGGCCGGCCCTGGAGAAATGCAAGTTCAGGTTGGCTGAGAAACACCCTCAGTTCCTCCGGCCCCTGACACCCCCGGGATGCCTGGCCCTGCGCCCCCAGGCCTCTTCCACCAAGAGCCGCCTGGAGGATTCCTCCACCCGATGGTGAGGCTCCCAGCTCAGGTCTGGGCACTGCTCTCAGCCAGTCCCAGGAGAGCCCAGCCGCTCCTGCTGCTCCAGCCCACAGACAAAGGCAGGCTGGCGTGGTGACGGCAGGCTCCAGACTCCAGACTCGCAGGCCTGCCCACGTCCGCCCACGTCCGCCCCTCGACCTCTCACCTGGAGCTTTGCCCTGAGGCCGTCTAGGCAGTCCCGTTGCACAGGAAGGTCTGAGGCAGAGGGTAGGGCGGTAGCTGGTGTGACAGGGGGTCCCCAGATGTAATGAGTCAACCCGCAGGGGGCTCGCGATCCCCAGTGCTCCAGAGGACCCCAGTCTCCACGACCACTTGGGTCCCGTGCACGCCCAGCACGGTTCATGTAGTTTCCAGTCTGAGATTATCCTGTGGTGGAAGTGGCTTATTACAACCAGCCTGCCCAGGACCCACACGACTGCTCTGTAGCAGACCTGGGACGTCATCAGTTCCTGGGAGATGAGAACTGAGCACCTCCCTCGAGATGCAGAAACTTGGTCCTATGAAGCGCCGTTCGAGCACGTTGCCCCCAGGAGTGGAAGTTTGGAGAGAGAATCCGTTCTTGGCAGGATGGTGTCTGTACGGCTCACTGATGCTCCTAAAAATGTAATTACGTTTCCGCCACCTGCAGCGGCAGCTGTTAATTACTCTTTCATGAGAATCTCATTTTCTTTCGGAATCTTCTCAGCAGAAGCCGAGGGACAGGACAGCCCAGAGACCCAACATTTGATCCACAGTCCCTGGTAACGGTGAGGTTAGAAAGTCAGGAAACTAGCCTCCCCTCAGCATCCTTCCTGAGTCCACTCAACAGCACATTTCATTCCTCAGAGGCCTTTCTTTACAGGAAAGGTGCGCCCTGGCCCCTGGATTCTCTGCCGTCTTTCTGCCTCAGTTTCCAACCCACCGGTCATCTGAGTGGCCAGTGGGAGACTCAGGCTTGCCGCCTCCCCAAGAATAGGGCCCAGCATTAGCAATCCCAGCCTCGGCCGGCCTGGACTCTCAGTTTCCAAGATGAACCCAAGGCGATCTCTAGGGTAACAAGTCCCTAAACGGGTCAGCTGTGGCCTCTGTCTAACCCCTTAGAAATAGAAACACAGACCATCTTCACCCCATCAGGTGCTTGTGGGATAAGCTATCACAAATTAATAGGAACTAATATGTGGATGTAAACTGTTATTTAAAGCGAGGAACCTTTAAATCCACACCTTGACCCCGAAGAGCAGCTCCCCAGAGACTCCTGCCCACCATCGGGGCATGACTGGAGGCTCTTCCGACCACGTTCCACGCGGGCGGCTGCCGCCTGTGCCCGTGTGACTCACCAGGCCTGGTCAAGTTCAGTTACAGAGGGAAAGGCAGTGTTTTTATCAAGCTCTTTCTAGTATTTTTAAAGTGATCACACAGCTATTTCTGAAGTCAAACAAGATGGGACAGTATCGATGCCAAAGCCAGAAGCTGGTTGAGCTTCTGTGTAGCAGGTCCGTGACCTGGGCCCCCGCCGGCCAGGACTGTCCCCTCAGGCGTCTGTGTGGACAGACAGACTTGGAGGCTGGCAGCCTGTTACCCCGCCCACTGCCAAATCAAAGACCCCCACGATGAGACGCTCACCTGAGTGACCCTTGTCCTTCTAAACTGACATGTGTCTTTCTAGAAGGGAAATTTGCTAAGTCATCCATTTCAACTCTTCAACTCTCAGCCCTGTTTTCGTGTAGGAATTTTGAGAAGTGAACAAATAATGCTACTGGTTGTAAAGTTTCCATTTATTCCAAGCTTTCTGTTGGTTGTTTTTGGTTTTGGGTTTTTTTGGTGTGCGAAGCATTGTTTTAAACTATTTTCTTTTTTTTATTAAAGTATAGTTGCTTTACGATATCATATTAGTTTCAGGTGTCCAATATAGAGACTCAATATTTGTATAGACTATATTCCATTGAAAGTTATTATAAAGTACTGGCTGTGTTCCCTGTGCTGTACAATATATCCTTGTAGCTTATTTATTTTATACATAGTAGCTGGTACCTGTTAGCCCCCTCCCCCTATCTCTGCTCTCCCCCCTTCCCTCTCCCCACAGGTAACCACTAGTTTGTTCTCTGTATCTGTGAGTCTGCTTCTCTTTTGTCACAGTCACTAGTTTGCTCTATTTTTAGATTCCACGTATGGGTGATGTCATACGGTATTTGTTCTCTGTATCTGTGAGTCTGCTTCTTTTCTGTCACAGTCACTAGTTTGCTCTATTTTTAGATTCCACGTATAGGTGACGTCATACGGTATTTGTCTTTCTCTGACTCATTTCACTGAGCGTAACACCCTCCAGGTCCATCCATGTTGTTTCAAGCTTTGAATTGTGAACATAAGTGTGCTTCGGAGACGGCTGTTTACGTGGGGTGAAAACAAGCCTGACCCTTTCCTCTCATGACCGAATCTTCGGGATTCCCACTAACAAGGAGGAATGAGTTGGGACCCTCCTGGGTATCCGTCTCCTCAAAATCAGTGCCCACCTGCCAGTGTAGACACTTCTGCGGGAGTGACCCCTTCTCCCCAGGATCCATTGTTTATTTTGTGTTGTTAATTCATGTGATTTGGGGTTTGGGTCCTATTTTGTTCTGCGTTCTTACCTGTTTTGATTTATCAATTTTTACTATCTCTTAGTTTGTTTTTGGAGGTTAGCGGGACGTCCTCTGTGCGGTCGCCAAGTCTCCTGTTTCTTTCTTTGCCTGAGGCTGACCCTGAGCCCTGTCCACGTCTTACTCCTGGTTTTCGACTCTGATATCTTGTCTGTGAGAGGAAGCGCCCGGAGGGCTTGCTTGATTAGAAGGAAAGGGAGTTCGCTTGGTCTAATCGCCCCCCGGAAACCCATTGTGACGTCCCCCATGCTCCCGTGCGTGTAAATTATGTGCTGGTGCCCACGGGGTAGGGCGGGAGCGCGCTTCTCCTGGTGTGCGTGCGCGTGCGTGCGCGTGCGTGTGTGCGAGGGGAGGATAGCCTGTCCCACCCGAAGCCACCACCTCCTTGTCCCTTCAAATGTATAAAGTCAGCGGACATGACAACCAGCGGTGGCTGAGCCCTGTTGGGGCCTTTCCTGTGAGGAGCGCCGGCCAAGGTTAAGGTCACTGAAGGTGCCACCTGTAAACGCTGTGAAGTCCAGCACCACCGTCTGCCTGCTCCCCATGCACCTGTGATGCCCCCAGAGCCTGCTCGGCTGTAGGAATCCCATCTCGTCTGGGGTGTAGCCCCGGGGGCAATCGAGGTGAGCACGGGGTGGGGGCCCAAGACACCTGTGATCCGGTCCGAGCCCCCAGCCACTGTGTGACCCGGGCACCTGGCCCTTCCCTGGACCTCACTTCCCTGTCCTGTGACGAGAAAGCTGGGCGATGTCCAAAGTCCATCCAGCACCAGGCTTCCTTGAAATGACGTCTGGATCTGTTTTCACCCAAGTTTATGGAGAACGAGTCGAGGGTGGACACAGGACGGTCCAGCGTGTGGGAAGCCGTGGGCTTTCCGGCTGTGTCTCCCACATTCTCAGAACGAGTCTCTCACACCTGCCCGACTTGACTTCATCCAAAAGAAAAGAAACCGGGAACGCCCCACATCCAGCAGCATCTGTACAAGCAGTAGAATTATCCAAACAGCGTGATCAGTTCTTGGGCTGTGGCAGCCCCGGGGGCACTTGTCACTGGTCCCACGTCACCAGACGCCACGCCCTCACTCATGCAGGTTCTGTGGCCACTGAGGGCTCCTGACCTGCCCGCCAGACGAGGGCTGCTGACCTGCAAGAGGGCTGAGCCATGACCGAGGATGTGACGGCCATTCTAAAGGACACGGGCGGGAAAAATAAGGAACTCCTTGTGTGTCGTGTTAAAAGGGCCACAGAAGATGAAAAAGGAGGAGAAGAATTCTTTTGAGATAAACTTTTATTTGGAATAAAAGATAATAATAAAGGGAATGGCTTCTTCTAAGCCACCAAACTGGGCTCCAAGCTAGAAAGCTCTGGCTGCCCTGGAAATGCAGGAGGAGCCTGGGGACGGGATGGGCGGGTTGGCCATGGTGGACTTGGACGGGTTGTGTCCCAGCTTGGCCTGTTGACATGGAAACATCAGGATGCCGTGGGGAGGTGGTTTTCTTGCCGTCTGTCTTCAGGCCACATCTCATCTCAGTGGTTTGGTGGGTCCCACACGGAGACTCCTCATTCCTGTGTCTGCAGTGGGATGCTGGAAATGGCTGTTCCCTTTGAGCTCTATTTCAGGCTCTGTCCTCAGGACCCAGCATGCAGGCCTCAGGACGAGGGACAGACCCTCCTCCAGATCCATCAAGTGGCTCAGCCCCTAGAGAAGCCCTTTCCACAGACAGGCTGGGCCCTAAGTGTGGGAATGAAGCTCCTTAGAATGGGGCGGGGGGTGGGAAGAAATAAGAAAAATAAAATACCGTCATGAAAGCAATTCTTTTTACAGCGAGGAGCAGACGCAGATGGGAAAGCATGTGCAGCTTGTCCGAGGGCAGGGGGTCGAGGGTAGAGGAGGGACTCGGGTCAGTGTTCCCAGGCGTCTCCTCCCACTATCCCACTTAGAGTGTCCTGGGTGGCAAGGGTCACCCTAGACGAGCAGCGGGCGTGTCAGTCGAGGACCTGGGACCCGGCCGGGGGGCTGCAGACTAACCGTTCTCTCCCCTCTTGCCTCCGCACCTCGCTCTGCATCGCTTCGACCCGACCCTGCAGTGAGCATGCCCACCAGTGAGACCGAGTCTGTCAACACGGAAAACGTGGCTGGAGGCGACATCGAGGGAGAGAGCTGCGGGGCCAGGCTGGCGTGAGTAGGCGCGGGGGCGGGCAGGGAAACCGAGTCCTGGGTGGAGAGGGGAGCCCTGGGGGCAGTGTGGCCCCGGCTGGGAGCTGCTCTGCAGTCCTGTGCTTCCCGGGCAGGGGTCTGACTTTGGGATTTTGAGCCCCTTTCCACGCCATCAGAGGTGTGTGCGTGTGTGTGTGTGCGTGTGTGTGTGTATGTGTATGTGTGTATGTGTGTGTATGTGTGTGTATGTGTGTGTGTATGTGTGTGTGTATGTGTGTATGTGTGTGTGTGTGTGCGTGTGTGTGTATGCATGTGTGTGCGTGTGTGTGCATGTGTGTGTGTGCGTGTGTGTGTGTGTGTGTGTATGTGTGTGTGTATGCGTGTGTGTGTATGCGTGTGGGGGGGGTTGGGGGGCTCTGAAGTCTGTCTCTTCCCAGCCCCTCACCCCTCTCACCAGAGCAGCTTTGTTGAGCACCCTTTCATTTCTGATAAATGTGACCTGGAAGAAAAGCAGACAGGCAAGAAAATACACCGCAAGACGTGGGTCTTACCTGCAGCTCTGAGTTACCCACCCAGTGAAGGGAGCACAGGTGTCTGAAGTGCAGACTCAGCTAATAAAAGTGCACCTGTGCCAGCCCAGCGACCCTCCCCAACACAAGCCCCAGCCCCCAGCTTCCCGAGCTGACTGGGGCCCAGGACTGGGCCAGGTGTGCGGAGGGACGGCCCCCATGGGTTACCACCATCACCCATCCGTCTTAGCTCCATCTTGAAAACGGACACCAGCGGTCCCTGGGAGATGTCCCCCCACCAAGAAGTGAAGGGAAAATGATTTAACTGCTAAAAACGAGCAAACTGCTGGTTTCATTCCCAGAGTCCACAGATTGAAGCCATGTTCCTTTAGGGGTCAGGCTGACCTTGAGCGTCAGGCCTCCTGCAGCTTCCACACTCCACGGTGGGAAGTGGGAGCTGCTTGTCCTGGTGCCTGGGAGATGTAAGACTCACCCCAGAAACCGAAAGGGCCGGCGCACAGAGGGCTCGGAGGAGGACCAGCCCCGAGGTGGCTGGGTGTCTGAGTCGCTCCATCGGTGGAACGGCTCCTAGCTCACCTCTCCCCGCCAAGACGCCTCCGTATCTGGGCCTTTTCAGAAGGTTCGGGTACATCTAACCTGGGCCGGGCCAGCCTCCGAGCGAGGGGCGGGAGGGCCGGAACAGACTGTTTCCAGGTCACATGGGCCTCACCATCCCTCACCCTGACAGCGGCACCGGGGAGTCTGCACTGCTGATTCCCAGCGTCGTTGGGAAGCAATTGTTGTCAAAATGTTGCTAAAATACAGGGCTAATTACGTTCTGAAGCAGCGGGCTGAGCCCTTCCCTCTTACCTCCTGTTGGAACCATACAAACAAACGCTTGGGATTCTGGACGTTGGCCCCGGGCGGCCACGCTAGCGAAGGTGGATGGCAGGTCCCCAAAGTGTCGGAGGGAAGGTGACGAGGACCCCGCCCTCTGGCTCTGGGCCCACGTGACAGACCCGGAGAGGCCGTGGCGCTGGCGCTCAGTCACTGGAGAGTGTTTTGGGAGCTCGAGGCCCTGTTGGAAGGAGGCATGTTCCCACAGAGGGAGGAGGCATCTGGAGGACGTTCCCACTGAGGGAGGAGGCATCTGGAGGACGTTCCCACTGAGGGAGGAGGCATCTGGAGGACGTTCCCACTGAGGGAGGAGGCATCTGGAGGACGTGCTCTGCAGGCGTCCATGGCTCTGTGGAAATGGGCCGCCCTCCCCACGAATATCCGAATTTACGCGCCTACTCTGTGCGGATAAAGTGCCTTGTCACAGTGCCGGGATGGCAGTATGTCCTTAACAAACTACCGTCTTTCCCCGTCCCGCCCCAGACAACGTTGGAAGAAGACCGCCAGCGTTCCTGGTGGGGAAGCAGCGTGAACAGGCGGGGGCTCAGGCTGTGACAACCAGGGAGAGGCTAGCGTTTCTGAAGCGGAGCGCGAACAGCCCATGCAGCGGGATGAGGCCTGGCTGAAGATGCTTCCGAGGGGGCACGGCAGAGAGACAGGGCCCGCCAAGCGATGTTTTGCTGGGGAGGGGGCAGCCGGGCAGGGGAGGTGGTGAAGGGAAGGAACTGTCCTTCAAGTCTGAAGACAGAAGCGATACAGACTGAAGTCACCAGCGGGGCTGCAGGGTGTGGAGGCCGGGGCTCCGCTCTGGACCACGTGCTGGAGACCCCAGCATAGAAGCGATGGGTGCGGTCACGCAGCACCGGGGTTGTCCACGGGGCCAGAGGCCAGGGCTGAAGGCTGGGAAACCGACGCGCAGAAGGAAAAGAAGAAGGTACAGATGAAAAGGTGCCAGGAGAACAGACAAGCACAAGCCCGGAGGCCACCGGGAGAGGAGCAGCAAGCCCGGGCTCTCCGCTCACACCCTCATCAGGCAGCAGGCCCGCTCGGTGCTGGGCCGAGGTGACACCGAGCCCAAGAGCAAGGTGACACCACCTCCCTGGAGCTCCCAATCTGGTGTGAAAGTGACACGGAGCCGTCACTGTAAGTTGGGAAAAGCGTTCAGAAGGCAGCATGACTGTAATGCAGGGTTAGTGATGCAGAGACGCCTTAGACTGGCAGCTTAGGGAAAGCTTCTTTGAAGGAGGAAAGTTTGAGCTGAGAACTGGAGGGGGCGGAGGAAGGAAGGATCTTCCAATCAGAGGCAACAGCGGGTTCCGAGGTGCTGGGGGATGAGGGAGAGAAGGCAGAGCGTCCAGGGCAGGCCTGGGTGGGAAGGGGCGGGGCTGGGGACGGAGCAGAGCCGCGTAGACCCTTGATGGCCTTGGTCTTTGTCACAGACCGTGAGAGATCGTGGAACACGGCTGGTTGGTTTGGTGAGCTTTCCATCCTTGAGGACCCTCGGACATTAGGAAGAGTCTGTGCGGGAGCGAGAAGCCCCGAGCGGCGGGCGCTCGAGCGCAGCGGCTGCCGTAGCAGCTCTGGGGGTGATGCGACGCGGCTCAGGCCAGGGTCACGTGCGGAGATGGAAAAGGGATGCATTCTCTGCGTGTCCTAATTGCAGGAGCTGCAGCCTCGTGGCAGGCGGGGCGGGAGCGGGCCGCAGGGGACCCTCCCTCCAGACGTGAGGCCGTGGACGGGGACAGGCAGTGACCCCAGAGCTGCTGGGCCTCGGCCTTCCTCAGAGCGGAGGCAGGACCAGCTTCAAGACAAGAAGCCCATGAAGGAGACTGGCACTTACGGGACAACATTGCCTGAGACTAGGGCGCAGCTGGCGTCAGAGAGGGACACACGGACTTCCACAGAAGTACTCTGGGATGGACCGAAGGAGGGGAGAGAGCCGCGCGCCAGGAGTCCCAGAGCTGGGCCTGGGCGGCAACCTCAGGCTCGCCCCCTGGGACGTGCAGGGCGGCTGCCCGTTGGCTCCTAGAGGGGCCTGGGGACTGCCTGCGGGGACCCCCTGCACCTCTTCTGTGCCTGCGGCTTCTGCAGGAGAGGCCCCGTGAGTGAGGCAGGCTGCACCTTGTAAAATGGCAGACCCCAATCCAGCTGGTGTGTGCGAGGTCCCTTTAGTCTTAAAGCGCACAGTTCTATAAAGAAGGTAGAGTCAGAAACGGGCTCCAATGCAGAGGGTCGATGATACCGATGGACGTGCATCTCATCACAGAAGCGAGCTAGGGGTCCCCGGATAGCACGGGAGGTTCAAGCTAGTGGGTCCCCAAGAGGTGGACTGTGACGGGGGTCCAGGGTCCGGCCCCTCTGGCCGCACCAGCCGTGCATGGAGTCGAGGACATCGCCTCAGACGTGCGTCAGCCTAGATGGTGCCTGCAGCACCACCTGACGGACGTTAGGGCGAGTCGGGAGGATTCGGGGAAGCGCTGTGTCACACGGCAGGGAGCAAACGTACGGGCTTACGACTCCAAGAAGCGGAAAGGCTAAACATGCAAGTAGCTCCCAAGAAGTTCAAATATTTGTCCAATAATGACAAATGCAAACTGAGCAACTGAGCGAAGCAGAGGGAGTTCCGGGCGTGTCTCCCGTTTTAAACCTTCACATCAGCAAAGACAACCGCGGTTTCCTGGGAGGTTGGTTGTGGAGGCCTGAGGGAAAGAGGCAGCTGGGCTGGACAGGGTCAGGCCCACCCAGCAGGGCTGCGCTCGCGGGCTTACATGCGAGGTACCCACTTTCGGTACCTGCTGCTCTTCAAGAATCCACGGGAAACGTGGGGAGGAAATCCTACCTTGTGGAGCAGTAACTGGGGGAAGCCCGCACGCCTTCTGAGCAGGCTGGCCCCCAGCAGGGTCTGGAGCAGCCGGGCCCCCGGTGTTGTGGACTCGCTGGGATCCAGGGGGCGGCACCCGCCACCCGGCTGGAACGCAGGGCCCGCAGGCTCCCGGCTCCCCTGCCCACCGGCGGCGTGAGCAGCTCTCCAAACTCCGAGCTGGTGGTCACCTCCCAGGACACGAAGGCTGCGGAGACCGGGTGCCCCTGGTCCCACGAAGTGCACTGACCCCTCCTACACGGGGAGTGTGAGGCCCTCCGCTCTCCCATACCTGGGCTTCCCTTTGTCTCCAGACACGTGCCCCCGAGGACCCCCCTCCTTACCTGGGGTGCTCCAGTAACACAGAGCTTGGAGGGGTGAGTGCTTTGGACCCAGCGAGCCTGGAACGATGCTCACAACCTGAGAGCGGCAACAGCAACCAGGCTTCAGCGTGGCGTCCAGGCTCGCACGTCAGGACACGCAACCACGGGGGAGAGAAAGTCCCACTCCATTTCCTCTGCCTCAGAACATTCCAGAACACCCAGGAAGGAGCCACAGCCAGTGACCACGCTTACCCAGGACGTCATCCCCAACAGGAGCCCTGGTCCTCCCGCACCGCGTCCCAGAGTCACTGTCTGGGAGACACGGACACTCAGACCTCAGTGCCCCACGTGGGACTTCTTAAGAACCCGCCTTTGCTGACGACCCACCGGACTGAGAGGGAGGCTTACGGGGAGGGCGTGTGGTCTGCACTGAAGGGCCCCGAGAGGCCTCTGGGAATGTCCGAGAGAAGGTGGGGCCGGGCCAGGCCCTGTGGCAGAGCTGCCGGGCTGATGACCGCCCATGCTAGCTCACGTCCCTCAGCGAGGGGTCAGCTGTCCAGCAAGCCTGGCTGGGCTAGAGGAGGGAGCCCCCCGGCTCCCCACCATCCAGGCGCAGCTGGAAGACATTTGTTTTTCCTTTAAACTGTGGCCCTAAGTAAGATGCCACCCGTGGCCCCGGCCTCCGCCCACGTGCCGTGTAACGTGACTGAAACCTGCAGCCCTCGCAGCGTCTTTGGGTGGGAAAGGTTATCAGCTGGCTCAGAGCAGTAAAGGCTGCTGGCTCTGGTTCTCGGTGCCCCAGAGACATAATTATCTCACGCACGATGGCTCTGCCACCTGTCACATCTTCTGGCTTATTTTTTTTAACAAAAAATAGCAAGAGGGGCTGTTTTCTTGCTTCGCAGCAGAGCTCTCTCTGTGCTGAGCTGGGACAGGCGGATTTTGTCCCTTCTTCATCTCTGACTGGCACTCCGCACCTGCCTGCCCGTCCGAGCACAGTCTCCCACCCGCGGCCCTGCCAGCGCTCACTCCCCAGACACCAGGGCCTTTCCGACATGTAGCCTTCCACAGGGCCATGTCAGATGCCTGCATGATCTCTGCCCCCAGCCCGGCTCCATCCGGCCTCCCACGGGCCGCAGGGCCTCCTGGAAGTTTCCACCTTTCAGTACCTCCCCCCTTCTCTGGAGATGCCCCTCGAGTCAGCCACCAGCCCAGTCACCGGTGCTTCTGTCCACAAGTCCCCAGGTCTTCAGGGCTGCACACCACTGCCAGCATCCGGGGTCTGTGCTCAGCCCCGGCCTGTTTCCTTGGGCCCAGGCTCCACGCTCAGGCCAGGTGGTGATGGGGCCAGGCTCCTGTTCAGACGGCGCTGGGCCTCTGCCAGCCTGTTCCCGCCTGCAATGTCCGAGGGCCACGTCTGCAGGAGGGGCTCCTGTCCTCCACGACTGTTCTCAGGGCGTGGCCCCCAACCCGCTGCCCGACCCCAGCTGACGGTCTGAGAACACAGCACCGTCTCCGGGGGCCACGTCTCCACCTAGAAGATGCTAGATTCGTAGGTTTGTGGGCTGGGCCAGCCCTCGGTCTCCCCTTCAAACACACAGACACCAGGACGTGCTGACCGCAGGGCTGTCTCTCCGAAGCTGCTCTGTCCAGCGCCCGTGTGGTCACCTGGGGGCGTCTGAGAAAAGAGGGAAACGTGTGTGTCATTTGGTAACGTCTCCTCTTTCCCTTTCAGCCACAGGATCTCCAAGTCGAAGTTTAGGTGAGTGAGATGCTCCTTTCCTGCTGGGCTGGGGACACCCCCGGCTGGGGGCTGAGGGAGGGTCAGCGGCGGGTCTGCTTTCCTTCTGCACGGCTCTCAGGAAGAGGCTCGTGGATCAGACCAGACGAGTGGCTCCGGGCTTGGGGCTTGGGAGTTAGTGATTTTGGTGGCCCCGGCCCTAGGAGGTTGTGAGATGCCATGTCCCCCCCTTGTAAGATGAAGTCGGTTGAAGTAAGCACGTGGCCACTGCTGCTGTTCTCGGCCATGTGCACGGAAGTGAGGGCTTCAGAACCTTCCTCGCTGCGCCGTCCTCGCCCTGTCTGCCCCTCCAGCCTCGCCCCCTGCGCATACCGCGGTTCCTGAACGTCCCCCGTCCTCTCACACGTCCAGGCTTCCGCGTGGAGCCCTCCTTCCGTCCGAATCGCCGCATCCCCGAGCCTCCCCTGGAGAGCTCGGGCTCCTGTTCAGAACCTCGCTGGTACCGCATCTCCACACCTTCTGCAGACTCCCCACCCTCCCGCCAGCGCTTCGCCCAGACCTCTGTCACCGCCCTCCCCACACGGGCTTCCGTGTCTGCAGTAGGCTCCGTGAGCCTCTCAGGTGCTATGTGCAGGGAGCTGAGCCGGGCGCCCGGCGGGTAGCAGGCTGTCCACCATGTGCACTGGATGGACAGATATGTGAGTAGGGGTGGGAATTCACTCCCGCAAAGCCTGTACGAGCCAAAAACTATAGTGTTTAGGTTTCATCATTGATCTAATCCTGCTTCCCCAGCCTCACCTGGGGCAGGTGCATAAATAACATTAAACTGTAGTCCAGCCGAGCAGTGTAGCCCAAGGCTGCCTTTTAAACTGGCCCTTAAGCTAAGTGTTCAGTTCTCTTCTTTCCTCTGCCCAGCTCTTCTCCAGGGTGGAGAAGCGGGGCCGGGACTTCAAGACCCCGGGAGTACCCAGGCCTCAGTGAGGACGGGTCCTGGGGTCCAGCCTGAGACCCCTGCTTGTTCCTCTAGAACCAGGCCTGCCGAGGGGCCACAAGTCCATCTGGTTGGGCCTCCACCCACGGTGTCCGTGGGCCCCATGTTGGCCTCTGGCCTTGAAATCGTTGCCTCTGGTCCCCAGGCTCTTTGAGCCCATGGACACCTCCAGGCCCTCCGTGGACAGGCTGCAGGAACCGGACGCTCACCTACGCACCGGCTGCCTGTCCCGCTCTGTGCCTGCCTGGGTAGAGCTCTAGGCTGAAGGCTGGCATCCCCCAGGGCCCCGCAGACCCTGTGCTGCACCCAGGAGAGGCACCTTCAGCCCTGATGTCCTGGCCTCCCCGTGACTGTCTGGCTGTTCCTAGAGCTTGGCGCTCGGCCAGGGAATTAAATGAGGATGCTGGTGTGGGACCCTCTCCTCTCCTGCTGTCACCTTCTGCTCCCACGTTCCACTGGGGCTGGAAAATGCAGGCTTTCTCCCCTTCCACTTCCTCTGAAGCCAAGACCTCCTTCACATAAAAAACCTAGGGTCAAGTCTCCCAGGTCCAGCTCTTGTTACAGAAGAGAGCTCAAGAAACGTAGAAAATCCTTTGTCTCCGTAGCGCTCGGACCTTACTGCTTTCTCTCCAGCGTCTGGAGAGGCGGCTGGCGTTCAGTGGGGCCTTAATAGATACTAAGTGGAGGGACGAATGGATCGTCCTGCCCCCGCATGGCATTTGGCTTGACGCAGACTGAAATGAAAGCTCTGTGTTACAGCCAAAGCTGAGAAAGCACTTCATGCTTCTGCAGTTCCAAAGCCCCCATGCAGGGAGAGAGTAAAGGGGTATAAAAATACATTTGAAAATATTTCCAAAACATCATTCTCATTACATGAAAATGGGTGACTCATAAATGAACAAATGAATGCATGAGTGAATGAACGAACAAACGTGCTCTGGGGGGTGGGAGAGAAATCACAGACTTGCCTGGACTCGCTCCAGCATGAGATGACCCAGGAGACGGGGGCCGTTCTGTATCCAGTGCTCTAGGGTGTAAGCTGTGCTCTGGAAGAAGAGGGGGCACGGGGGTCCACCTGGACCCCTGGACTCTGTTTTGAGACGTGGCTCGCCCTGCTGGTACCAGATCCCCCTCTGGGAAGGGCTCCTCCCCCTGCAGCTACTACTCAAGATACAACAGAAATACACAGAGAAGATTCTGTATTCATTCCCAGAAGGCTTATTACTAGTCAGTTGGCACCATCAGTAAACCCATTTTCAGAGGAGGATACTGAGGCTGACAGAGGCCCGGGGCCACGTGGCTCACGCTTGGCCAAGTCGGGACCCATGCCCAGGACCCGGGCTCTGCACCATGTGATGAAGTTCTGCCCAGCTGTGTGTCTAGGGGCTGCAGCGAGGGGTCGGGGTGCTCCAGGGCACAGCTGTTGAGTTGGAAACATAATGCCGGACGCTTACGCCCTTTGTAAATCTTTCTAGTAGCCATGTTAAAAAAGTGAAAAGGAACAGGTGAAATTCATCTTAATATAGATTATTTAAGCCAAAAACATTATTTCAATATGTAATTAACATAAAAAATGGATGACATATTTTATATTAATTTTTCTTTGCAATCCAGTGTGTCCTTTACACTCACTGCACGCCCATTTTGGACTGGCCACGTTTCATGTGTGCAGTAGCCACAGGTGGTCAGTGGCTACCGCACTGGACAGTGTGACCCCACAGGGTCAGACGGCAGCTGCCTCATCTACACCCTACAGTCCAGTGGTGGTGTCTGTTTAGGGAATAACAAAGGCTGGCAATGGATTGAAAATGCCATTGAAATCACCAAGGTCGACCCTGAGAAACCTCTGTCTGCTGCAGACGCAGGAACGGTGTCCTCAGCCCTTCTGTCTGTCTGATTGTGGCAGCTCACACGGGTGTAGGAGGCACAGGAGAAAAACACAGTAACACAGGGGAAACGGAGAGAGAATTTCTGCAACTCAGAAGTAACCTCGTAAACAGTGAAGAGCCTGTTTTACCCTAGAAAAGAATCTAAAATTGGAGTTAAATGCACACACCAAGTATTCTCGCTCATTCTCTCAGCTTAACAATGACAAATAATAGAATTTGAGCCTCAAACTGGCCTATTCCATTTGCAAGATGGTGATACAAAATCACAGGGTCTTTAAAGGAAATATTAGAGCAGAGGTTTTAGGGAAATTTGGGCAAATTAATGGACTTGTAATATTAGGGCAATATTAGGGTGTTCCCTTGGTAAGCCAAGTCTCTACTTTGAGGAATAAGGAACTTGGCAACATGTGGGGCTCAGAATAGGACTTAGTTACGGAACAGACGACCCTGAGTGCCTTCCGCAGCGTGAGGGGATTAGTCAGATAACATGTTGGGGCTTGGATCTGGACGTCACAGCGGTCTGAAGTGAAGCCCTCGGGGGTCTGAGGTTGGGAGCCCTGTCTCGCCCGTCTTCAGAGAAACGTGCCTCCGAGGTCCCTTTACCTCTGCCATTCCATAAGCAATAAGGCACATGCCCAAATTTGCCCCAGTTGCTAATAACCCATTTTTTGGTTACTTTTGTGTAAAATAGTTAAATGTTAAGGATTTTCTGGGTTGCTTGCTCTCAGCTCTGGCCACTGGAAAGAGCCCCAAGTGTCCACCGTTTGGGTGCTGTCTCCTGTTCTAGATGCTTGTCCAAAATTCTGTGCCGAGCAAACTCCTTCAGGAGCACTGCCCCCTCCTCCCGACCCCATCCGCGGGGTCCTAAGCCCCGTCCACAACGCGGAGTGAGTAAGTGTGTGTAAAGTTTGTCTCTGCTGCCCTACCTGCCTGCCGGCCCAGTGGTCCTACTGTGTAAGACCACAGTGGTGGGCTGTGAGCCCATCACAAAGGACAGGATGCAGCCCCTTCCCCTCAGGACCCTGTGATCTCAGTGGAGAAGCCGGAGTCACACAGTAAAGATACTGACCTACAGGAAACGGAGCATCGTGTCCTCTGGGGAGGCTGGCTGGCACCCCACGGTGGGCTGGGATGCCCTTCTGTGTGCTCCTGGGGCACCTCTACTAAGCCCACCTGGCGCGTGGCACCCTCGGGGTCCGTATCACCGACCCGAGTTTCCTGTCTGCGTGTTAAGCTGAATAGCTAGTACTTGGCTCGGGGAAGATGTTTCAATAAATGTTTCTTGAACGTGTAGCTAAGTGAGCAACACGGACAGTAAGTGTGACTGGAACTTGGCAGCTGGGACGTCTAGAAAAGTGCACCGCCGGGAAGCTGGGGCCCCCGCTGAGCCCTGAAGCAAGGCCAATGGCTGCTCTCTCCCAGAAAGGGAGGCTTGGTGGGGGGACAGCCGTGTCGATGGAAAGGTAGGAGCCGGCCCAGTGCTGGGAAGGGGTCAGGCGGGTCCAGGCGAGCGAGCAGAGCTGTCCGGTGGGAACGCAGCGACGCACGGGTTTGAAGACGTGCGAGAGGCATGTCCGTGCCGCCGTCACCTCCAGGTCTGTGTCCGGAAGTTCCACTTCTCGAGGGGACAACTTTCCCAGTGAGAGTGAAGGGAACGTGAACAGCAGGCACATTCCTCCTCCCTGTTTTATCGTTTAATTTCTATATCCTCCGTGCATATGTAAACACACAAGTGCATTTACACATTCTGATAAACCATTGCATTTATTGTGCAGTAGGAAGCGTTACCAGGACACCAGTTGTCAAGCAAAGCTGTATTTTGAAGGGTGGGAGGCGTGTAATCATCTTTAAATACTTTCTCTGGATGGTAATTACTCCACCCCCGCCCCGGTCCAAACCCACGTGACTCTCCTGAGTGGCTGTCTCGGGAGCGCACGATTCCACGGGTGCCGCCCCGTCCGTCACAGCCACAGCTGCAGGGCTTTCAGCAGAGCAGCTCCAGACCCCGGGACAGGCCCGGGCACGTGGCACCCGCATCCACCAGCCCCAAACTTGGGGAAGAGCGCAGTCAAGGTCTGGGTGTGAGACAGAGTTGGAGTCGGTTCCTCCAAAATGTGGAAGAAAGCAACCGTGATTCCTTTGGCCTCCGAATCACAATTATTGGTGATTTTTGTAAATGAGCTTGTCTCTATTCAAAACATTCTTTGCAACTACAGTGTAACCTATTGCCGACTTAAAAAAATGCACAACGTGAGGGTTGTGAGTTAAGTCTTATTCGGGGCAAAATGAGGACTACAGCCCGGGAAACAGCATCTCGGAGAGCTTTGAGAAACTGCTCCTAAGAGGCAGGGGAAAGTCAGTACAGATGTGATTCTTTTGAAGGGGGAGGGAAGTACATAGAACCCAGCGCATATTTTCTGCAGAAGGTTTCTGCTCGTCTCGTGACGGTTTCTGCTCGTCTCGTGACGGTTTCTGCTCGTCACGGGCAGCAAACGTCACCGTGTAGGATCTTAGTGTTTTTGTAAACAAGAGGAGTTGTTTTTTCCCGGAGCGCAGAGGGCCTCATTCCTGATCTCTGCCCTGAACTCCTTTCAGGGGGTGTCGAAGGTCAGCAGCTGCAGCGGCTCGTGATTTAATCCTCGTGGAGGTAGATGGCAAGGGCCAATTGGTAGCTGACGCTATTTAAGATTGGATATGAGTTTGTCCTGAAAACTCATTTTTCAGGGGGAAAAAAAAGTCTTACCAACTTTGTCTGCAATATCACCAAGCTCAGTCGCAGGAGAGAAGCAGGTCCCGCCCTGGCGAGAGCAGGTGCCTAGCGCCGTGGTCCAGCACCGCCGGAGGCCGCCCCCCCCGCTAGGGACCACCTGGGCCCCTGTCCCATTGCCTTGTCCCCCCTGCGCCCTCCGCCACCCCTGCTGTCACCCGGTGGTGTGTCTGGAGTGTGGAAGCCTCCACAGCGCATTGGGAACCACCGTCTTCTGACCCCCAGGCCTTTCTTCTCCATGTAGCGACTCTTCCCACCAGTAGCAGCAAACGTCCCTGCCAAGGTTTGGTGCTCCCTGGAGGTGGCGTCCCCGCCCCCTCAGTGACAGGGGTGAGGTCAGGTCAGAACACCACCCCCTTAATCCTTTCTTCCCTCCCTGCCCTGCAAGCCAAAGCCAGGTCCTCCTGCAGCTCCCAGGCAGCAAGGCCCACCTTAGACGTGCCCCTCGCCTTCTAATCTCAGAACAGATTTCAGCAAAGCTTTGGCAGCAGGATTTTCCACGGACCGTAGGTAACAAAGATAACAGAGTAGAAATAGAAATAAAGCCAAGCTCTCCAGAGGGCCGTCTGGGGCGTGTGGAGGGTCCTGACGACAGAGGCTTGAGCCTGGGGACCTGGGGACCTGTGACTTCATGCAGATATGAGTGCAGGTGTCCAGGACGACAGCCATCACCACCACCCCCCACCTTCTGTCCCAAAGCGGAGGCTCTGTCCTCAGCCGCCCGGTGGGTATATCCCCACGGACGTAACCTGCAAGTACCTCAAGGTGTTTTCCGGCCGAGCCCCCCTCCGCAGGGCGCCCGTGCTGGTGACGGCCTCCTCCAGACACCCCTCCCTTTCTCTCTCCCCTGCACTCGTGGTCAGGGTCAAAGACCTGCTGACTCCGCCTCCAAAGTCCACGTCACCTCACTCTCCTCCTTCCTTGAGTAGAGCTGTGGCCTCCATCGCCTCCAGCCCGACGCTGCCCATGGCGCCCCTCTTACCGTCCCCCAGCTGGACGGTGACCGTGCGGCTGCTCTTGTTGTGTTTGGTTTTCTGGAATCAGATCCCCTCTCGATACAGGGCCCCCGCAGTCTCCCTGGCACTCCTGTCCTTCGCTCCTCACGTGGTGTTAAACTGGTAACTGTTTGGTCAACGGAATTACCAAATATATCTGCATATTCCCTCGGTATCAGGAGGATGAGATTGGGGACAAGCTGTAAACCCGTCCACCACTGAATCCTAAAATGTGAGCGTTTCCTTGGGGTCATCCGGCTTCACAGTTGTCAACCATGGTTACACATGAGAACCATCTGGGGAACCTTAGCAAAGAGCAACGGTATTTGGGGGTTATTTAAAAATTACTCAACCCCAGACAATCAGATTTCACTGGGTTGAGGCCCGGGGCCTGGTGTGTTTTTGTTGTGTTTTTTAAACTTTCCCCAGGTGGTTCTATGCACAGCCAGGTTTGATGAAAGTCCCTAACCAGAGGCCATGGGGGCGAGTGTCCTGCGGCCCAGGTATGAGCTTTCAGGGCCCACGTATGGCGTGAACTTACGTGTAGAGGTGGGGGCAGTCTGCCCGTTGTTCTGAACAGAGGATGTAATCTCGAAGGACTCCACAGCCTCCCCTTCAAGTCAAGCACTGCTGGTCCAGATTCACCTCCCACTCTTCACGGATGAGGCAGCCAGGGGAGCGCCTGGCGCCTGGGCTGCAGGCGGGAAGAGGGGACGCCGCTGGCTCTGCCCTCACCTGGTGTCAGTCCAGACGCCCAACTCCAGGGTCCTTGGTTTTCTCCTGAAAATCGGGACAACGCCTGCTTTGCAGACATGTTTAAAGGATCTGGGAGAAGGCATGAGAAGTGCCGATATGGTACCAGCCAGACATGGGTTCGCTGATGGTAACCATTACTAGTCCTAGTAATACTAGTCTTACGACTTGCAGTACTACTTCTGGTGATGCCGTTACTGTGAAATTAAATAACCTCCCTTCAGCTTCAGGCCAGACCCTCACACAAGGCTGGCCTTGCTCGGGGTCACAGGCCAGGGGGCCACAGTCCCCGAGGAGCAGGGACCCCCCCAAAGCCCACACCACCAGCCACGAGCCGGTGACCTTGGTGGGACGCTCGTCTCTTTGGCCCTGGTGAGGTCGGGCCAGTTCAGGGGAGCGAGGTGGCCACCTTGGGGCATGTCGGCCGGGGACCTGAATTCACAGCCGCCTCCCGCCCCGTCCTCCTTCTCTGCCCCTTTGCAGCCGCTACTGGCGCCGCTGGAATCGGTTCTGCAGGCGGAAGTGCCGCGCGGCCGTGAAGTCGAGCGTCTTCTACTGGCTTGTCATCTTCCTGGTTTTCCTCAACACGCTCACCATCGCCTCTGAGCACTACAACCAGCCCCACTGGCTCACGGAAGTCCAAGGTGAGAGGCCGCCCGGCCGGCCTGCGTTCCTCGGGCTGACTCGGCCCTGCCCCGGGGCGGGGAGGCGGGCCGCGCCGGACACACCGCGGCCTGGCAGCTCGTGAGCCGCTAAAACGCACCAGCTCACGCTACAAAGACGGGGCTCCCCTGGCCAGGCGACACCCCCCCGCCTGCCCTGGCCGTCACCGTTGGGTCCAGGAGACACGGCCACGAGCTGTGGCTTGTTGGGCTACATCAGATCTTTGGCTGCCACCCCTCCGCCCCCAGTGGGTTTTCAGTACCTGGGGCCGCAGTATGGCCTCCAGGTGTGCTGGCCAAAACCTGTGAGGGGCGGAGAGCACAAAGCCAGGGAGAGGACGAGTGTGACCTGAGCACAGGGAATGTCCTCCATGGCAGTGGGTCCCACCACCCCTCCCTGGGCCCCGGAAGGGATCTCCCTGGCCAGAGCCCCGGAACACGGCCTGGACCCGGGGTGTCTCCCGGAACCCAGGTGGGGCTCGTCTCCCGGTGACGAGGGCAGACAAGGACCCCGGCTCCGGCTCTTGGCTGGTCAGTCTAGGCAGAGGGCTCCCCCTCGAGCCTCACTTCTCGCCTCTGGAAAAGGGGCGTGGCAGCAGCCCTGCTGCCTGGCAGAGTCGCTGTGAGGGGCAGAGGGTGCGGGGGGTCGGGGCCGTGCTGGAGGTTTGCTGCGGTTGTAACTAGACCCCTCCCCACCAAGTCCACGCAGCGAGGGGCGTGTGGCGGGATCGAGCTCTGGGGTTTCCCCGCAGGGATCCGCCACGCTCACCTCCTCTCCCCACCCCGTCCCCCGTGCGGGTCCCCGCAGACACGGCCAACAAGGCGCTGCTGGCCCTGTTCACGGCGGAGATGCTGCTCAAGATGTACAGCCTGGGGCTGCAGGCCTACTTCGTGTCCCTGTTCAACCGCTTCGACTGCTTCATCGTGTGCGGCGGCATCCTGGAGACCATCCTGGTGGAGACCAAGATCATGTCGCCCCTGGGCATCTCCGTGCTGAGATGCGTACGCCTCCTGCGGATATTCAAGATCACGAGGTGCGTGGCCCGTCGTCCCCCCGGGGACCCAGGGGAGGGGAGCCGCTGTGTCCTGGAGGATCTGCCCTGGGCTCGCGTCGTCGCCAGATGGCGCCTCCGTTAGAGGGTCCTTCGGCTGCTCACACAGACAGCGCAGGGGTGGCAGCCGCGGGGCCTCCAGGGGCATCGGGGACCCAGGCTCCTCTGTCCCTGCTTCACCAGCCCCGGGCCTGCCCTCCACCGAGGTCACAGGCGGCTTCCGGAGGCCGAGCCCTCACCTGTGGGCTCGAAGCAGGAGAAGGGGCTGCCGGCTCCTTTCGGGGCTCCCCCGGAATCTCACCTATAGCTCAGCTCTTGGGGCCGCCCGGCCTCTAGAGAGGGAACCTGCTCTTGTAGCTGGGCTGTGCTGAGCATGTGCAGTATGAAAGGCAGCCACGGGGCCTCGACACGCCCCCGCCACCCGCCGCCTGCCACCCACCCGAAGGCCGCGGCCCCCGAACTCCCCCGGGACAGGCGGGGCGGGGACGGGCAGCCACTCCAGGACAGCACGTTTCCACCGTGTTGTGACCCATTCTGGGTGGTGAGACCAGCTTATTGGATCACGACCATCATTTTTATTGAGAGATAATCCACATACTATGTAATTCACTCTTTAAAGCGTCCAGTTCAGGGGTTTTTTATGTATTTGCAGTTTCGCAGCCATCACCATAGTCCCTTTTTAGCGCGTTTCCATCCCCCAAAAGCAGACCCCACGCCCCCTCTTCCCTCCTCTACCCTCCCCTCCAGCGCCCATCAGCGCCTTGCCTCCATCTCTGCAGACCTGCCCTCTCTGGACGGTTCATGTCCGTACGACCTGTGCTGCTGTGTGACCAGCCTCTTCCACCTGGCCTGATGGTTTCAGGTCTCCCCCATGTTGTCCAGAGATCAGCGCTTCACTCCTTTTTCGTGGCTGAGCTGTATTCCACTCTGATTCCTTTTCGTGGCTGAGCTGTATTCCACTCTAATTCCTTTCTCGTGGCTGAGCTGTATTCCACTCTGATTCCTTTTCGTGGCTGAGCTGTATCCCACTCTGATTCCTTTTTCGTGGCTGAGCTGTATTCCACTCTAACTCCTTTTCGTGGCTGAGCTGTATCCCACTCTGATTCCTTTTTCGTGGCTGAGCTGGATTCCACTCTGATTCCTTTTTCGTGGCTGAGCTGTATCCCACTCTAATTCCTTCTTCGTGGCTGAACTATATCCCACTCTGATTCCTTTTTCGTGGCTGAGCTGTATCCCACTCTAATTCCTTTTCGTGGCTGAGCTGTATTCCACTCGAATTCCTTTTCGTGGCTGAGCTGGATTCCACTCTGATTCCTTTTTCGTGGCTGAGCTGTATTCCACTCTAATTCCTTTTCGTGGCTGAGCTGTATTCCACTCTGATTCCTTTTTCGTGGCTGAGCTGTATTCCACTCTAACTCCTTTTCGTGGCTGAGCTGTATCCCACTCTGATTCCTTTTTTGTGGCTGAGCTGGATTCCACTCTAATTCCTTTTCGTGGCTGAGCTGGATTCCACTCTGATTCCTTTTTCGTGGCTGAGCTGTATTCCACTCTGATTCCTTTTTCGTGGCTGAGCTGTATCCCACTCTAACTCCTTTTCGTGGCTGAGCTGTATCCCACTCTAATTCCTTTTCGTGGCTGAGCTGTATCCCACTCTAATTCCTTCTTTGTGGCTGAGCTGTATCCCACTCTGATTCCTTTTTCGTGGCTGAGCTGTATTCCACTCTGATTCCTTTTCGTGGCTGAGTTGTATTCCACTCGAATTCCTTTTCGTGGCTGAGCTGTATCCCACTCTGATTCCTTTTTCGTGGCTGAGCTGTATTACACTCTAATTCCTTTTCGTGGCTGAGCTGTATTCCACTCTGATTCCTTTTTCGTGGCTGAGCTGGATTCCACTCTGATTCCTTTTTCGTGGCTGAGCTGCATTCCACTCTACGGATAGGCATCACGTTTTGTTTATTCGCTCACCTGCTGGTGGGCGTCTGGTTTATTTCTGCCTTTTGGTTCCCGTGACTGATCCGCTAGGAAGCATCGTGTTCAGGTTTTCGTGTGGACGTATGTTTTCCCGTCTCTTGGATACAAGGAGCAGAATTTCTAGGTCACGTGATAAGTCTGTAGTTAAGGTTTACAGGAAGTGGCAAACTGTTTCCCAAAGAGACTGGACCATTTTACATTCCTACCGGCGATGTACATGGGTTCCAATTTCTCCTCATTCTCGTTTTTAATGGAAGAATGAAATAGGGTGGACAACATCGGAGTGCCTCACGTGAATGTAAACACGTTTCACAGAAATCCCCGGGATCGTGCCTGGGTCGCAGTATAATATGTATTTCTCACCGTGGGCTGTGGTCTTCCTGGGAGGGGCACGTCAGGAGCACCTGAAGGGGAGGGGTTCCAACTGTGCCCCCAGAAGGACAGGCCTCCCACCCTAGAGTCTGATGCGGGGAGACTGGGTGTCAGTGAGATCCTGCTGGGAAGAGTGGGGTTGGTATCGCCCGTGCCAGGCCCTGGACTTAACCGTCTCTGCAGAGTCTCCGAACTTGTGGGGAGACGGGGGGTGCTGCAGGGCACCTGGGTGTGACTGTTCTCTTCCCAGTTCCCTCAGCAGCCCCCGTGCCCCAAACACACCTGCTCCCATGGGTTCGTTGAGGGTTAGGGTGAGAAGAGGCATTTAAAGAGTTGCGTTCAGTGCCAGGCATAGAAGTTCTTGGTAACCGAGTGTTCACTGTGACTCTGATTGTAACTGTTGTCATTATCAGGAGAAGGAAGAGGGAGGAAAGAGCTAATGGTGACACACACACACACACACACACTGTGGCTGTATTTGGTCGTCTGCCGTGTACACACTGTCCAGCTCTGAGAGGCAGGAAGTGGACTGCATGGTGTGGGCTGAACCTGGGAGAAGCAGACAGTCCAGCTGGGGAGACGGAGTCCACTCCTGGGAGGCAATGAAAGGAAAATCTAAGACAGAATGGAATGAGCTGGCAAAGTAGGCAGGGGCGACATCTGCTTTGGGAAGCTGGGGACAGGAGAGCAGCCCTGGGGAAGCCTCAAGGTCAGAAGACAGACTCAAAGTACAGGCAGGAGTTACATCCCCAAGTTGGATACTCCTGGGCAACACTTGCCTCGCCCCCGCCCCCGGAAAGAGCTCTTCCTCAATGTCTGAATATCTTGACGCCCCAGAAAATCCTCGGTTCAAAATGAAAGTAGTAGAAACATCGTGACAATCCTGGTGAATGTGCATCAGCTCTCGGTCTGTGCCAGACAGCCTGACCCCAGTGCTCGCCTGCGTCTGACCTGTAAATCTTCACCATCACCTATAAGAGGGGGTGCTGTTATCATTAGTCCCATTTTCCAGGTGAGAAGACTGAGGGAGTTCAGTCGCTTGCCCAGGGTCGCAAAGCTGCTCAGGGGTGAAGCTGGGATCACCAGGCTCTGTGCCCCGACCATGACCGTGGGCTGCAGGGCTGATGGCTAAACTCTCTTGTCTGTCTCCAGAGACAAGACGTAAAGGATTTTGACTGATTCTGCTTGCTCCTCCTGGGTCAGCCAGAGCTATTTTTAATTTGGAGTTTCAGGTGCCTCTTAAGTAATTCTCAAAAGTCCACACGCTTGGGGCTTTGTCTGTTTTTTCAATTCCTAGAGAAAAGAATTTTGCTCCCAGATATTCTCATGGCATCTTGAAGAGACCTCACATTCATTCTGTTTCTAATCAACAATTTATCTATTTCTAATCTGAAACTATTGCCAGGAAGCCATTTTTAAGTCTGTCTTTATCAGCGAGCTTCCTGAAGCCCCTCCACAAGAAGGACTAGTGGCATTTTCGGATCTCCATAAAATCCGTAAACAGAAGAATTTCATGGTCTAATTGGAAGTTACTTTGGCAAAGGCCATCATCTTCCTGTTTTCCAGTCTCCAAACTGTCTGGGGGCTTTTGGAAGACAGCAAAGAGTCCAGGTGTTGGGGAGTCCCAGGCCCCCTCCTGAACCTGGTCTCCAATACACTCCAGTGGCCAGAAAGTGCCTAAAATAGGGACTGGGGGGTGGGCGTACTGGTCCCCTGAGACAGGTCAGCCTGGTCCTGCCATCAAACAAGTCTGCTTCTCCCTCCTCTTTTAAAATCTCTTGGAGGAAACTTTGCGCCATACCGCTACTATTTTTAACAGCGTTTTCTGGACCAGTGACTGTGATTCTCAGACCTAGATGACCTTCTCAGGAGAGCTCATTAAGGACCCACCACTCTAGAGATTTCAGCCAGCAGCTCCTGGGGAGCGCCAAGCCAGTGGCCCAATGGCCTCACTTTGAGAAACTCTGGCCTGATTTTCTGCCGCTGCCCTTTGTCCTCTTCCTTGTCTAAAAACAGGAAGAGCTCCATGTGTAACTGGGGACTTGATTCCTCCCTCCACTCTCTCCTCCAGACGGCAGCCCCGCCCCGGCGAAGACGGTGTTTCTGATGGCTCTGCGCTGAGAAAACTCATAATGATAAAGACCTAATAGGAGTCCAGCAAAGTTTTTAAATTGATTTTAATTTTATTAATTCCTACTCACCTGACCACATTCGAGGCTCTTTATTTAGAGTGCTAGAATCCATGGAGCCCCTCCCGTAGTTCCAGGCTGCCCTCCTCCCACCCAGGGGCTGTGGTCTAAGGGCCGGGAACACCGATCTAGACCGTGGTTCTCAGCCATGACCTCATGGCCCTTCAGTATGTCCAGAGCAGCTCGACAGTGTGTGGCAGGTCACTTGTTATTACTAAGAGCTAAAATACCAAAATCTGTGAATGGTTTCTTTTTTTTTTTTTTGCGGTACGCGGGCCTCTCACTGTTGTGGCCTCTCCCGTTGCGGAGCACAGGAGCACAGGCTCCGGACGCGCAGGCCCAGCGGCCATGGCTCACGGGCCCAGCCGCTCCGCGGCATGTGGGATCTTCCCGGACCGGGGCACGAACCCGCGTCCCCTGCATCGGCAGGCGGACTCTCAACCACTGTGCCACCAGGGAAACCCCAAATGGTTTCTTTTTTACATAGCAAATACAAGTACATTCAGTATTGCTCTTGTAACACCCTCACTCTTGGTCACTTGCATTCCTGAAGGCTTTAATGAACGAGCAAGAACCGGGTGGGTTTACAGCTGATCCGTGGCCCCTGCGGGAAGAGAAGCCGTTGGTTTATGATGACAGTGAGTTGCTAGCCTGCTTACATTTTTGTGGCATTTTGTCAAAATCTGAGCGTGCCTTAGGAAGTATACAGCGTGTAGGCATATCGTCCATCCTGTGGGTCTCATTTTTATATAAAGAGACTGGGAACCCTGCGCCAGGCTGTCCGCTGATCACTGAGTATTCACAGTGCTATGGGTGGGGAACTGCAGGGTGAGAAGGGCCGGGCACCTCTGGGAGAAGAACAGAGAGGCACGCACGCGGCCGAGACCTTTGTCGTCTTTGTGTAAATGACCGCGGGCCTTCCAGCTGCGTGACGGATGGGGCTCTTTCTCCTGCTTTGGGGCTCTCTGGGGCTCTAAATGTTGCCCGTTTCAACATCTAGTTTGCTGTTTGTCAGCCCAGCCTGACCTTCACTCTATGAGGAGGAAGAGCTTCAGTTTGCTCAGATCTGGGTGTGGCCCCGAGGTACTAATTACGTCTCATTTTTTATACAGTTGGTCTTCACGTGCAGCACAGCCCCTCCAGCCCTTGCTGTTTTCCCTCTTAAACCCTAAATACTTCTCTTTCTTCCACCGCTCTTCCCCCGCAGCTCCCTTCGCCGTCCCTGAGGTGTGAGCTCAGACTGACTCAGCACAGACAGACTCACTGGGGAATCGTGACCACACAGGGGCCCACAGCCCCGAGGTGCGAGCCTTTTGCAAATCCTCCAGACTCTGAGCTCTCCATGTAACTGCCGGTCTGGCCACGAGCATCAGACCCTCCCGGCCCCCTTCTCAGGGCCCCAGAGAGGCTCTGAGCTCCTCACGGGCCACTATTATAAAGGTAACTTTGGCGTCCGCCCAGTTGCTGGCCCGGGGCCTATGGAGAAGGCAGCTCAGACGCTAGAGCCCGCGGGCCGGCCGTCAGCGAGGAAGGTGCTTATTCTCGGGGGTTAAGGAGACAGGGGAGGATGACGTCTGGCTCCCTGTCTCACCCCGACACAACCACAGGGCCGACTGGGGACTCTGAGAGGCTCCCAGGAGCCCCGCCTAAATCCCACGGTCGAGGCCAGGACACCCTGCCAGTCGTGATCAGCTCACATCCCCCAGGGGGGTTATGTCCCCAGTGTGACCGAGGCCTCTGACGCAAACAGGGAAGACAAGGCCTTCGAGTTTGTTGCCCAGGTGGGGTTTGGCTCGAGAGTGACGGACATAAACTGTGCATCCGGCCCGGGACAGAGGCAGGGTGGGGACCAGCAAGATCTCAGCCGGCAGGTCTGGCCCGGGGTGGGCAGGACACGCTGCTGGGGAGAATGATTCTGAGCCACGGGAGGGATGAAGAGAGACCATGACCCGAGGGGGATCCGGCAGGGGAGGCGGGTCTCTCGAGCGGCCTGTGCTTCGGGGGCTGAGACCCCCAGTGCTGGAGGGTTCTTCTGTGCACGTGGGCGCACGCGGGCATCATTCTGAAGAGGCGGGGCTTGGCTTTTCTCAGTTTCTCTACAAGGTTGAAGACCTTGAGTCCTTTGTTCTGCTGGTGCCCGCTTTTCTCCAAAGCGCCTTTTTGGCGTGAGTGTGTGTATTTCAGTCTTAATCAATTAGGATGAAAGCCCCCTTCGACGGTGCATATGCCGTCCACCCTCCAGTTCACCACCCACCAACCTTCCTGGAGGGAGAGGGACCCTGGGACACGGGGCCACAGCGGTCACAGACATCAGGAGCAGACTGGCATCGAGAAGGACAGAGGTGCAGGGCCTTCCCATCGCCCTGCCCGGAGGCTGCCACCCGGCACCTACAAGCCTCTTTGGTATCAGTGTTGAGGAGAACACACCCTATTCCCTGCCATCTGCCATGGTGAGCCGGGCCCCAGATCCCAGCCGTCTCCTCTGAGCTCCGCAGTGTCCCCACAGCGATCCCCGTGTCGGTCTTCCAGGGAGTGCACGTAGGGATGGAGGGCCTTCCGTCCAGCGGGGGGGTCCCTCGTGACGCCAGGCCACTGGCACCAGCTCTGCTCGGTATTGCTCCAGAGGCGCAGAGCACAGGTGGCAGGCCACACGCGGGGACCTCCGCCCTGCCCTGCTGCACGGGAAGCAACAGGAGGCTGAATGCACGCAGCGCCCACAGCCACGACCTGGTCCAAGGGCAGCATCTCCTCAGCCCAGGTGTGTCCGTGAGCAAGTGAGTCAGGCACTTGGGCGCCGTCTGGCTCGCGAACCAAGGCTGGCAGGTGCCCTCAGACCTGCGGCCGCTTGTTCTGAGCCCCCGGGGGGGACGCTGTCCCCAGGAGAGACTCATGTTCACACTGCTCTCTGGAATCCTACCCAAGCGTCTAGAAGCCACAGCGACCCTACTTTCTATGCAGCAAACTGAGGCATCATAGACGTTTTTTCTTTTTTCCTTTTTTTGAATCAAGGCACACAGCTGGTCCTTGAACAACAGGGGTTTGAGCTGCGAGGGTTCACTTCCATGCAGATATTTTCGCGCTGCAGGTCTACACAGTCCGAGGTTGGTTGGATTCGAGGACACGGGCTGTCGAGGTATTCTCGGATTTTCAACCGCCGAGGGTCGGTGCCCTAACCCCGTGTTGTTCAGGGTCCACTGTAGTTGACATATAACATGATACTCGTTTCAGGCGAACAACATAATGTTTCCATATTTGTATACATTAGGAAACGATCACCACAGTCAAGTTAACAGCCATCGCCACACACGAGTTTTCTTCTCTTGTGATGAGGACACTTTAAGCTCTATTCTCTTGGCCACTTTCCAGGGTAAAATCCAGTGTTGCTGACTGTGGTCACCGTGCCGCGCCTCACGTCCCCAGGACTTATTTGTTTTATAACTGGAGGTTTGTAGCTTTTGACCCCTGCACCCAGTTCGCCCACCTCCCCCCCACCCCACGCCTCTGGGGACCAGTCTGTCCTCCTGACACATAATAGTGTGACGAGTGGTCTGGTAGCCACGGGATCAGAAGTGACGTTGCGGGGAGGGCGAGAGCCATTCCTCACCTTTGAGCAAAGTGGGTTTGACTCCGGTGAGTGTAAGACCCTCCCCCCCAGCCCTGCTCCACACACACGGGGTCTGTGTCCCCTTGCCTTCCCTCCATTAAGTACAAAGGTGTCATGTTGAAGATTTGTTCCTTCATCCAGCAAAACACTCCCAGGGCACCTCCTCTGGCTGTGCTCCCAGCACAAGCCCTGCTCTCTGGACCATCCCCCCGGAGGGGATGAGCATGTGAAATGCAGGCTGGGGACAGGGTGGCTGCCAGGAGGGCGTTGCGCAGGCCCTGGGGGACTGAAGGAGTGAGCCCTGCAGACCCCAGGGCCGGGCCAGCCAGTGGGGGGCATGCAGGCGGGACAGTGGGGGGCCGGGCTGCAGCCTCGCAGCGGGTAGCAGGGGAGGTGCCGTCCACAGGGTCTGCGGGGCCTCGGGCGGGGCCTTGGAGAGCGTCCTGCTGCCCGGCCGAGGAGGGGTCGGAGGTCACAGGGCGCCAGGAGTTGTCCCGTTGTCGGGGATTCTGAGAGTAGGAACGTGGCCAGGGGTGTCCGCCGCGTTTCTCACCGTTACTGTGCCCTTGCCCTCTGTGATTACGGAGTAATCCATGGAGAGATATCGGGGCCTGTGAACACCCTGCTGTCCAGAGGCCTTCCACCTGTGACGGTCTGTACCTGAATCACTGACTCGTTCTGTCATTCGTTCGTTCATTCATTCATTCCTGCTGTCCGTTTGACACCCTCTGTAAAGCAAACCCCTCTCTCCTTTCTTTAACGTCAGTGGATTCGATCTTTTTCCGTGTATTATAACTTACTACTGTCACTGAGAGCACCGGCGGCAGTGCGTTCGCGGCTCCTCGCCTGGGCAGGAGGGGGGGGTGCGGGGAGCAGCTGCAGGGCGCGGGGGCAGGACGGGGGAGACGCCCGCCTGGGTGGCAGGTGCCGGAGGGGCTGTAGCCCGGCTCCGAGGATGGGGTTGCGGCTGTGGGTGTGAGGCCACCTGGAGGGCGACCCCAAGGGTCTGGGCTCGAGCCAGAGACGGCGGCTGTGCTTCCCCGCGACGGCGTGATGGCGGGGCGGGCC
Source organism: Orcinus orca (assembly GCF_937001465.1). Taxonomy (NCBI): domain Eukaryota; kingdom Metazoa; phylum Chordata; class Mammalia; order Artiodactyla; family Delphinidae; genus Orcinus; species Orcinus orca. The sequence continues at coordinate 1,538,734 of NC_064569.1, read as the reverse complement.
ACGGGGCTCGGTCAGGCCAGCGGCTCGTGCTGGGAGCCCCCCATCGACTGAGACGGCCGCGCACCCCTCGGGACATGCGAGCAGGAGAAAAGCCTTCCGACCCGAGGCCCGGCCCCTGTAGGCGGCTCAGTAGGCCTCCTCCGCCCAGCGTCCCCAGAGGGTCTCCACCACCCCCATGACGGGCGACACAGCCGTGCTCCGTCCAGGCCCTCAGTCCAGGCCCGCGGGCCGCACCCCACCCCGGGCAGACCCCCTCCCGCACGGTGACTTTCTCCCTCGGGGCTGGGGCCTCCTTGGCCGGCGCCCCTGGGCCCGTGGCCGGCGGACAGCCTGAACCTCAGCGCTGGGCTGGTCTATTTCCCTCACATCCATGGGCCTCGGGAAAACTAAGGAACCAACTTCTGTGGCCATGAAGACTTTCCCAGAATATTCTGTGCACTGTAGGGTCTGTGTGACCTTAACCCCCAGGCAGACACCGTCCACCCCCCCAGTACAGCGGGACGTTCCCGTTACAGATACGCGCCGGAGTTTCGGTTCCTAAATACCGGTTGCCAACGGGGGCTGGGTGCTCGCACAGCAGTGATTCGTGGTTCCGAGCGAGGCCTGGGAATCGGCATTTAGAAAATGGTTTCCCACCCCCCAGCCCCGGCCTGTCATCTCCAGACAGGTTTGGGAGCTTTCAGTGTAAGAGGGGAGGGCGTCCTAGCCCCCAGAGGTTCTCTAACTCCTTGCTTAAACAGAACGATTAGTACAATCTCTAGCCGACCGGGGCCAGGCAGCCCGTCACACACGCCAGGTTGCACAGAATCTATTTGAGGACAGAGATGCAGGGGATGAAAGGAGAACCTCTGGCCTCTGCCGTCAAGAGCTCAAGCCTGTTTGGGTGAGACAAGGCTGTCACAAATGTGGAACAGGTAAGAGCCTTTCTAGAGCGGATACAAATCGATGTAGATTAACATTCCGCGAACAGAGGGTGTGTGGCTGGCAGGCAGGGTAGAGGCGGAGCAGGGCTGAGTCTGGAGCACGAGAGACTCCAGGTTGGGGAGACGCTCATGTTTACACCCAAACTGTTGGCCCATCTGCTTCTGTCACTTATGGAGCCGTTCCCCGGAGAGAGGTGCCCGGGTTGGGGTGCAGTGCCAAGCTGCAGCGGGGCGTGGTTTGCAAGGCATTGTCTCGAGCAGCAGAAACGATTCCCTGTCTGCCTTGGTGAAAAGCCGGGAACATCTAAGTGGAGGAGATCAAGGTCGTGACCTGGAAGGCAGCTGGGTCGGTTAGCGCTGCAGGGAAGTGAGACGCACTTGGCCAGCTGGGCGCGTGTCCCTTTTGCTGCAGTGCGTTCCTCACCCTGAACAGACCCTGTCCCGGGTACCCAAGCCCCTTCCAGGGCCATTCGTGTCCCCCCACTTCCCCAAGAGAGGGCTCTTCCCCACCCGTCCCCACAGTGAAGGGCGTCCGCGCTCACAGCGGAGAGAGGCAGGGCCCCTCCAGCCGCAGGCTGTCGCTGTGGACTGGGTGTGTTTGCTGCAATCCAGGATCTCCCAAGCTGGCCTGCGTATCGGAATCCTCTGCGACCCTTGTTCAAAGCAGATTTCTGGGCCCCAAACGACAGCTATTGAATCAGGATCTCCAGAAGACAGACTTTTGAAACAAACCAACTCTTTGGACTGGGTGAATTTGGGAAGCCTCAGTAAACCACACACCCCCTCTTACCCACGGGTGACCCAGGCCACCCTCACCCGTGGGTGACCCCATTCATGGCTGGGCTGAGGCCCGCATTCTGGAAAAAAAAAATTTGTTATGTGTTTTTTTGTCTAAAGATCAGTAGTGATAACAATAATTACTAACCTTTATCACCTGTGTGCCGGGCACAATACTGTCAGGTTGTTTCCGTGTCTTGGTCATTATGAATAATGCTATAGTGAACGTATCCTTTGGATATGTTCCCAGAAGTAGAATTGCTGGAGGGTATGGTAGCTCTGTTTTTAATTATCTTGAGGAAACTTCATTCCGTTTTCCACAGCGGCTGCACCAACTTACATTCCCACCAGCAACGCACAAGGGTTCCCTTTTCTCCACATTCTCACCAACACTTGTTATCTCTTGTCTTTCTGATGATGGGCATTCTAACAGGTGTGAGGTGATATCTCTTGGTTTTGATTAGCATTTCCCTAATGATTCGCGATGTTGAGCATCTTTTCACGTGTCTGTTGGCCGTTTGTATGTCTTCTTTGGAGACATGTCTACTCGGGTGTGGTTTTTTTAAGTATTTATTTTTATTTGGTTGCGCTGGGTCTTAGATACGGCATGCGAACTCTTAGTTGTGGCATCCATGTGGGACCTAGTTCCCTGACCAGGGCTCGAACCCGGGCCCCCTGCATTGGGAGCGTGGAGTCTTAACCACTGCACCAGCAGGGAAGTCCCTGTCTGTTTTGTTAATAGGATTATTTGGGGTGTTGTTTGTTTGTTTGTTTGTCTCGCTGTTGAGTTGCATGAATTAGTTATATATTTTGGATTTTAATCTCTTATCAGATATATGGTTTGCAAGTGTTTTCTTCCCATTTTTTAGGTCGTCTTTTCACTTTGTTGATGGTTTCCTTTGCTGTGCAGAAGCTTTTTAGCTTGATGGAGTCCCACTTGTTTATTTTTTATTTGGTTGCCGTTGGGGGGAGTGGCTTTTTAAAAACTGTTATCGCATGTAATCCTCCCAATAACATAATGAAGCGTGTGCTACCGCTGCCCCTATTTTTTCAGACTGTGGGGCGCAGAAAGAAGGGATGTTAAGCAACTCGCCCAAAGACACGTTGCAGAGCTCGGTCGGAACCAGACTCCCGACCCGGGGCCCCTGAATTAACTCACTCACGCTCTAACTGTGAGCTGGCCAGCCAGGTCCCACCACCACGCTGCCCCAAGGACAGGGCCAGGAGGAGGGCGTTGCAGCCGGTCCCAGAGCCCCTGGTGGGGGGGGCAGGGGTCAAGGGGTGATGGAGCCTCACCCCGCCCCCCGTCCCCAGGTACTGGAACTCCCTGAGCAACCTGGTGGCGTCCCTGCTGAACTCTGTGCGCTCCATCGCCTCCCTGCTTCTGCTGCTGTTTCTTTTCATCATCATCTTCTCCCTCCTGGGCATGCAGCTCTTCGGGGGGAAGTTCAACTTTGATGAGATGCAGACCCGGAGGAGCACGTTCGATAACTTCCCCCAGTCCCTCCTCACCGTGTTTCAGGTATGGACTCCTCTCTGCCGGGACTGTGCTCTGGGGGGAGGGCCAGGGGCCCGGTGGGGGGAGGAAGGAGCTTCCCGCCCACTCCCACGGGGCAGCCAGAGCAGGTCGGCCACAGGAGCCCAGGACAGTCTGTAGCCCTCCTACCCCGACCCCCAGGAAATTGCTTTGTTGGATGGACCACTGGGGGGAAAAAAAGATCCAATTAAGCGGCTTAAAAACTGTTTCTTAGCCGTGGAAACCTTTATGCAAATACATTCTACATGGAAGCCCAAAATATCAACAAAGGAAAGTGGACGGCCCTTGCTGGGGAGGGGAGGGGGACGGGACTCTCTCCTACCCTTCACGCTTGCCCCCAGGAAGATACGACTACCATCGAATTTGAGACTTCACGGATACGTGGGCTTAGGGCCAAGCTAAAGTAGCACTTAAGTTTAAAAGCAGATCGACTTACGGATTAAACTGGGGAATATGTGGATGTTGCCAGAATCTTAAGGATGGTACCCAGCGTCCTCACGTTTGGAGAGAAGCGGGGGACCTGTGGCCCCTTAGTGAACGCTCCTCTTGACGACCTAACCCGAGGGCCAGCCACCGAGCACTGTCCCTGGGGTAGGAGGTGTTCTGCCAAGGAAGCTCTCTTAGTCAGTCAGATGATTTGTGCCGGTGGCCACGCACTCCGCCTAAGGAGAGGGCTGGACTTGCGGGGGTCACAGTTCAGAGCCCTGGGAGGAGAATGGGGGGCAGGAGGCGGGGGAGGAAGAGACAGATGTGAGACGTTTGTGTCTCGCAGGGGGCTGGGCAGGGGAGTTTCGGGTTTGCTGCTGGTCTAACGCTGTGTCCCTTATTGGTGGGACTGTGTCATTCAGATCCTGACCGGGGAGGACTGGAATTCGGTGATGTATGATGGGATCATGGCTTATGGCGGCCCCTCTTTTCCAGGGATGTTAGTCTGTATTTACTTCATCATCCTCTTCATCTGTGGAAATTGTATCCTTTGCTCCTGCCTCCCCCACCCCGCCCCCGCTGCCCCAGCTCTCAGCCTACAGCTCGATGCCAGTAGGTGTGCCCCGCAGGTCCTGACTTTGGGGGAAGCCAGGGCCCTCCCCCCAGGGGAAGCAGGGAAGGGCAGGCTTGGGAGAATATGTCCAGCCCAGACCACCTCAGCGGTGCAGGTGTCTGGGTGGGAGCCCGGAGCCTGGGGCCGGGGGGGACGCGAGTCGTCCCCCAGCCTCCAGTTCCAGGAGCACATCCTCGCCGCGGTCCAGGCGAGCATCCCCCCGCCCGGCGTTGTGCTTGCAGCCACTCACCCGATGTGTGCGCTGGCTGCCCAGCCCAGGTCCCCTGCCCGGGGAGGACAGAGTCTCCGCCCCGGAAGTGACGTTCACCTGTCGCCCTGCTCTCGGGCCAGGGTCCCTCGCTCTGAAGCCACTCTGCGGGATGTTAGCCGCAGGCAGAGTGGACGGGCCACGGGCAGGATCCCGGGTCCCAGGCTGCTGGCACCCCCTTCCCGTCCTGTCCCTGGGGATTGTGTGCACAGGGGCTCGGAAAGTAAATCACAGAAGATCTGGACACAGAGGCCAGCGGGCGGCCTCGGGCACACCCAGGGCTGCCCACCTGGAGTCCTGGGAACGGGGTGGAAATAGCAGTGCCTCCGACCCAACGGGCCGGGTGAGGCTGAACGGGACGGTGCACGCCCAGCCCCTGTCCTTGCGGGGCCGCGGCCCTCGCTCCCCGTGTGACCGGAGCCTCCCGGGGCCTGGGGTGGAAGGTGGACCTGACCAGCGTTAACCTCTCGTCTGGACGGGCTCTGATCCGGTTCTCTGACCCACAGTGCCTGCGTCCGAGTCTGGGGTTGGGGGAGAAGAAAGGGCAAACTCCGCTCCAGTTAGGAGCTCGGTGGACCCTCCCAGGGCCTCTGTCTGAACAGGGTCACAGCGGGAGGGGCAGGGCGAGCGGGCACCTCCTGGCAGCGGTAATGGCCACTCTGCACCCTGTCCCGCTGCAGCGCCGCTTACGGTGTCAGTCACGGGTGGTCATCTCGAAACCGGCAGTTAAAGAGCGAGGCCCGGCTGCCGGCCACCCCGCCCCCGGCCCCAGCCTGCCAGCGGGCCTGCTCTCGACCCCTCAGAAAACCCCGGGAAGCTAGTGGGGTGATGGGGCTCAGAGCCCCTCCCCGGATGGAGCTCTGCCCCCGCATGTCCTGCCCCCTCCCGCCCCCCTGCCCATCCACAACCCCAAGTCCAAGGGTCATTTTCTTTAAGAATGGGCACAAACAGATATCCTACTGAATGTGTTCTTGGCCATTGCTGTGGACAACCTGGCTGACGCCGAGAGCCTCACCTCTGCCCAGAAGGAGGAGGAAGAAGAGAAGGAGAGGAAGAAGCTGGCCAGGTAACCGCCAGCTTCCGCGGCCCAGCCTGGGGTGCCGCTCCCCCCTGCCTGGCCGTCCCTCCTGGAAGGGGGCTGGTTGGGGGCTCTCTGTGTGCGTTGAGCTCTCCCCTAATTCCTGGGCATTGCTCTAAGCGGGGACCACCGTGAATTACATCTCTGGGAAGGTGTTGCCCCACCTGTTCAGGAAGGTGGCGGGTTCTCTATTGAGAAGGGAGGTCATGAGAGGTGGTAGGAGTAGAGGGGAGGGCGGGGGGCGGCAGCCGCTCATGGGAGAGGTCCAGCTCCGGCTGAAGAGCCATGAGAAGATAAGCCAGGGCCCCACTCTGTCTTCGTCCTTGTCTATGTGGACTGTCACGGGCCACACCTCTGCTGAGTACTGAGCAGGGTTCTCCAGGAACCTTCCTCTGGGTTAGACGGGGACTGAGCCTCTGAGAAGCTGGACTCTTCAACTGAATGCCAGACAGAGCCGGATGGGGACAGAGTCGGGATGGGACAGAGCTGGGCAAGGACAGAGCCAGGATGGGACAGAGCTGGGTGGGGACAGAGCTGGGATGGGACAGAGCCAGGATGGGACAGAGCTGGGTGGGGACAGAGTTGGGCGGGGACAGAGTTGGGCAAGGACAGAGCCAGGATGGGACAGAGCCGGGCGGGGACAGAGCTGGGATGGGACAGAGCCAGGATGGGACAGAGCTGGGCGGGGACAGAGTTGGGCAAGGCCCAGCGCCCCTGTGATTGAGCCGCATGGCATGGGCCCCAACAGACCACAGGGCAGCTCCCTATCAATCTGGTCACATCCCTTTCTTTTCCCTCCTGCTGACCGGCCAGGACTGCCAGCCCAGAGAAGAGACAAGAGGTGGTGGAGAAGCCGGCCGTGGAGGAGACCAAGGAGGAGAAAATCGAGCTGAAATCCATCACTGCGGATGGAGAGTCCCCCCCTGCCACCAAGGTGAGGGGCTGAGGCCCGGGGAGGAGGACACGGTCCTCCTGGGCCAGACACCAGGGGAAGCGGGGGAAGAAGGGGCTGGGGAGGGTGGACAGCAGAGCTGGGCGCAGAGAGAAGGCAGGCCAGCCTTCTGCTGGCGTCCTGAGGGATGTGTGCAGAGGAAAAAGGATGTGTTTCTGAGTCGACGGCTCAGCCTAGACTAGGCGGCGATTTCAAGGCTACCGGAAGCCTCTAAAACTGTGGACCTTGTCTCACTGGACCCCCTTCTCTCCTTGGATGCCTAGATCAACATGGACGACCTCCAGCCCAACGAGAATGAGGACAAGAGTTCCTACCCCAACCTGGAAACCACAGGTACCAGCCCACAGCCTGGCCTGGGGGCGGGGGGATCTGGGATGGACACCCAGCTGTAAAGCCACGTGCTGGTCCCAGCTCCCCCGATGCGGCTGCAGCGCTGCTGATTACCCTCTGGAGGTCGGGCGGGGGGATCTGGGGATGGACACCCAACTGTAAAGCCGCGTGCTGGTCCCAGCTCCCCCGACGCATCTGCAGCGCTGCCGATTACCCTCTGGAGGTCGGGGTGCTTCGCTCCTTGTTTCCTCGTAATGACAACAGAAGATTGAGTGCATCGTGTGGGAGCGATGCCTTTGGGTCTTTTGGAAGCTGGATTGCGTATACATTTAAGGTTTATTATAGCCTATGTTGTAATATCATTATTAAGTTACATAACTTATTAGGATAACATATGTCACGGCATCTTGCTCCCTTAATAATAAACCCCAAATCTGTCCTGTCCTCACCCGGAAGGCGGAGCTGAGCACAGCGTGGCCGCCACCGCTCGCTGCTCTGCAGGACGTGTTCGGAGCTCCGCCGTCTGGTCCATAAACTGGCAGCAGGCCCCCTGGAGAGGGTTTCAGGACAGGAGCCCATCAGCCCCCCTCAGGAGCCACTTCCCTGCGTCAGGAAACCACACCCTGTGTGAGCCCTGACCTGCCCTCCTTCTACACAGAATTGCAGATGTCATCACGAGCTTCAAGCTCAAAGTCACGACACACCGTCAAGGCACCGTGGGTCTCGCTGACACCCCTCCCCGCACAGGTTGGGCTGTGTCGGGTCACAGCCCTGTTGGGAGCCTGAAAACCTTCTGCGTTCGCGACCACGTCCAGCCTCCTTTTCCCTTTCCCTCCGCAGTCTGTCTGCTGGGAAGGAGGATTTGGCTTCCTGGGGCTCGGACAGAAAGGAGGGCGGAAGGGTGTCCGTGTGCCGGGCACCAAACCTTTTGAAGCCTTCAAGCCCTTCTGGGAGGAAACTATTATAGAATTTCAAAGACAGACCAGAAATATCCAGCGAATGCAGCGGGCGGGTCTTGCCTTGATCCTAAATGAGCAAATAAACTTTTCGATGACATTTTTGAGGCAATGGGGGGAAATTGAATACAGACGGGGAGCCAACTGATTTGGGGTAGGTTTTGTTAATCGCGGGACCCCCTGCGGGAGGCGCCTGTTTCTAGTCCCCGCAAAGCAGCCCCGCTGCCCAGCAGTGGCCTTTCAGGCCTCCCCTCCTGGTTCAATCTCCAAAGCTCGCCGGTGGGTTGGAGCCTCCCAGCTTCGTACACAATACGTTTTAGAAACATCGCCTCACCCAGGAAGGAAAGCTTTGTGCCAAGACGGTGCCTTTATCTAACTGATTCATTTACTTGAGTGAACATACAGATGTGCTTGAGAGTCACTAAGGGCTGAAAATTAATAAGTACACACGAAAAGGAAATGTGATGACACCAGGGAATGTGCGGCTCAGTCCAGACGCTGTGGGAGAGGCCTGGGCCACTGCAGGGGCTCCAGGAGAGAGCAGTGCGGGGAGGTGGGGCGGCGGGGGGTCGCGGAGCATGTGGTCCCCACTGGGTCTGCAGTGCGGGGAGTTGGGGTGGCGGGGGGTCACGGAGCAGGTGGTCCCCACTGGGTCTGCAGTCGGGGAGGTGGGGCGGCGGGGGGAGTCGCGGAGCAGGTGGTCCCCACTGGGTCTGCAGTCGGGGAGTTGGGGTGGCGGGGGGTCACGGAGCAGGTGGTCCCCACTGGGTCTGCAGTCGGGGAGGTGGGGCGGCGGGGTGGGTCGCGGAGCAGGTGGTCCCCACTGGGTCTGCAGTCGGGGAGTTGGGGTGGCGGGGGGTCACGGAGCAGGTGGTCCCCACTGGGTCTGCAGTCGGGGAGTTGAGGCGGCGGGGGGGGTCGCGGAGCAGGTGGTCCGCACTGGGTCTGCAGTCGGGGAGTTGGGGCGGCGGGGGGTCGCAGAGCAGGTGGTCCCCACTGGGTCTGCAGTCGGGGAGTTGGGGTGGCGGGGGGTCGCGGAGCAGGTGGTCCCCACTGGGTCTGCAGTCGGGGAGTTGGGGCGGCGGGGTTCGCGGAGCAGGTGGTCCCCACTGGGTCTGCAGTCGGGGAGTTGGGGCGGCGGGGGGTCGCAGAGCAGGTGGTCCCCACTGGGTCTGCAGTCGGGGCGTTGGGGCGGTGGGGGGTCGCGGAGCAGGTGGTCCCCACTGGGTCTGCAGTCGGGGAGTTGGGGCGGTGGGGGGTCGCGGAGCAGGTGGTCCCCACTGGGTCTGCAGTCGGGGAGTTGGGGCGGCGGGGGGTCGCGGAGCAGGTGGTCCCCACTGGGTCTGCAGTCGGGAGGTTGGAGAGGAAAGAAGTTACTTCGGGAACATCCTGTTTTCATGGCCACAGAGCTGGCCAAAACCAGGGGGACGTCCATGCATTGATTTAATAGCTGCTTATAAAGCACCTACTGTGTGCCGGGCCCTGGACCATGGGGGACAGAGAAGGCCACTGCTCTCGGGGCCCCCCATTGTAGTGGGAGGCAGACAAGGAGCAAGAAAGCAAACCAACCAGAAAGGAAACATCAGGAAGATCATAAAACCAAGGGCCCTATTAGAGGTACCAGGTGGGCGGGGCTGCCCTGGCTGCGTGGTCACTACGGCCCCTTTGAGAACGTGACCTGTGGGCTGACCCCTGGGTCAGAGGAGCCAGGTGTGGAGATGACTGAGGGAAGAGCTTTCTAGGTGGAGGGACCGGCAAGCGCAGTCGCACCTGTGTGCAGTGGGGCCTGAGCAGGCAGAGGGCCAGGGGCGGGGCCGGGGGCGGGGCAGGAGCAGGTGGGATGGCCCCCAAGGCCGCGCAGAGGGATGGGTCCCAGCTGATGCGGGGGGAGCACAGGAGGTTCTCAGCCCACGTCTGACTTACCTTGCAGAAGACTTGCTCTGGCTGTGGTGTAAAAGCAGTGGGACGGGGCAGTGGGGATACTCATGCAGCAGTCCAGGCAGGATGACGGCAGCAGGGCAGGGGACCAGCTGGACACGCAGAGGGGGCGGCACTTGGGGGGTGTTTGGAGGCAGGGTCGGCTGGACAGAGAAGCTGGAGAGGCGGGAGGGCGAAGGGTGGCTCTGAGGGCCGAGTTGAGCCAGTTAAGAGAAGGTAACGGCACGGGGAGTGCGTCCCAGCCTTGCTCTGCAGGTTGGCTTTTTAGGGCGGCCAGACTCTGGGGCTACATGGAGGCCTGGATGCTCCTTGACGGCAAAGCCATGGCTTTGCGTCCAGTGCGCTGTGGGCCCGAGGTGTCAGAAACAGTATTTTGACTTGAACCGGCCATGAGCAGAATCACAGCGGTGAGCATGGGGCCCCGGGCGGCCAGGCCCGAGGGTGGGCATTAGCTCTGCCTGCTGCGTTTCTCCGGCTGAGTTCTGGAAGCGCCGTCTGAGAAGCGGCCGGGCCTCGCTGTCCCCGCTTCTGTGGGCGCTGTGAGGGCTGCGATGAGAAAACAGCACCAAGGCGTTCCACGGGCATCGGGCGTCTGGGCGGTTGGCTGCCCACCCCAGAAGGAGCTCTACCTGACTTCCGCTAATGCGTCACCTCTCTCCTCATGCGTCGTATGTGCAAAGCATCACGTGCTGGCAACCTTCTGCCCCTTTACAAGTTTGGTTTGTCCTCCCGCAGTAGTTTCCTCTTAAACGTTGCTCGCAGGACAAAAGAGTACACACGATTCTCCACGAGGACCTTAGAGGCACACAAACCTGGCGAACGTGTTTTTCTATAAACACAGATGATTAAATAAGCGCTCAATTACCTGTTCTCAGACATTCCTGAATAAGAAAGTGTTGGGTCATTTAGAGCAAAACTGGAAAGAGGGCAGAGCCAGGCGGGACCTGAGGTCCTCCAGGTAAATCCCACGTACAGATGCCGTGGTGTAAGCCCACTCTGGCTTCACTGATTTTGCTTTAATAGGAGACCTTGCCAAGGTTAGTTAGGGAGCTTCAAGCCCCTCCTGGACACCATCTTCCACTGTGTGCCACTCTTCTGCTGAAAGTATCCATTGCCTGCCGGTCAGCTCTGATTACTTGCGGGAGGGCATCTGATCTGTGCCTGTGATCTGCTGGTCCTCCAGAGAAGCCTTGGGTCCTTGGTTGCCTCCTGCTTGATAAAGAACCGCTGTCTGTGCCAGGCTCTTTTGCTGCGCCCCTCCTGGCTTCGTGGTAACCGGGAGGGAGCACAGACCTGTGGCTGGTCCACGAGGTCCACCGCCCAGAGCCATCTCCCCCCCGGACCTTCTGCACAGTCCCCTTCCTCATAAAGCCAGTGTTATTAAATCATCCCCAGGAAATGAGGCTTCCCGTGCCAGGGGGTTTCTCTCTGCAGGGCTTTCAGCACATGAGGAGACGGAACCATGTACATTTAAAGTCACGCACCCGAGGCGTTTTTGTCCCAAGTGCCAGGTGGGTGTGGGAGGCCGGAGGTGCTGCTGGGATTCACAGGAAGGTCCTTCCTGGGCGCAGGGACGCAGGAAGGCCAGGTGAAGGTGCTGTCTGAGCCGGGGGTGCCCACAGCTCTGCGGAGGGGCTGACGGGCAGGTCATGCAGGGAGAGAGCTGAGCCACCTTCATGGAGCCCCCGGACACGGGCTTCAACAACAGAACTTCATCCTCTCATGGTTCTGGAGCCTGGAAGCCAGACAGCAAGATGCCAGCAGGGCCGAGCTCCCTCCAGCGGCTCTGGGGAGAGTCCCCAATCTGCCGGCCAATGCAGTCCCTTCGAGCTCCTCAGCTGTTGCAGCCTCAGCCCCATCTCTGCCTCCGTCCTCCTTCCCTGTGTCTCCTTACAAGGATAGCAGTCCCCGGAACGAGGGCCCACCCTCGTCCACTGTGACAGCATCATAGCTAATGACATCTGCAAAGGTGCATTTTCCAAAATAAGGTCACGTGCTCACTTCAGCAGCACAAATACTAAAAATTGGAACGATACAGAGAAGATTAGTATGGCCCCTGCGCAAGGATGACACACAAATTCGTGAAGTGGTCCATATTTAAAAAATAAAATAAAATAAAAAGGTCACATCCCATGGCTCCGGGTGGGCATGGATTTGGGGGGATGCTATTCAACCCACTACAGTGAGTGTTCAGAGAATAGTTTGATGTGAGTGGAAAGTCTGTCGGGAAATAACAGGCAAAGAGCAGACAGACCGAGGAAGATGCTAGACACTAATCTACGGTCTTGGAGTGTCTACCGTGGGTGGAGATTGTAATAGCACCATTCTGAGGTACATACGTGCTATTATCCCATCTCACAGATGGGGAAACTGAGGCACAGAGACACTAACTTAAACAGCCAGAAAGAAACAGAGCCAAGATTTGGATCAAGGCATGCTCCTAACTTCCATTCCCTTCTAAACATTTTTAAGTACCTTGGACAAGAACAGGGTATGCAGTTTCCTTCCATGGCCAGTGAGCTTGTGTGCCTGTGGTCCACATTCAGTGTGGCTGCTGGCCTGGAGAACAAAGTGCTTCTGTAACTGGTGTCAGCGTCTGAACCTTTGGACGGAGGGCCTGTTACGGCAGGATTATGGCCCGACTGCCCCTACAGCACAGTGTTTTCTTGTATTTTCAGGAATAGGGAGAATGTTGACTTTAAGCTCCTGGAACATTCAAGGATGGGGTTGTTTGCCGGGGTGTCAGGTCAACTGAGCCACGCCCTTTCCCCTGCCTGCAGTCCAGAAGGGTGAGGACGCTTGGCAGTGCCCCAGTCTCACCTGGTCACCTGTCGCTAGTGCCTGACAACTAGGATGACCAGCCACCCCGATTTGCAGGGGACTGAGGGTTTCCTGGGATGTGGGAACTTCCATTTAAAAACAAGGACGGGGGGCTTCCCTGGTGGCGCAGTGGTTGAGAATCTGCCTGCCAGTGCAGGGGACACGGGTTCGAGCCCTGCTCTGGGAAGATCCCACATGCCGCAGAGCAACTAGGCCCGTGAGCCACAACTACTTAGCCTGCGTGTCTGGAGCCTGTGCTCCGCAACAAGAGAGGCCGCGACAGTGAGAGGCCCGCGCACCGCGATGAAGAGTGGCCCCCGCTTGCCACAACTAGAGAAAGCCCTCGCACAGAAACGAAGACCCAACACAGCAAAAATAAATAAATAAATAAATTTTTAAAATAAAAAAAATAAAAACAAGGACAGGTTTTGAGTTGGTCACCCTACTCTCAGCCCCCTCTCGTGTGCTGCCGGGGAGTCTTCCTGTAGCAGAGATGAGCTCCAGCCGTGCCCACGGGGAGAGAGCTGGGTGTCTTGGCTGGTCCAGAGATGTGGATGATGTCTGATTCCTGTCCGTAGGAAGGCATCTGGAAGGAAGCCGCACGGTGGTAAAAATAAGCTGGAGGGCTTCCCTGGTGGCGCAGTGACTGAGAGTCAGTCCGCCTGCCCATGCAGGGGACGTGGGTTCGTGCCCCGGTCCGGGAAGATCCCACATGCCGCGGAGGGGCCGGTCCCGTGAGCCATGGCCGCTGAGCCTGCGCGTCCGGAGCCTGTGCTCCGCAATGGGAGAGGCCACAGCAGTGAGAGGCCCGCGTACCGCAAAATAAAATAAAATAAAATAAAAAAATAAGCGGGAGCCATGGAGCTGTTTAGAGCGGTGCTGTTTTCTTGCAGGAGACGAGGAGGAGGAGCCTGAGATGCCCGTGGGCCCCCGTCCCCGCCCCCTCTCTGAGCTGCACCTGAAGGAGAAGGCGGTGCCCATGCCAGAAGCCAGCGCCTTCTTCATCTTCAGCCCGAGCAACAGGTGTGTGCACGGGGCTTCGCTCTCTCTGTGACACAAGCCCGGCAGGTGTCAGCGCCCTCCAGCCTCTGGGTGGGGCTGGGACTCTCCCAGCTCCCCGCAGCTTGTGTAAACAGGCACGGATTTAGGGAAGAGAGTCCTGGATTCTGAATCAGAAGACCTGGGTTTGCTTTTCTCTCCGTTTTGTGAAATGTGTAAACTCTGTTTCTGTTCTGTTGGTGATTACATTTAACTTAACAAGGCCTAAAGTTGCACAAGATCCTAAACCTTCTCCTGCAAAGTAGAGTTAAAGTAGTTAGACTGCTCGAACTCCTCCCAGACCTCCTACCTTACGTGCTGTGGCTGGTGAGTATTTGGGCCCGACCTTTATTTCCCGCACGACAAGTCAGGCGTGAGTGCCTGTGGAGACAGTGTGTGTTTGGATTTACGTACCACTTACTATTTTTTTATCTGTTCCCCATTTCTTATGCATCTCAGTCCATCCCTCGACAATCATTTTCTTTCCTCCTTAAAGTACATTCCTCAGGAGGTCTTTTATGGAAAATTCACCTGGCCTCTGTTTATCTGTAATCCTTTGCATTTCTTGTTCTTGAAAGGTAGTTTGGCTGTGTACACACTTTCAGGTTGACGGGTTTTAGCTTCAGCGTGTTGGATGTGTTATTCCCCTGTGAAGTCGGAATGCCTACGATTGTTCTAGTCAGAATCTGCCCCTTGTCTCCAGCGGCTTTTAACGTCATCTGCTGTCTCTGGGGTTGCGCACTTTTACCACCATGGATTTCTTTCCATTTATCCTGCTTGGAATATGTTCTGTTTCTAAGTCTATGGATTTATATTCTTGTCAGTTCTTGAACGACATTAAAGATTAGGAGAAGAATAGCTACTTCTTGGAAAGTTGAAGCGTAGTCTCTCTACACATTGCCTCATCTTCCTTCTCTCCAGCTGGTCCAAGTAGACGCAAGTTATACCTTCCCATTCTGTCCTTCCCAGCTCACACATTCACATCTTCATATCATTCATCTCCTAGTCTCTCGGTTGGAATTCTGGCTCATTTCTTCAGATATATCTTCCAATTTCTCGATTCTCTCTTCATCTCTATGTTACTGTGTAAACCAGTTTTCACATCAGCTTATATCTTTTCACTTCAGACAGTTCCAGGTCTTGCTTGGTTTTCCAGCTCCATCTGTCTATGTCTGAGTGTCTTGTTGATTCATCATCTTTGTGGTCAAGTCCTTTATTCCATGAAACGTTTCAAATATAGCTGTTCTAGAATGTGGATCTGATGTTTCCAACATACACAGTCTTTGGGGAGGGGCCGTGTAAGTCAATTATTTGTAGTTTCTTCGATTCCCATCTCAGTGGCTTATGTTCCTGAGTGTTTAATGATCTTTGATTGTGACCCCAATACTTCGTCTTAATCAGCAAGATTCCCATGGACCTAAATTAGGACTTGGAAGCTTTCTTCCAGATGCTCCTTGAGGGCATTGGCTCTGCCTAGGGGTCCCGGGCCCCTCTGCCCCACCTCCGACTGGCTCGAAGTTTCCTGACAGCTGTGCTGCTACTGGCCTCGTCAGGCGCCTCTGCCCGTCCCGGCTGCATGTCACACAGACCCCAGCTCAGTGGATTGGCTTGTTTGTTTGGGGAGGATCGCTGCAGACCCTTCCTAACTCTCGTGAAACCAGAATTGTCTCAAAAAACTTGTCCTTTCCAGAATTTGGTGCTCCTGCATCAGTAAGGTCTCTCAGAGCGTTTAGTCAACCACACGCCAGGAGCAGAAGCCTGATGGCCAGGTTCAAGTCCTGGCCCCACACACACACACACACACACACACACACACACACACACACACTGTGTCTGGGCAAGCCTGTCCTTCCTGGTGTCAGTGGTTTTTATCTATAAAATGAAGATGCTAATCACACCCTCCTCCCCTCCTACTGTCAAGGTGAGACAGTATAAATGACACCCCCAGCGTCCGAGGACCTACCGTGAGCGCTCAGGGGTCAGATGTGTCGTTCTTTGTCATTGTGCCGAGGTGCGGGATTGACTTACTGCCACGGAAGCACGTCCCCTCGGAGTCTGGGCGCCCACGCTTCTGGGTGGCCCTGTTGCTCCCTGTACATAAACATATGAAGCAGATCTTACAAAGCCGTTATTTTTAATGATGGGAAAGACGTCCCCAAACGAAAGCCGGTGGCTGATGTCACAGCAGTATGTGAAATGTAGGGGTTCCCAAAGGTCTCAGGCGCAAGCCTGAGGCCCTGTGGGTGGGCACACGGCGTGGCGGGCGGTGGCACTATCGCTCCGCCGCAGCGGGATGTCACGGGGCTGAAGGAGCGGAGGCCCCGGCCCTGCGTGACGGCCCCTCCCACTCCCCTGCAGGTTCCGCCTCCAGTGCCACCGCATCGTCAACGACTCCATCTTCACCAACCTGATCCTCTTCTTCATCTTGCTCAGCAGCATCTCCCTGGCTGCTGAGGACCCCGTCCAGCACACCTCCTTCAGGAACCACGTAGGTACCTCGTCCCCTGCACCCTGCCCCCGCCACGTGACCCCCAGCTTCTGTGGCTGCCCGACCCCATCGTTCAGCCCAGAGCCCAGC